>NC_087074.1:0-448579 GCF_026151205.1 Bolinopsis microptera
ATACATGTTACGTATCCAAAATATCAATTGTGTCCAAAAGGTGTAGAATTAAATGGCAGTCACCATGGTGGTAACGATTTTTTGATAGACCTTAAAATGACTCGTCCAGATCCAGTTAAATCCTTAAATTTGAAATAACTCAATAGCTGAAATTTATGATGACACTTTGTATGCTTGACCCCCAGTCCGCCATTTCGGCTCCGTCTACTGTATTAGACGGAGATGAAGCTCTCCGGGAATTTCTCGGAGATTAATTCATACAGAATCAACAAAATTACCGTAGATGGTCTCCGGTCGTGGAACTGCAAACTCCGGAGAAATATCAGTAGACGATCTCCGTCTAATAATTTGGCATAAGGTTCATTGTTTATTATTCTGATCCAAATTTTAGAGTGCTTCTTGAAGAAAGATATCTTTAGCATTAAAATTTACTGCGTTGGCCTTCGTGTAGTGGCAGAGGAAAGTTCTTTTCTGAGTTCCGTGAAGCTGGTAGAATTAGGAACCAGATTTGAGAGTAAACGAAGAACACTATATTCATTAATCACGGTGTCGTAGCACGCTATCACAATTCGCATGATTATTTGATAAATTTTCCTAACGAGATAAACAAATTAAATACTTTTCAAATTTCACATCATACTATACCCCGGATTAGATGATCTATTGCAATATGTTGCAATGGAGTTTCTAAAATGTATATCATAACTTCCATTTTTTCAGGTTTTATTGGTGTTGTAGACGATCACTGAATTCTGTAGCTCTGTGAGATTTGTGGCTTCATCGAATTACATCACGCAGACTTGAATGAAAATCTGAAGACGTGAACTAGATCTGCTAATGCTATTCTCTCTTTAGCAAATAGCACGAGGTTATAATGGTTATAATTTTAATAATGGTTATAATTTTAATCTTAAAGTAATGCAATGTTATTTTTCAATCTGCTACTGACAGCATTTGTTATTTGATGTTTTGAATGGGGATAGAGTTTGAGTAGTTCAACAATCATGCACATTAGTGTTTATGTCACTCAGTGTTAACTCTCTCGATTCTCCGTCTCCCTCAATGTTTGATGACCGTCCCAGTGTTTCCCTCCGTATCCCTGCGTATTGACTGTCCGTCTCACTCAGAATAAAACAAATATTCAGAATAAAACAAATATTATATTCAAATCTCTTTATTCAACAATATTAAATCATTATAGAACCTAATTTGTGGCTTGATCGTTATGTTAGGGCTATTCTGTTAGCTGATGCTGACAGGCACCACATGGGGCAGAGACTTAGGACCATTACGCTGGAGGCTTGCAATGACCCTTTTTGAACCCCATGGCAGTGCTAGTTTTATTATGGTACAAATTGTAAATCGAAGTTATGAAAACGATCAAGTCACTCCTGTTTTGCACTATCAACAGCTACTTAAACCAACCTAGATTGTACAACTCACTTTGAAGATTAAACTGCTAAGTGATGAGTGATTGAGCTCATTAAACATTTTAGTAGCGGAGACATGCGGATCAGCTTCTTGAGGTTCTAATAGTTCATTCAGACAAGAAGTTTTACTTTTTCAAATTTAGTCGTTCAAGCTGCCTGAGTTCAGAAAGTTTGCCAAAGGGGCCCAGGTATTCTTGTCACCTTTACCCTGAGACGAGAGAATGACTTTTTTTACCTTCGATTTGAATACACCATGAGTGATTTCAAGGTCGTTCAGTGCCAACATCTGACGGAATGAATTCCAAAGGCAACTAGATTTGTAAACGAAACTGTTTGAGGGCATGGTTGTTATAAGAAGAGTTTCTTTGCCGGGTCTTTTAGACAAACAGAAAAGTTCAAATAGTGCAATTGGTGTTCGATATTTAAAGACTTTAAAAAGTTCATTGCAGCAGTGATACGCGTATAAATTATGCAATGTCATGAGTGATTGACGGGCAAAAATTGGCTTGGTGTGTTCTCTCTCAAAGAATTTGCTCGTAAGTTTCTGTTCACTGATAGGTCTAGTTTTAGCACATGTCATAAATTTATCAAGGTATGCTTTTTTGTCACCAAACATGATACGAACACACTTTTTCTGGGCTACAAATAGTGGTTGAAGTTTATTATTACTTGCACCTCCCCAAACGGTAATGCCATAAGATAGGTGACTTTCAAACAGTGTGTGGTACAGGTCCTTATGGATAGATGATGGAATTTTATCCTTTATCCACTGTGCAGTGTTTAATATCTGTCTTTCAATTTTCAATCTCTATCTCGTGTTAAATAGTTCTCTCTGTATTTAATGTCCGTCCAACTCCTAGTGTTCAATATCTGTCTCACTCTCATCGTTTATTTTCCGTCTCGCTGTTCAATCTCCGTATCGGTGTTAAATCTCTGTCTCACTGTTCAATCTCTGTCTCATTGTTAGGTATCCGTCCCTGTATTTACTACCCTCTGCTTGATCTGGCCTAACCTAAGATTGATTGGCTATTGAATTGTTTATCACATTGATTATCAATTTTTTCCCTTGTGCTTTTTTTACATCTATATATTTGGTAGAGTATAAGTTTGAGACAATTCCTTAAGAGTTAAATATGTTATCATGTGAACAATTATACTCGATGGTATAATAACCAGGGCGGAAGACATTAGTTTCGACGCCATCTCAAGGTGCAAGGAGTGTATGATTGTAAACGTTTTGGATTAAGCTACAGATTTTGGAACTTTCCGATGGTAGGTAAATTCTCACCTACTTAACGGATTTTTCAGCGGAGTTTCATTGCAGTGTTGGGTAAAGATACAGTTAAACTGCGAAGGCACAACACCAAACCAACCCTACTCAATCTCCCAAAAACAACCTTCTCCTGGTCGGCTATGTCCCTCATCCTGCACTTGACCCCCGCAGAGGTCACAAGCCCATCGGAGCACAAATTAGCGAGAAACGGGGAAGCCTTAGCTACCGGGCCAAGGACTGCATCACTAGCAGCGAACTACGGATATACCCTCCCTTTTACATGCGTTCAACCGGCACCCGAACCACACGCTGTTTCTTAGACATAACTTCCCACTTACATCAGTGTCTTCTCGCATCAACTGGCATCGGCAAGTGGCGACACTGTGTAGACTCAACCCTGAGCTTGATCAGAATCTTCAGTCACAAACCTGACACCGTTTCGGGGCTTTCATTGCGATACGGTTTTCTGTCAGGTGCCCCAGCAGTCTCTCTTGGACCACCATCTGATCTGACAATCACCCGAGGATACCTGCTAGAGCTCGCGATTTACGACGAGTTAGCTTATGGCACCTCTGGCTGTTAGGTGAAGTCATAAAGCTCACACAGCTCTCATCTCCCACTCTCTTTTCCTAGACAGCAGATAAATCCATCTTGAACAATGGGCTGCATCCTTCCCACAATCTCTGACCAACTTCTTGAGGGCTCTCCCAGACAGACCAATCTTCCTTGATGCACACTCCAAACTTGCTGCGACCACACCTCTAGCACCAACCTCAACAGCCAAGCTGAAACATGACCACCCATTAGCTTGTATTTCCGCTTGTAGACTGTTATACCGATCAAGCTTCAGCTCATGGGATGCAGCTATTCTCTCTTCCGACGGTACTGTAAGCTCCCACCAGATTACTCTCTTGGAAGCTTTCGAGAAAAGAACCAAATCTGGTCTTAATCTGGTCGTTGCTATATCCGACGGGAATTTCAGCTGCTTTAAGGGTTCTCGGATAATGCTCTTATAAATTCATTATTTTACATCTGTGTTTCATTTTGTATAAGAGATTTCAAGTATAAAGATAATGACAATGACATGTCCGTTCTATAATTCGAGTCGAAATAACCCTTTAGTTTGATTATGCAAACTTAGTCCACGCTGTCTTGTTGTTTACGTAAGCCGCTGTGCGTGACATTGTTAAGAAGTAAAAGACGCGCATTGCGCGCGAGATGTTTTGATACTGTATATACTGCTCGGCCATGGCCGAGGCCAGGAGACTCATTTTTCCGTCATATTGTTTGATGCTGCTCGGCCATGGCCGAGGAGACTCATTTTTCCGTCATATTGTTTGATACTGCTCGGCCATGGCCGAGGAGGCTCATTTTTCCGTCATATTGTTTGATACTGCTTGGCCATGGCCGAGGAGGCTCATTTTTTCGTCATATTGTTTGATACTGCTCGGCCATGGCCGAGGAGGCTCATTTTTCCGTCATATTGTTTGATACTCCTCGGCCATGACCGAGCAGGGTCATTAAAAATATGATCCTCCTCGACCGAATGAGCCTCCTCGGCCACGTGAGTATGGTTTTTTATTTTATTTTTTTAAATGAGCCTCCTCGGCCGGCCACCTAACCGTCATATTGTTTGATACTCCTCGGCCATGGCCGAGGAAACTCATTTTTCCGTTATATTGTTTGATACTCCTCGGCCATGGCCGAGCAGGGTTATTTTTTTAAATGATCCTCCTCGGCCGAATGAGCCTCCTGACCACGTGAGTATGGTTTTTTATTTTATTTTTTAAATGAGCCTCCTCGGCCACCATACTCTACATTGTATTACGTAGTAACTCCCACTGTCGCTTCACTCGTGCGCGGCGGATCATACAACGTATGACAAACTTTATGCCGAACGCTTGAACTTGAAGATTGAGTTAATCTTCAAGATGTTGCTCCGATCAAAGAATTTAAGATGACAATTCCAGTTCATAATGCTAACGGGTGATACTCGTAAAATATTTGTTCCAGGACCGTCGACGAGTCCAACTCGGCGCGCGTCCTGGTATGTTGTAAACCTACAATTCATAATGTTACACTGTGCACGGGATTTAGAAAGAAGTATAGTGTATTGGCTATGCCCCGCTTACTAGTAGGAGGTGCACCATAAAAATAAACTTGCTCGGATTTTAAAAATTTTTGTACCATTGTTTTCTAGAGACTGTGAGAATTTTCACAATACCAAATTTGTCATACCTTTTTGGAAAGATTAGTAAGTTTTGCCTAGGTGCCATATTTGATGGTGCGCGGCTTTTGGAGCAAAATTAGCTGTAAAAGTTGCGTAATTTGACCAAATTTGACCAAATTCGTTGATTTTTGTCGTATTATTTGGATATATCTTCAGTTCCTTGAATGAGATCATTCTGAAAATTGGTGACGACCTTCCAATAGGGCTTTTACAACTTTCCGAAAAATTTGGTGGATATCGGAGTTGATATGGTGATCAAAATGGGGCAAAATACGCTGCTTTTAGCTGTAACATAATGTTTGATGGTTGGATATGCTTTAAACTTTTCGGACACATTTCTTGTAAGTCTATGAGTAAGCTTACCAATTTTTGTTGCAATCGGAGGTCGGGAAGAATACTTAATATTTATTTGTTTGAAGAAAATTGTGCTGGCCGAAATTAGCGCTAAAAAACCATCCCACAGTTGGCACGCGCGGCTTACTGTCGATGGCGCACAACCTATTACTAGTTTAGCTCTTTCTAGTCCCCTGCTACACGGCATGTTAACAGGGATTGGCTAGTTAGAGGCGGTCCGTGTAGGCCTTACACTGTGCTTTCAGCAATACTCATAAACATTATATATTATAATCCGTTGTTTCAATATTTTGTTTTCTTTGTTAATCACTAACTGATCGATGATCTAACTTAAACTGTGATCTGAGAGAAGCTTTATCAGTGTGAGAAGCTTTATCAGTGTGTAGTGTGCGTGCAATACTGCGCCGTGACGTAATAGGACAAAAAGTACCTGCCACCAATGGTCAACACCAAAAGCGCGGCGTACTGCGCGCGACCAACTATTTCGCCCGTACAATATATGGAACAGAAACAGGGAACCAAACCCCTTTTGTTTGCAGTAGTGCGTAACCGCCAAAGGTGCGTTACGCAGTACGCGTAGAGTCATGGCTATGTGAAGCCACGTGACAACGCGCGCTTGCTTGTGCTTGAGATAAAATACAAATTTTTGTTCCTTCCTTTCACTCGCTCTTTGCATTATGCTTTTTGATAAACCTATTGATCAGTTTTACTAGGTTGCCGTTTGGTGTGAGCAATAGCAAACAGCACGAACACTCCTTTGCCCCGTCAACCTATATCTAATCTATTTAAAGAGTGACAACCATACTACACATTGAATTAGGATTCCTTTAAATATCAAATTGATTTATTGTAAACTTGTTTATTCTGTAATAAATGGCATAAAATTGAATTTTTGTTTAACTGAATTTTTGTTTAACTGAGTTCAAATGTGCGCGCGAGCACTTGCGTGGCTCAATTATCCAACACTCATATGTAGGGGGTGCACGATAAAAATAAACTTGCTCGGATTTAAAAAATTTTTGTACCATTGTTTTCTAGAGACTGTGAGAATTTTCACAATACCAAATTTGTCATACCTTTTTGGAAAGATCAGTGAGGTTCGCCTAGGTGCCATATTTGATGGTGCGCGGCTTTTGGAGCAAAAGTAGCTGTAAAAGTCGCGTAATTTGACCAAATTTGACCAAATTCGTTGATTTTTGTCGTATTATTTGGATATATCTTCAGTTCCTTGAATGAGATCATTCTGAAATTTGGCGACGACCTTCCAATAGGGCTTTCACAACTGTCCGAAAAATTTGGTGGATATCGGAGTTGATATAGTGATGAAAATGGGGCAAAATACGCTGCTTTTAGCTGTAATATAATGTCTGATGGTTGGATATGCTTTAAATTTTTCGGACACTTTCCTTGTAAGTGTATGAGTAAGCTTACCAATTTTTGTTGCAATTGGAGGTCGGGAAGGATACTTAATATCTATTTGTTTGAAGAAAATTGTGCTGGCCGAAATTAGCGCTAAAAAACCATCCAACAGTCGGCACGCGCGGCTCACTGTCGGTGGCGCACTACCTATCATATGTACATCGTAACAGGCAATGGTTCAATTTAATTATTGTAAGGGCACAGCCTGTCAAAAAGCCTTTTCACATAATCCGTCGACACCGCCTGAAGGTGACTGCATAATAACAACATTGAACACATTGTCATCGGAAGCTTGCAGCTTCCGATGACAATGTGGTCAATGTTGGTTTTAATCTGGTATCATGCTTGAGTTGGTTTTGGACCTCTTCATGCTTTTAATTTATTTATTATTGTTATTTGGTATTATGAACTAATATGTACATATAAATGCGGAATCTAAAAGTTAAGTGTATAGCGAGCATATTTAACAATTTTTAAGCAATAATGTATTGCGAGCAGTTGATTCTCAACGGGTGATACTCGTAAAATATTTGTCATATGTTGTATGACCCGCCGCGCACGAAGTGCGCGGCTCCCCCTGTATCGTCAGGACCACCATAGTGAAAACGACCGTGGGGGTCGCAACGTGATACAATAAAATATCTGTTCCATATATTGACGAGTCCAACTCGGCGCGCGTCGTGGTAGGTTGTAAACCTACAAGTGGTTGCGAGAAGCATTATTCACACAGGGGGGGGCTGGAACCAGGTTTTCGATCAAACACTGCCATTTGTAGTCAAACGTCGCCAACAGTTGCTCTCGTCCAATGAAAACGCTGCATTTTGTTAGTCATTATGCATAATTGAATTACATATATTCATATGCGGAGCTTGGCTTACATAATGCAGCGATTTCATTGGACGAGAGCGACTGTTGGCGACGTTTGACTACACATGGCAGCGTTTGATCGAAAACCTGGTTTCAGCTCCCCCTGTGTTCAATGAAACAATAAGTTTTCAATGAAACAATAATTTTTATTTTACATTCCTTTCATAAATAAAATAAAAGCTTAAACCACGAATTAGTTAATTAGAAGTAAACTTGAGGAAATATTCTTTAGTGGTTGTATATAATTATTTAAAAAACTTTATTTGTTAGTAATTTTATGATGGAAAGTGGTTGAATTTAGTGAGACAAGGTCAGTTTCTCTATTGTCTCAGAAAAATTTCTACTTTACAGTAGGCAATGCTTGTCATACGTTGTATGACCCGCCGTGCACGAAGTGCGCGGCTCCCCCTGTATCGTCAGGACCATAGTGAAACGACCGTGGGGGTCGCAACGTGATACAAGGCAATGCTGAGTGGCAGGAATGACGGACCAAAACGCTTGGGGCTAACAATGGCCCATTTACAAACCACTTCAGACATGGCAATGATGTCATTTATGCTTAATTCGTCTGACACTGACCCTACTGCACTTCTAACATTCTATAAAAATCTCTTCTAAAATAGGTATAAAAATGCATAACACAAAACACACAAACAAAATGTTTATAATCCTTCTATGTTCTATAATAAAATTCTATAGAACTTTAAATTTCTATAAAACTAATAAACCTATATTATATATTCATTTTGCACCCAGAGAAAGATGTGATTACAGAGGTAGTTTCAATATTATGTTCATGACAAGGTATGGGGCTGCTGCAAGTTATATTTTGCTAAGATATTACCGCTTTTTCAAGCTTAAGTAATCTAGGCAAGGTCAATTTTAAAGTTTTTGAATTTTGTCGAACGCTGTTTAATGCTAAGTTCCAGTCATTTGGTTCTCCTTCCTTTTGAGTGCGAGTGATGGTGATTTTTATGGATGATTTGAGGTGATTGGGCTTATAACAGGTGAATGTAGTTAGCATGAGATTTTGTCGTACTGTATTCCATATTGTCCCTGCTCTGTATATGTAGCTGTCTGATGGTTTAGGTGTGAGAATGAGTGTCTCTTTGCCAAGTCTGCCAAGTCTGCCAGATTTTTCAAAGAGGGAGTATAGTATATATATATTTATTTTTGTAAGTCGCGTCGGCTGTAGGGTTTGCATTATCGGTCCAACATTTTTTATCGCCGATAACCGATAATAATTCTGCAATTATCGGCGATAACGATAATTATCGGCGATAAAATTTGGTCAGAACAATTAGCTTATTTTCCATCGATTCAGTGGCTTAATTAATCATACGTTCATGATTTATAACTTCCGTGATTGAGGGTCATGAATTCCCGAGATATCGTACACAAATTGTAAACGTGTAATTTCAAAATAGTCAATTAATTGAAAGTGAAGATACGATATACTTTACAGTGAACAGTCAGTGACAATAACAATCTTAGACAAAGTGGAACGCGTAATTCCAAAATTGTAAATTAATCAAAAGTGAAGTGGTAATAACAATCTCCCCCTATTTGTAATGTGTGCAAAGTTAGAACTTGCTACATAAGTAACTACTTAGAAGCTTTATTAGCAAAATAGTATTTCAGAAAAATCAACATATCTAAAGATTTGTCAGATAGTCTACATCTTAATTTCGTGAGAAAGAGTCCACTTGCACTGAAGGTCCGCTCTGCCTCAACAGACGTGGGCGGAATGTTCAAAATACAATTGGACAGCTCGCTAAGTGCAGAAGTTTTCTTCTTCCCAGCAGTGGTCATGAAGAGAGCAATTTCCTTGGTCCATGTGTCAGTTTCGGGATGAGGACGAGTCAAGGACTTAGTCAGTAGTGTAGACAGCTCTTTAGCCAGCGGGATAGGTTGAGTAGCTGATGAGCCTGCAGCTTCGCCATTATCATTTGACGAACTTGTCTCTTCTTCAACCGGTACCGGAGCTCCCTGAAAAGTAATTGATTGATCAGTGATCACACTTCACACTTCACAGCAAATACTGTTGTCTGTATCTGGATTTTGGTATCATGGTTAGTGATTACTAGGCGCAAATCACAGCTGTGTCCTGTGATGTATACATGTTTAAGTTTAACTTTTAGAACGGCAAAATTAGTTTGTAACTAATTTTTAGTTGAATTCTAATAAAGTATGAACCTGCTGAAAACCGAGACGTTTGTGAGCAGCTTTAGAGATCTTTGTTATCGTGGGTTTGGAAACCATGCGGTACGTGTCAGGATCAGCCATGTCAGCACTCAAACTCTCTGGATTGTCGTAAAACTTTGCCAATGAGACCAGTTGATTATTCTTCCTGTTACAGTATCGATGTCGAAGACGAGTCAAGAGTTGCAGAGCTAAGGGAGTTCCTACTTCAGACAACTTCTTGTCGACGAATTGGATGATTAAATCAGCCTGAGCGAGATTGCTATCTCGCTTACAGAGGAATTCTGTCGCAGTCTGAAATTAAACATGTGTGAATTTGGTGATCGAAACACAAAATTAAGTATATAGGATTGATTTTTGAAGCTTAAACACAATCTTCCATATTACAACAAAATTACGTTCATTAATCAATACTCAACAGTAAATCATTATTCACCTTGAATGGAGCCAGAGCAGAGATGATGTCTTTCACAACCTGCTTCTCTTCAGGTGATAGAATCAGACCCCCCAAGTTCATGTCTTGTAGAACATCGTCAATCGGTTCTGAAATCCTCACAAATCGCTCCAACATGGCACAGAGAGAACTCCACCTCGTCTTACAATCTTTGATTATCCGTAGTTCTTTTCCAAGCTTATCTTTGATAGCTCTTTGTAGGACATCATTTTTGACAGGAGATTTCCGGAACTTTCCGACGATTACCCGAACCTTCTTGATTATGGGCTCAATAGTTTCAGACAACTCCGGAGGATCATCTGTAAGGATCTCGGATAATGAGTCTGGAAGTCTACCGTTAGCGTCAGCCTCAGTATCTGCCTCAGTATCTGCCTCTTCTTCGGATTGAGATTCAGAGACTTCATCAATCAATTCTTCACACTCCTCCTCAGCATCAGAGCCTCGTTTCTTCTTAGACTTATACAGGAGATCACCGACAACAAGATGGATGGTATGTGCCAGACAAACAACATGTTCACAACTGGCTAGGCAGCCAAGTTTCCTCATGATACTCGCTCCGTCGGTCACCATCGCTACAATATCTGGATCAACAGACAGACCAAATTCAGCTAATCTTAACTCAACAATCTTTAGGAGCGTTTCCGCTGTGTGCGATCCCCAAACTCGTATCATTCCGAGGTTGTAGTGTTGCGAGGGTCCATGGTGGATATTAATCGTCATATATCTCCGGCAATTAAGGCCACTCCATTCGTCGAAAGTAAAAGAAAACCGAACTCCGTCTTTTTTCAACTTAACTAAATCCTGTTTAACTTCATCTTTAGCAGCTTCGTAGAATTCAGATACTTTACCACGGATAGTGTTAGGAGAGCTATGAGCGACAAGTTTCTTCTCCCGCATGGCATCTCTGATGAAACTGCTGGTTGCAATTTGATTAAAAGAGAGTCTGTCCACAGCCGCTAAACGGCTATACATTTCGGCTTGAGTTTTCTTTTCGATGTAAGATACTATTAGGGACTGATTTTTTGGTCGCTTGACTTTGGGGGATGCCGAAGATTTATCATTATTAGCAGCTGCATTTTCTATACCGTGTTTAATTCTCAAGTGGTACCAAAGACTAGTGTAAGACCTTTTGGCTGTTGTACTGAGAAAAGACTTGTCACATTGCATGCAGGCCACGTTGTCCCCCTCTTTTGTAAAATGTTTCCAGATCTCGTTGGTTGACATATCAAGATTAACTAGTTTTCAGAGACACAACAGAAAACAGATAACAACTGATACGTGTAACGTAATCAATCAACGATTTAAGCAAATGAGCGACCCAGGCAAGTTAATCATCGGCATTTCTCAGGGGAGGGGCGTGGAGTGTGGACTGTGCAGGAGTGTATTGTGTTGTTATGGTGTGTACTGTGTCGGGTTCAAATTATTACCTTATACGGTTGTAACTGAATTGATAGTTTCAATGAAACGAAAAGTTTTATACTTATTACAGATTTACCGTTTAAACTTTAATTCCGTTGAATTCAAATATGCAACTATCCCATTTGCTAATTTCCTTCTATGTGCGTTCCAGTTTCGGTCTTCATCGATTGTTACACCTAAGAATTTAGTTTCATGTACTCTCTCCAAAGGTATGCCATTGATATTGATTTCTTGATCAGAGGGTGTATCTTCATCTTTGTTGGATCGAGAGTTTGAGAATTCAAGGTAACAGCTCTTGCCAGTGTTTATGTGCAGTCTATTGGCAAGCATGTAGCGGTGTACGGAACTTAGGACTTCATTGGATTTTTTGTATGCTAGGCTTTTACTTTTTGCAGCGACGAAGATATTTGTGTCATCAGCAAATAGAACAAATTTAGAGTTCTTTTCAGAGTTTGTAAGATCGTTTATGTAAATTAAGAACAGAAGGGGCCCTAAGCAGATCCCTTGTGGCACTCCAAAAAGCACAGGTAGAGTATCAGATATTTCATTGAGCACACCAACATATTGTTTACGGTTGGAAAGATAACTTTCCAGGAGTTTGTGTGCCCGTCCTCTGATCCCGTATGTGTTTAATTTTTTGAGAAGTATTGAGTGATCTTTTGTATCAAATGCTTTACTTAGGTCGATAAAGATTCCTAAAACATGATTACCAGCTTTGAGTGATTGCTGAATGTAGTTTTTGATTGAAATACATTTTCGTGCACATACAGAATGAATGGTTAATAATTTAATGTAGTGAACTGAGTAGTTGAGTGCATGTGATGTTGAATGACCTTTTCGGAACCCAAACTGGCTATCGTGCAGTATTCCCTGACTCAAGAGAAAACCATAAAGCCGTGAGTAGATTTATCTAACCTTTTCAAAAATTTTACCAAAAATTGGGAGAATTTTTCGTTATCTTTTTTGTAGATGGGGCTAATTTAACCTATCTTAAGGATGGCGGGAATGGCGATTTTTCCTCGGCCTCGGTCAGGAGGACAATTCCTCGGTTCGCCTCGGCCTTGGTCAAAAATAGATTCGAAATTCCTCGGCCTCGGCGAAATTTGACGATTTTACCGAGGATTTGACCGAGGATTTTTGTTGAAATTTTGGGAATTTTTCTACAGACTTACAGAGGTTTATGTAAACGAATTTGTAAAATTGAAAATAAAACGACCAATTGACCAGGACACAAAACTAAAATTATCATAGTCTAAGATTCATCGTCTGATGAAATGACAATATCTGAGCACTCTGAATCAGAATAATCTTCTGTGCACAGCTCAGAAGGAGGACAGTCCTCTTTATTTGGTGCTTCAAATTAATTTGGACAGGGGCCGAAGTCGTCCCCAAATGTTCTGATGTACTTTTTGAGAAACAAGCACCCCTCAAAGTTTGTTGGCTTAAGGCTGAGGCGATTTAACTTCAGGATGTGCCCTGCTGTACTGTCAATTACTCAGATCTTGCCTTGGCATGCCCACTCCTGACTCTTGGCGAACTTGCCCCTTCATAATGATTGTAACGTGTGTACACAGTATAGTACACAGTACATTCTGATTAGGTACAGTGCGCTTTTCCTAATAAACAATGCCCTTTTTCCCAACAATTTTTCTGCCAAAATTCCTCGGCCTCGGCCTCGGTCAAAATTTGCACACCTCGGCCTCGGCCTCGGTCAAAAAAAAGAAACCTCGGTTGTCCTCGGCCTCGGTCTTAACTAACTGTATTTTTTCCCTCTTTAAAACCCCCTCTCTGGTCTGATGGCACCACCAAGCTGTCGTAGTAGTTTTCTGCTTCGTCGACAGTCCCCCCCTCTGTCGGGCTATAAGTCACAATAACATTGTGACCGGGTTCCCTGCAAAGTTTGGCTACCATCGCCTCCTGCATGTGAGTATACACTTATCAATGATTGAAACTGTCTTTTTGTCCAAGACAAACAACGCCCACCAGCAGCCGCCATTGCTGTCTCCAGCGAATTTGTTAATGAGGTGAGGGGAGCTTCCCAAGACCTTATTCTCGATTTCAGTGCTATTTAACTACCGCGATGCACCTGATGCCCAAAATCTGTACGCCACTATCCCCTCATGCATAACACCCACTCAGCCCTCTTGTATAGTTTCACTATTGTTCGAACATAAGAGTTCCTCCAATAATTTTCCTTCTGGCCTACGTAGTAGTAGGTACCAGCCTTTGGAACGAAGTTGGAGCAATGAGATTTGGTGTGACCCGCCGTCGTGAGATAAGGTTGTGCCGAGGTAAATACCCCACACACCAAGTGTAGAGTCTACGGCGGCGCCCGGCCAATAGTCAGTCACAAAATGTTATGCCAGACTTGTATAACCGCATCATAGTAATCAAGCGAACAACCATACCCCTGTCGCTAGGCCGTTATACTGCAGAAAGCCTCACGTCAAGAACAATTGATCATTTGTCGCTCCTGATCCTAGAGCATCCTTGTCTCGTTTACTTGTCACATGCACTTTTTCTAAAAGAACTGTATAGTGATATACAAAAGAAAATCTGTAGTAAGATTTTCAAAGGCGACTGATAATATGCGGGACGCCACCACCAACAATATGACAACCAACCATAATCCAACATTCCCATGCACCTTTATCTAGAGTGCTTAGCACTCTCCCAACTGCCATATACTTGCCAAAGACTTTTTGTCCACGAAATGCCAACTATAGTTTATAGTGTTGTATACACTGTGCATCAAATATTGATCAAAGCCGAGGATTGGTGGGATGGTAGGCCGTTATAAGTAGTGACGTGCTGACACTAACTAGGACTGAGTGCAGTAGGACGTAGATGCAAGTGTTGAAGAAACAAATTTTCAAATTTTTGAGTTGTGGGATTTGTTCTCTTTAGAAGAAGTCAAAAGTTGTAAGTCTCCAAATTAAGATTTTATGTCTTTGGGAAAGTGACTTCAGGTTTGTCAACTCATTGAAAACTCTTTCGAGTCCCCCATTGATGATCTATAAACCACACCAACATTAACTTTTCACTCCCTTTATTGACAGTAACAAAGAGTGATTCAAGTTTTTTAGTTGTACTGATAAGCTTGTCGTTTATGGTTGCCATTGAAGGAACAGTGGATATATAAACATACACCTGTTCCTTTTGTTTTATTTGGAATTTAATCGTATAGAAATGCAGTAAGTTGCTTAATTTGTACAGATCACCTTTGTTTTCATTAACCTTTGTTTCAGCAAAGCAATAAGCTGAGTAGGTAAGATTTGCATGCTCATTTCTGCAGAAAAGGAGTCCAAGTTGATAATTTTCCATCTATATTGTAAACATTGTGCTAAAATCAGAGTATTAGGGACCTTTTCAGACTGATTTTAAGTTTGTAATCATACAGTTTTCCAAATTGTGGTGCTTGGTTAATACAGTCAAAGAACTCCAGGAATGACTTCTGAGTAGAACTAACATCATACTCTTTCAGTCCTATAGTTCCTTAAAGGGATGTAGATCAAGACACTAATACTATAGCAGTTGGTACATAAGTGTCCAAGCCCCTTGGCTAAATTTTGAATTTTTGAAGCATAATTGAGTATTAATTTGACAATTTTGACATTCCAAGTATCTTGAACCAATACGGACTTTTTTTGTTGCGCAGACGCATATTTCTCGTTTGATTGATGGAGTCATTTATCTATACAGGGTTGGGTGGCCACCTCTGAGTGCGTAGAATATAACCTACTGCTTGATAATTTAGTTTGCTAGATTTTAAATTGAAAGATGCAGCGTTTTTTAATAGGACAACAAGATGCTGGTGCCTTTTCTATTGAGACGGAGTTCATCTCCAACATCAATCTTTGCAAGATCATAATCTAAAGATTTGTTCGCTTGTCTAGGACTTTGATAAAACCCTTCAACTAGGATAACTTTAAGGTCACACTGGCCCATAAAATCTTCACAAAAATCATTAAACATAAAAAATTCTACGGTCTTGTCGGTGATTTGAGGGAAGTACTTGACATATGAATATTTTACATTTAGGTTGTACTTCCATATCCAGACTAATTTTGTTTATATTGCTATATAAAGTTCTTTGACCTATTGGTCGGTGACTTTGTTCTTGAGTCATAGTGCCCACCAATTAGCAACAACATTACGGTAATGAGTCATGATAGTGGTCTATCGAGTTCTATTGAGGAGCCCCAAGATCTGAGACAGGGTCGATTTCTCCCAAGTTTACCTTTGCCGCTTTCCCGAATGTTATAGGCCCAAAGTTAGAATCCCCTACATAATAGTTGAGTTGAAGTTTGACCAATGGATGGCCCTGATGTAAGGCTGAAGCGAAAGCCGTCAGAGAAGAATCATCAAATCTACATCTTTGATGAGTGTTTGAAGAAGTCTTTGACTATTGCCTAGTCATCTGGTACATGCTTCTGCTATACATTTGACATCCATTGTTTCGTCAGACTGTCAGTTCCTAAACTGATGGTGACGTGGATCCTAAAGATATGGTGAAGATAATGACTTAAGGGTCCATGTCCCCCTCATTGTCTGCGTGTTTCTGGAGAGTTGACTCCTTATCATCATATGAGGCATGTTCACTATGCAAGAGTTTAGTCTGTTATGGTGTCGTTCCCTTTTGTGTGAAGAACCCAGAACATTGTTTGAGACAGCTCCATCATTTTCTTGATGGTTCAGGCATCTTTCCAAAGGTTTGACTTTGAACCCATGTACTTGTAAGTGCTCTCCATATTGAAGTACATTTCTTTGCCCCCTATTGAAAGTCGCAATTTGATTCTGTAGCATGTTTTCATGAGGTCGCTCTCTTCTTTCTATTGATGTAGTCTCTAGCTGGTTTTTCCCATGCTTTATGTCAGAACCAAAGTTGATTGAACTGACAATTTTCTACTTGATTGGGGCCTCCTAGGGGGTTTGGTGGTTTGTGAGGATTGTAGCGTTCATTTGAGGGGGAGGACGTTAGGAGTGTTCTTTAAATGCAATGTTTTGGTTAGCTCTGTCACTGAATGTTGTATCGATGAAATGAAGTCAGTCGTGGGTGGGTATATGCTTCATTTTCTGCTCACATACCCTCCAGGGACTCAATTTACCTCAGCCGAGATTTGGTTGCATAGCAAGTTGTTTGCAATGCGTTGCTAACTAGCAGACTTATGATTCTTTAGGTCTTGGTAAGGGGCAAGCAAAGCCACCAGGGACAGCCCAAATGGGAAGGGCAATGAAATCAATCCCTTTTTAGGTCTTAAAAAACTTTTCCACCAGGTGACCGCCATTTAATTCTACACCTTTTGAACACAATCGGTTTTTATGAATCTCAAAAATGGTGGACTGGGGGTCAAGCATACAAAGTGTCTGATCCAATCATCGAAGATGAACTTCATGTATTGCGTACTTGCCCTCTCTATGAAGATCTCCGCCACTGTTTGTCCCAACAAAGTAAAACATTACTCTTCTCTGACATTGGACAGATCTTCGCACACCCTACAACCATCGGAGACCTAGGAAGGTTCCTTACCAAAGCTCGTGAACGAAGATTCCCTAAAGCGTCCCCCAAACAAATTCCTAACATTAACAATATTGCCAAATTATAATCTATGACTCGGAACACTTTCAGAAAAGTTCATTTAAATTATTAAGTATTTTGAATCTAACTCTTAAGATTTACGGGGTTCTTTTTTTTTAATTGTAGTTGACGAAATGAGAGTCTCCACTCAGTGTGTTAAAACATAATTCTTTGTCGACGTTTCGGCTACATGCCTTTGTCATAAACAGGACGTACTGAAAACTTACATAGCTGCAAAGATACAATGTTAAAATAATCTATTAATACTACGAAATATAACAACAACAAATAACATTTTGAAACACAACAACAATCACAAATTTTTCCAAAAGAAACATAAAATAAAACGGCTAAAAGAATCCAAATCGCCAGAAGCCGTGAACGATTCTTCATACTACTACAAACATTTTATCAAGATAGCTCCTTCATAAAACTGATTAATCAAAAATTATCTAGGTTTATAAGTTCAATATTACATTAACTTCCAAGTATATTTTATCCAATCACCTTCATTTACGGACTCAGACAATTGAGTATTTATTTCTGGGTTTTCACGTTTTATTAGAACCGACTGCCACAATTGACGGTCCACATAGTCTTTACATCTTTTTCGAACTATAAACCGAAACGGTATGTTTGGCATTGAAATGTCTGCATGCTCCTCTAGGTAGTGCTTCCCCATGGCCGTAGATTTGTTGCCATCCCTTACTGATTTGTAGTGTTCCCAGGCTCTACTTCTTTTAAACCTACCAGTTTCCCCAATGTAGGACTTATTACATATTTGGCATATTAATTGGTAGCAAATGTTTTTGATCATGCAGGATTTATCGCACTGGTAGCATTTGCTGTCACTTTGTTTATTGCATTTTGTTTGCTGTAGGCTAGATCTTGTTAAAGCTTCCATGAGACGTTGTCCTGATGTGAATGTTACCCTGGTGGAATCCAAGAGGTTTTGATTTCTTAGGGTATAGTAGACTTTTCGACACGTCTGTTCATTTATATAAGGTAATGATAAGTAAGCTATTTTTGAGTTCTTTTTAGGCGCATTTTGTTTATCCAGTGTATTCTGTGTTTCTCGAATAAGTTTCTTGACAATATTAGGAGGGAAACTATTCTTCTTTAGCATATCAGCTATTCTGTTGATACTGAGATCTTGTAGTTCAGGTGTGGAGCTGTTATTGATAGCCCTTCTGATCTCATTTTTGGCTGAGTTCAGAATCGTTCTACGAGGGTGAGCAGAGGCATAATTTAGGAATATGTCCTGGCTGGTTGGTTTAACAAATAAGGAAAAATCTAACCTCTTGTCCACCGTATTCATATAGATGTTCAGGTCCAAAAATGTAACACAATTTTTGGAGCACTCATATGTGAACTGTATATCCCTGTTCAACGATTTAATGTAGTTAAACAGCAATAGTACTGTGTCTTCATCTCCCTCGATTATGCTGAAGCAGTCATCTACATATCTATCCCACATATCTATGATTGGGAGTCCTACTGGTTTGGGGGGAGCTTCTGGTATGTAGGAATAGTCGTTCTCCATCAGAGGCAATTCGATTGTACAGTAAACATAGATTATTGCAAATGGTGGAGCTGGTTTCACACCCATGCCGAGTCCATTTAGTTGTTGGTAGAACTTTGAATCAAATCTGAAGTATCCTGCCTGTATGACTGATTTGAGGACCAAGTCAAAGTCCCCGAGGTCCATTCCATTTGTATCGATTTTATCCCTGTTGTTTTTTATGAACTTTATGATAACTTTGTGTCCTTCTACAAGTGGGACATTTGTGTAGAGGCTTTTCACATCAGCCGTGAACATTATGTGCAACAAATCTACGGCCATGGGGAAGCACTACCTAGAGGAGCATGCAGACATTTCAATGCCAAACATACCGTTTCGGTTTATAGTTCGAAAAAGATGTAAAGACTATGTGGACCGTCAATTGTGGCAGTCGGTTCTAATAAAACGTGAAAACCCAGAAATAAATACTCAATTGTCTGAGTCCGTAAATGAAGGTGATTGGATAAAATATACTTGGAAGTTAATGTAATATTGAACTTATAAACCTAGATAATTTTTGATTAATCAGTTTTATGAAGGAGCTATCTTGATAAAATGTTTGTAGTAGTATGAAGAATCGTTCACGGCTTCTGGCGATTTGGATTCTTTTAGCCGTTTTATTTTATGTTTCTTTTGGAAAAATTTGTGATTGTTGTTGTGTTTCAAAATGTTATTTGTTGTTGTTATATTTCGTAGTATTAATAGATTATTTTAACATTGTATCTTTGCAGCTATGTAAGTTTTCAGTACGTCCTGTTTATGACAAAGGCATGTAGCCGAAACGTCGACAAAGAATTATGTTTTAACACACTGAGTGGAGACTCTCATTTCGTCAACTACAATTAAAAATAAATGATTGACCCACTCATAAGAGCAAAACAAGATTACCATTTACGGGGTTCATTGTATATATATACTTTTATTTATGACTTTTGGGTAAATTTAATTTTTATATCTGGTCAGACATTACCATTGTAATTTGACTTTTGAATCGTTTAATCCGTTTAATCCGTTTAATCATAAATTTCAGCTATTGAGTTATTTCAAATTTAAGGATTTAACTGGATCTGGACGAGTCATTTTAAGGTCTATCAAAAAATCGTTACCACCATGGTGACCGCCATTTAATTCTACACCTTTTGGACACAATAGATTTTTATGAATCTCAAAAATGGCGGACTGGGGGTCAAGCATACAAAGTGTCATCATAAATTTCAACTATTGAGTTATTTCAAATTTAAGGATTTAACTGGATCTGGACGAGTCATTTTAAGGTCTATCAAAAAATCGTTACCACCATGGTGACCGCCATTTAATTCTACACCTTTTGAACACAATCGGTTTTTATGAATCTCAAAAATGGTGGACTGGGGGTCAAGCATACAAAGTGTCATCATAATTTTCAGCTATTGAGTTATTTCAAATTTAAGGATTTAACTGGATCTGGACGAGTCATTTTCAGATTTATCAAAAAATTGTTACCACCATGGTGACCGCCATTTAATTCTACACCTTTTGAACACAATCGGTTTTTATGAATCTCAAAAATGGCGGACTGGGGGTCAAGTATACAAAGTGTCATCATAAATTTCAGCTATTGAGTTATTTCAAATTTAAGGATTTAACTGGATCTGGACGAGTCATTTTAAGGTCTATCAAAAAATCGTTACCACCATGGTGACCGCCATTTATTCTACACCTTTTGGACACAATTGATTTTTATGAATCTCAAAAATGGTGGACTGGGGTCAAGCATACAAAGTGTCATCATAAATTTCAGCTATTGAGTTATTTCAAATTTAAGGATTTAACTGGATCTGGACGAGTCATTTTAAGGTCTATCAAAAAATCGTTACCACCATGGTGACCGCCATTTAATTCTACACCTTTTGAACACAATCGGTTTTTATGAATCTCAAAAATGGTGGACTGGGGGTCAAGCATACAAAGTGTCTGATCCAATCATCGAAGATGAACTTCATGTATTGCGTACTTGCCCTCTCTATGAAGATCTCCGCCACTGTTTGTCCCAACAAAGTAAAACATTACTCTTCTCTGACATTGGACAGATCTTCGCACACCCTACAACCATCGGAGACCTAGGAAGGTTCCTTACCAAAGCTCGTGAACGAAGATTCCCTAAAGCGTCCCCCAAACAAATTCCTAACATTAACAATATTGCCAAATTATAATCTATGACTCGGAACACTTTCAGAAAAGTTCATTTAAATTATTAAGTATTTTGAATCTAACTCTTAAGATTTACGGGGTTCATTGTATATATATACTTTTATTTATGACTTTTGGGTAAATTTAATTTTTATATCTGGTCAGACATTACCATTGTAATTTGACTTTTGAATCGTTTAATCCGTTTAATCCGTTTAATCATAAATTTCAGCTATTGAGTTATTTCAAATTTAAGGATTTAACTGGATCTGGACGAGTCATTTAAGGTCTATCAAAAAATCGTTACCACCATGGTGACCGCCATTTAATTCTACACCTTTTGGACACAATTGATTTTTATGAATCTCAAAAATGGCGGACTGGGGGGTCAAGCATACAAAGTGTCATCATAAATTTCAGCTATGAGTTATTTCAAATTTAAGGATTTAACTGGATCTGGACGAGTCATTTTAAGGTCTATCAAAAAATCGTTACCACCATGGTGACCGCCATTTAATTCTACACCTTTTGAACACAATCGGTTTTTATGAATCTCAAAAATGGCGGACTGGGGGTCAAGCATACAAAGTGTCATCATAAATTTCAGCTATTGAGTTATTTCAAATTTAAGGATTTAACTGGATCTGGACGAGTCATTTTAAGGTCTATCAAAAAATCGTTACCACCATGGTGACCGCCATTTAATTCTACACCTTTTGGACACAATTGATTTTTATGAATCTCAAAAATGGCGGACTGGGGGTCAAGCATACAAAGTGTCATCATAAATTTCAGCTATTGAGTTATTTCAAATTTAAGGATTTAACTGGATCTGGACGAGTCATTTTAAGGTCTATCAAAAAATCGTTACCACCATGGTGACCGCCCATTTAATTCTACACCTTTTGGACACAATTGATTTTATGAATCTCAAAAATGGCGGACTGGGGGTCAAGCATACAAAGTGTCATCATAAATTTCAACTATTGAGTTATTTCAAATTTAAGGATTTAACTGGATCTGGACGAGTCATTTTAAGGTCTATCAAAAAATCGTTACCACCATGGTGACCGCCATTTAATTCTACACCTTTTGAACACAATCGGTTTTTATGAATCTCAAAAATGGCGGACTGGGGGTCAAGCATACAAAGTGTCATCATAAATTTCAGCTATTGAGTTATTTCAAATTTAAGGATTTAACTGGATCTGGACGAGTCATTTTAAGGTCTATCAAAAAATCGTTACCACCATGGTGACCGCCATTTAATTCTACACCTTTTGGACACAATTGATTTTTATGAATCTCAAAAATGGCGGACTGGGGGTCAAGCATACAAAGTGTCATCATAAATTTCAGCTATTGAGTTATTTCAAATTTAAGGATTTAACTGGATCTGGACGAGTCATTTTAAGGTCTATCAAAAAATCGTTACCACCATGGTGACCGCCATTTAATTCTACACCTTTTGGACACAATTGATTTTTATGAATCTCAAAAATGGCGGACTGGGGGTCAAGCATACAAAGTGTCATCATAAATTTCAGCTATTGAGTTATTTCAAATTTAAGGATTTAACTGGATCTGGACGAGTCATTTTAAGGTCTATCAAAAAATCGTTACCACCATGGTGACCGCCATTTAATTCTACACCTTTTGAACACAATCGGTTTTTATGATCTCAAAATGGTGGACTGGGGGTCAAGCATACAAAGTGTCATCATAAATTTCAGCTATTGAGTTATTTCAAATTTAAGGATTTAACTGGATCTGGACGAGTCATTTTAAGGTCTATCAAAAAATCGTTACCACCATGGTGACCGCCATTTAATTCTACACCTTTTGAACACAATCGGTTTTTATGAATCTCAAAAATGGTGGACTGGGGGTCAAGCATACAAAGTGTCATCATAAATTTCAGCTATTGAGTTATTTCAAATTTAAGGATTTAACTGGATCTGGACGAGTCATTTTAAGGTCTATCAAAAAATCGTTACCACCCTGGTGACCGCCATTTAATTCTACACCTTTTGAACACAATCGGTTTTTATGAATCTCAAAAATGGTGGGACTGGGGGTCAAGCATACAAAGTGTCATCATAAATTTCAGCTATTGAGTTATTTCAAATTTAAGATTTAACTGGATCTGGACGAGTCATTTTAAGGTCTATCAAAAAATCGTTACCACCATGGTGACCGCCATTTAATTCTACACCTTTTGAACACAATCGGTTTTATGAATCTCAAAAATGGCGGACTGGGGGTCAAGCATACAAAGTGTCATCATAAATTTCAGCTATTAAGTTGTTTCAATTTAAGGATTTAATGGATCTGGACGAGTCATTTTAAGGTCTATCAAAAATCGTACCACCCTGGTGACCGCCATTTAATTCTACACCTTTTGAACACAATCGGTTTTTATGAATCTCAAAAATGGCGGACTGGGGGGTCAAGCATACAAAGTGTCATCCATAATTTTCAGCTATTGAGTTATTTCACAAATTTAAGGATTTAACTGGATCTGGACGAGTCATTTTCAGATTTATCAAAAAATCGTTACCCCCATGGTGACCGCCATTTAATCTACACCTTTTGAACACAATCGGTTTTTATGAATCTCAAAAATGGCGGACTGGGGGTCAAGTATACAAAGTGTCATCATAAATTTCAGCTATTGAGTTATTTCAAATTTAAGGATTTAACTGGATCTGGACGAGTCATTTTAAGGTCTATCAAAAAATCGTTACCACCATGGTGACCGCCATTTAATTCTACACCTTTTGGACACAATTGATTTTTATGAATCTCAAAAATGGCGGACTGGGGGTCAAGCATACAAAGTGTCATCATAAATTTCAGCTATTGAGTTATTTCAATTTAAGGATTTAACTGGATCTGGACGAGTCATTTTAAGGTCTATCAAAAAATCGTTACCACCATGGTGACCGCCATTTAATTCTACACCTTTTGAACACAATCGGTTTTTATGAATCTCAAAAATGGTGGACTGGGGGTCAAGCATACAAAGTGTCTGATCCAATCATCGAAGATGAACTTCATGTATTGCGTACTTGCCCTCTCTATGAAGATCTCCGCCACTGTTTGTCCCAACAAAGTAAAACATTACTCTTCTCTGACATTGGACAGATCTTCGCACACCCTACAACCATCGGAGACCTAGGAAGGTCCTTACCAAAGCTCGTGAACGAAGATTCCCTAAGCGTCCCCCAAACAAATTCCTAACATTAACAATATTGCCAAATTATAATCTATGACTCGGAACACTTTCAGAAAGTTCATTTAAATTATTAAGTATTTTGAATCTAACTCTTAAGATTTACGGGGTTCATTGTATATATATACTTTTATTTATGACTTTTGGGTAAATTTAATTTTTATATCTGGTCAGACATTACCATTGTAATTTGACTTTTGAATCGTTTAATCCGTTTAATCCGTTTAATCATAAATTTCAGCTATTGAGTTATTTCAAATTTAAGGATTTAACTGGATCTGGACGAGTCATTTTAAGGTCTATCAAAAAATCGTTACCACCATGGTGACCGCCATTTAATTTCTACACCTTTTGGACACAATTGATTTTTATGAATCCTCAAAAATGGCGGACTGGGGGTCAAGCATACAAAGTGTCATCATAAATTTCAACTATTGAGTTATTTCAAATTTAAGGATTTAACTGGATCTGGACGAGTCATTTTAAGGTCGATCAAAAAATCGTTTCCTCCATTGTGACCGCCATTTAATTCTACAACACTCCTTTGAACACAATCGGTTTTTATGAATCTCAAAAATGGCGGACTGGGGGTCAAGCCATACAAAGTGTCATCATAAATTTTCAGCTATTTGAGTTATTTCAAATTTAAGATTTAACTGGATCTGGACGAGTCATTTTAAGGTCTATCAAAAAATCGTACCCACCATGGTGACCGCCATTTAATTCTACAACCTTTTGGACACAATTGATTTTATGATCTCAAAAAATGGCGGACTGGGGGTCAACATACAAAGTGTCATCATAAATTTCAGCTATTGGAGTATTTCAAATTAAAGGATTTACCTGGATCAGGGGACGAGTCATTTTAAGGTCTATCAAAAAATCGTTACCACCATGGTGACCCGCCATTTAATTCTACCCCTTTTGGACACAATTGATTTTTATGAATCTCAAAAATGGCGGACTGGGGGGTCAAGCATACAAAGTGTCATCATAAATTTCAACACCTTGCGTAATTATCAACCATTTCAGAATGTCATGGATCTGGACGAGACATTTTAAGGTCTATCAAAAATCGATATACCAAAGGTGGACCGCATTAATACACACTTTTGCCCAATGGATTTAAAGCATCAAAAGGGGGACGGGGGGTCAAGCATACACAGTTTATCAAAACATTAGCTATGCGTAAATTTCAATTTCGGATTTCCAGGAATAGGACGAGTCTTAAGGTACTCAAACCCACGTTACCATGGTGACGATTAATTCTCCCTTTTGGACAAATGAATTTTATGACAATCAACCCAAGGGGCCTTGGGGTAAGATACAAAGTGTCATATACATTACAGGCTAATGAGTTATTTCAAAATTAAGGATTTATGGATCTGACGATTCATAATCAGGTTATACACCACAGAATACCTGGAGACGCCATTTAAATTACATTTGAAACACAATGGTTTATATGAATATCACCAGGTGAGATGGGGTCATGCATTACCACGTGTCATCATAAATTTCAGCTATTGAGTTATTTCAATTTAAGGATTTAACTGGATCTGGACGAGTCATTTTAAGGTCTATCAAAAAATCGTTACCACCATCGGTGACCGCCATTTAATTCTACACTTTGAACACAATCGGTTTGTTATGAATCTCAAAAATGAGTGGACTGCGGGGTCAAGCCATAACAAAGTGTCATCATAAATTTCAGCTATTGAGTTATTTCAAATTTACGGATTTTAACTGGATCTGGACGAGTCATTTTAAGGTCTATCAAAAAAATCGTTACCCCCCCCCCCCCCCCCCCCCCCCCCACCCCCCCCATGGTGACCGCCATTTAATTCTACACCTTTTGAACACAATCGGTTTTTATGAATCTCAAACATGGTGGACTGGGGTCAAGCATACAAAGCTGTCATCATAAATTTCAGCTATTGAGTTATTTCAAATTTAAGGATTTAACTGGATCTGGACGAGGTCATTTAAGGTCTATCCAAAAAATCGTTACCACCATGGGTGACCGCCATTTAAATCTACACCTTTTGAACACAATCGGTTTTTATGAATCTCAAACCTGGGGCTGGTGGAACGCATCAAGTGTCCTTACCCTTTATTCATAAGATGATATATTTTTAAGCACTTATATGCTTGGGAGAAGGTCCAAAACGGATTACACAAAACCTGGTTACCCAGGAGCCGATTTTAAATCTAACTTTAGACCCAAGGAATATTATGAATTCAAAATGGCGGCCAGGGGGTATAGCATACAAAGTTATCTATATCTTATCCGCTCTAGAGTTTATTATATCAAATAACAGGCTTTACACTGGATCAGACGAGTATTTTCAGATATAACAAAAATCGTTACCACCCATGGTGGACGCCTTTAAATCTAACCTTTTGTACCCAATGGTTTTTATGAAATCTCAAACATGGCGGATGTGGGTTCACTGTAAGTTATCCAAGTGTCATAAAAATTATAAGCTATAGAGTTATTTCAAATTTAAGGATTTAACTGGATCTGGAGATGGTCATTTTAAGGACTATCCACAAAACTGTTAACCCTGGAGACCGCCATCTGCTCAATTCTACAACCTTTTGGACACAATTTGATTTTTATGAATCTCCAAAAGCGCTGCGGACCTTCGGGGTCAAGCCCAATACAAAGTGTGATCCACTAAATTTCAGCTATTGAGTTATTTCAAATATAAGTGACCTAGTCGACTGCTGATCTGGCCGAGTCATTTTCAGGTCTATCAAAAAATCGTTACTCACCACTGTGTGAGGTCCCGCCAATTTTTAATTCTACACCCTTTTGAACACAATCGGTTTTTATCGAATCTCAAAAATGGTCGAGACTGGGGGTCAAGCATACAAAGTCGTCTGCAATCAATCATCGCAGCATGAACTTCATGTATTGCGTACTTGCCCTCCTCTATGCAGATCTCCGCCACTGTTTGTCCAACAAAGTAAAACATTACTCTTCTCTGACATTGGACCAGATCTTCGCCCACACCCTACCAACCATCTGCGAGACCTAGGAAGGTTCTCTACCAAGCTCAGTGAACGCAAGATTCCCTAAGCGTCCCCCAAACAAATTCCTAACATTAACAATATTGCCAAATTATAATCTATGACTCGGAACACTTTCAGAAAAGTTCATTTAAATTATTAAGTATTTTGAATCTAACTCTTAAGATTTACGGGGTTCATTGTACTATATATACTTTTATTTTGACTTTTGGGTAAATTTAATTTTTATATCTGGACAGACATTACCATTGTAATTTGACTTTTGAATCGTTTTAATCCGTTTAATCGTTTAATCATAAATTTCAGCTATTGAGTTATTTCAAATATAGGATTTAACTGGATCTGGACGAGTCCTTTTAAGGTCTATCAAAAATCGTTACCACCATGGTGACCGCCATTTAATTCTACACCTTTTGGACACAATTGATTTATATGAATCTCAAAAATGGCGGAACTGGGGTCAAGCATACAAAGTGTCATCAAAATTTCAACTATTGAGTTATTTCACATTTAAGGATTTAACTGGATCTGGCGAGTCATTTTAAGGGTCTATCAAAAAATCGTTACCACCATGGTGACCGCCATTTAATTCTACACCTTTTGAACACAATCGGTTTGTATGAATCTCAAAAATGGCGGACTGGGGGTCAAGCATACAAGTGTCATCATAAATTTCAGCTATTGAGTTATTTCAAATTTAAGGATTTAACTGGATCTGGACGAGTCATTTTAAGGTCTATCAAAAAATCGTTACCACCATGGTGACCGCCATTTAATTCTACACCTTTTGGACACAATTGATTTTTATGAATCTCAAAAAGTCAAGCATACAAAGTGTCATCATAAATTTCAGCTATTGAGTTATTTCAAATTAAGGATTTAACTGGATCTGACGAGTCATTTTAAGGTCTTATCAAAAAATCGTTACCCACCATGGTGACCGCATTTAATTCTACACCCTTTTGGACACAATTGATTTTTATGAATCTCAAAACTGGCGGACTGGGGGTCAAGCATACAAAGTGTCATCATAAAATTTCAGCTATTGAGTTATTTCAAATTTAAGGATTTAACTGGATCTGGACGAGTCATATTAAGGTCTAATCAAAAAATCGTTACCCACCATGGTGACCGCCATTTAATTCTACACCTTTGAACACAATCGGTTTTTAGAATCTCAAAAATGGTGGACTGGGGGTCAAGCATACAACGTGTCATCATAAATTTCAGCTATTGAGTTATTTCAAATTTAAGGATTTACTGGATCTGGACGAGTCATTTTAAGGTCTATCAAAAAAATCGTTACCACCATGGTGACCGCCATTTAATTTTACACCTTTTGGACACAATTGATTTTTATGAATCTCAAAAATGGCGGACTGGGGGTCAAGCATACAAAGTGTCATCATAAATTTCAGCTATAGAGTTATTTCAAATTTAAGGATTTAACTGGATCTGGACGAGTCATTTTAAGGTCTATCAAAAATCGTTACCACCATGGTGACCGCCCATTTAATTCTACACCTTTTGGACACAATTGATTTTTATGAATCTCAAAAATGGCGGACTGGGGGTCAAGCATACAAAGTGTCATCATAAATTTCAGCTATTGAGTTATTTCAAATTTAAGGATTTAACTGGATCTGGACGAGTCATTTTAAGGTCTATCCAAAAATCGTTACCACCATGGTGACCGCCATTTAATTCTACACCTTTTGAACACAATCGGTTTTTATGAATCTCAAAAATGGTGGACTTGGGGTCAAGCATACAAAGTTTCATCATAAATTTTCAGCTATTGAGTTATTTCAAATTTAAGGATTTAACTGGATCTGGACGAGTCATTTAAGGTCTATCAAAAAATCGTTACCACCATGGTGACCGCCATTTAATTCTACACCTTTTGAACACAATCGGTTTTTATGAATCTCAAAAATGGTGGACTGGGGGTCAAGCATACAAAGTGTCATCATAAATTTCAGCTATTGAGTTATTTCAAATTTAAGGATTTAACTGGATCTGGACGAGTCTTTTTAAGGTCTATCAAAAAATCGTTGTTACCACCATGGTGACCGCCATTTAATTCTACACCTTTTGAACACAATCGGTTTTTATGAATCTCAAAAATGGCGGACTGGGGGTCAAGCATACAAAGTGTCATCATAAATTTCAGCTATTGAGTTATTTCAAATTTAAGGATTTAACTGGATCTGGACGAGTCATTTTAAGGTCTATCAAAAAAATCGGTACCACCATGGTGACCGCCATTTAATTCTACACCTTTTGAACACAATCGGTTTTTATGAATCTCAAAAATGGTGGACTGGGGGTCAAGCATACAAAGTGTCATCATAAATTTCAGCTATTGAGTTATTTCAAATTTAAGGATTTAACTGGATCTGGACGAGTCATTTTAAGGTCTATCAAAAAATCGTTACCACCATGGTGACCGCCATTTAATTCTACACCTTTTGAACACAATCGGTTTTTATGAATCTCAAAAATGGCGCCACTGGGGGTCAAGCATACAAAGTGTCATCATAAATTTCAGCTATTGAGTTATTTCAAATTTAAGGATTTAACTGGATCTGGACGAGTCATTTTAAGGTCTATCAAAAAATCGTTACCACCATGGTGACCGCCATTTAATTCTACACCTTTTGGACACAATTGATTTTTATGAATCTCAAAAATGGTGGACTGGGGGTCAAGCATACAAAGTGTCATCATAAATTTCAGCTATTGAGTTATTTCAAATTTAAGGATTTAACTGGATCTGGACGAGTCATTTTAAGGTCTATCAAAAATCGTTACCACCATGGTGACCGCCATTTAATTCTACACCTTTTGAACACAATCGGTTTTTATGAATCTCAAAAATGGTGGACTATAATATTGTATCCGTCGATAATATTGTATCCGTCGATAATATTGTATCCGTCAGCCTGATTCTATTGAATTTATTATTGATTGGCTTGCTCCGTGCAGTCGTTTTCCAGTTAAGGTAACTTAGTATCTATAAAAATATCCCCTCTCATTATAACACCTGTACATTATCGACGTCGAGAGACCAGTTTTTTGTCCACGTGAGTTACCTCTTTATCACCTTCACCTATTTATTAGGTTTTATAGGTATTTTAAAAGGGTCTGTTTGGCTCGTACTGATTTTTTGTACAGTGCATTATTCATTATTCAAAAGTTAAAAAAAATCTTTATAAAGGCTATGCCAACAAACATACAAAAAAAACTCTTGCTCGGTGTATAACCGGTATCTATAAACATTATGATATAGTTGTTATCATTCTCATTTTGTTCTAGATTTTCTGATCTTCTATCTGCTACAGTTTCGGGTAAACTGTCACAACTTCTCCTTGCGACGCGTTCACTCATGTTTCCTAGATACAGTGTGTTTCTCACCTTGCTACCTCGTCACTTCGACTATTGGTATTACTATTATTCCGATAATAACTGTTATAATAAGGGCGGGGCCAGTGTAGGCTGTAGTACAAACAGGCTGTATTATTGTAGAAATTATTTTTCTACGATCGTTTTCCGTGTTTCTATGTCGTGTGTGCATGTTTTTTGTGTTATTTCCATTGTATATACTCATTTTTTCACGACACCATCACCCTCATTTCTGGGGTTTAATTCAGGGGGGGTAAAAAGCTACACTAAGGAAGGGCGGGGCCATTTCCAGATTAACAATGACTCCGCAAAATAACAGCAATAGTGGGTTGGCATGCCCAAAAATCGGTTCTTTTAATTGCAATGGCATGGGTAACCCGATTAAACGTAATCTTGTTTTAAACTGGCTGAAGAATAAACCTGAGCAAATTATTTGTCTCCAAGAAACACACTCAACTCCTCAAGTTGAGAGAGACTGGAAACATTCTTGGGATGGGGATATAATCTTTAACCATGGTACATCAAACTCGACCGGAATTGCCTTCCTTGTTAAAGCTGATGCTCCGAATCTCCATATTATTAACCAGCGTAGCATCAGCCAAGGTCGTGCGACCCTTGTCGAGTTAGAGTACGACTCTCTCAAACTGTGTTTAGTGAATGTCTACTGCCCCAATAATGACGATGTGTCATTTCTCGAAAACGTATTTCTAGAATCACTCAGTCGTGCACGAGATGATCATATAATATTTGTGGGAGACTGGAACACGGTTCTGAACAACATGTTGGACAAACAGGGGGGGTCTACCACCCATGCAAATAGTCGCTGCCAGAATTTTCTCAATGATTGCATTAGCGACTATGGGTTTAGTGATATTTTCCGTCTTAACAGAGGTGCTGAGGCACGGGTTTTTACTCATTTTAACAAAAAGTACAAAACTCAGTCTAGATTAGATTTTTTCTTGATCCAAGATAGCCTAGTCAATCTACCTGTATGTGACACAGAAATAAGCCATGGCTATAAATCTGATCACAGCTACATCTCGCTATCCCTCCAGGGCTCTACTATTGCACACGGAAAAGGATATTGGAAAATTAACAACTCTCACCTCCTAGATCAAAATTTTATTAACGAAATAAAGAAAATCATTCATAATACAAAAGAAGATAGCTTTGATTCTTACAGGGGTCTTTGGGACGTTATAAAAATCAAAATAAAACAGTTTGGAATGACCTTTGGTAAAAAGAAAAAAAAAGAAATCACAATGAAAAAAGAAAAGTTAAAAAAAGATATTGAAGACTGTAAAAACGATTCGAATCTAGTAAACTGTACGATACTACAGAAGAAATTATTTGAAGCAGAGTTGGATTTAAATCATATTATAGACCAGGAGGTGAGAGGTGCAATTACCAGATCACGTGTGAAATGGACAGAGGAGGGGGAGCGCTCGACTAAATACTTTTTTGGACTTGAAAAATCAAACGGCAAGAAAAAATGTATTAGTAAATTGATAGACAACGACGGAAATGAACTAACAGACCAGGATAACATCTCTAGTCACGTGGTTAACTTTTATCAGAATCTGTATAACTCAACTAACCCATCTCCCACTGAGATAGATAATTATGTAACCAGCAGCGAGCTTGAGCAAATCCCACAGGAAATTACTGAAACTCTGGAGGGACCTATTTCGTTACACGAAATGGATGCTATTGTGAACAAGTTAACAAACAATAAATCCCCAGGTTGGGACGGGTTATCTGCTGAATTTTATAACACCTTTTGGTTGGATATCAGGCAGATCTTTTACGACTGCTATTTAGAATCTATTGACAGTGGAAGCCTGTCGCCTTCGCAGAGAATAGGTATTCTTACTCTTATTCACAAGCCTAAAAGCCCAGTGGAACTTAACTACATAAAAAATTGGAGACCTATTACTCTGCTAAACATTGACTATAAAATCTTCACACATATAGCTAAGAATAGGATTATGAAGGCTATCCCTAGCATTATCAGCAAAACCCAGTCAGGCTTTCAAGCAGGCAGGAGTACAGCAGATAATCTTATTCTCATGTCAATGGTTCTGGAATCATTTAACAACGACTCGGAACAAGAGGGTCTCCTTTTACAGATTGATTTTGAGAAGTGTTTTGACTCGGTAGAACATAACTTTGTCTTCAGTACTCTTGAAAAATTAGGTTTCAGTGATTATATTATTAAGTTGATTAAAGTGGCTTTTCAAGCGTGCTTTAGCTATGCAAATATTAATGGGTTTTTAAGCGCACCTATTCATCTCCTCAGAGGTCTTCATCAGGGTAGCCCACTCTCTCCTATTCTATTTCTACTTGTGGCTCAAACATTCTCGAATAAACTTCAGATCAACCCTAATATCAGGGGTATTAACATTTCGGGTGTGGAAATTCTACAGAGTCTCTTTGCAGACGACACTGATCTGTTTCTGAAAGCTTCAATAGAGAGTGTAGAGGCAGTTATGGTAGAACTCAGAACGTTTGCTAAGTGCTCGGGGTGTAAAGCTAACATCGACAAAACTAGATGTATTCCTTTAGGTCGTGCTCGCCTTAATACAACTCTTCTAGCGTCCCTTCAAATAAACTACGGCGATGATTTTATTACAAATAACTTTACGGCTTTGGGTATAGTTTATAGGAATGATGGCTCACTTATGGATATAGTCAACAGTAATTATAATGATAAATTGATTAAGGTTCGGTCTTGGATTAACAGGTGGAACAAGAGGGATCTGACGGTAATGGGTAAATGTACGGTTATCAAAACTCTCCTCTTTTCCCAATTGACATACCTGGTTCCTCCTCTCCCCAGACCAGATGCTTCCTTTATCAGAACTTTTGACACGATTATATTCCATTTTCTTTGGGGTTGCAAACGGGATAAAATAAAACGTGAAATCATAACCCGAAACAAGGAACATGGAGGCCTGGGACTATTTTATTTATCCGATTTTATTATAGGTCTTAAAACTAGTCTTATTTCAAAGCTACTAAATGATTCCTTTCACCACACTTGGAAAGATATTATGATTATGCAACTGAAATTTCCCGAGCACATCACCATCTCTGTAGAAAACGGTCTCGCTAATATCAACTGTAATTTTACACAGGACGTACTTAATTGCTACACTGAGTGGAAGATTAGTTCGGCTAATGCAGCCTTGGGTTCTATTGATCACTGTGTGTGGTCCAACCCAGCAATAACTGACATCGGGTACAAACTTTGGAACAATCATCTTATTGATAAGGGAATATTTTACATCTCAGATTTCCTTTATATAGATCAAAGTACACTCCTTAACTACGATATGTTCATGAACAAGTGGGAGCTGTCTCCGAATGCGATTTCCAAAATTGATTACTGTAACATTATCATGGGGATACGGAGATATAAATATCTCCGGGATTTCGACGCGGGATCATATTATCACTCAGCCCGGCCCGCTGTTAGATAAACATCTCAAGGTGATATCATCCCGCCCCGGAAATTTGTATAAACCCGGCCCGCTTTTTAGTCGTAACTGATGTTTATCATTCAATTCTCCGACTTACAATAATCAATGATACTGCTGATTAGAACTCGATAATAGTAGAACAGTTAGACGCGCGATCACGTGGGCGCGTCACGTGCGTACCACTAGACAGTGCGCCATCGACAATAAGACGCGCGCGCTGACCATTGAATGGTTTTTAGCTCTTATTTCGGCCAGCACATTATTTTGGAAACAATCAAAAAGTTATAATACTTCCCATGTAAGAATATTGTTGAAATTTGGTCAGCTTACGTAAACACTTATGTTCTACTGAACCTAATTTAGTTTGAGCAATTTCGATGCTCAGAATTTGAGTTATCAACGAATTTATACCTATTTTGTCATTTTTAGACCTCTTAATCAAGGCCAATCTCTCCTAACTAAATTAGGTTCGGTAGTTAAGTATGATTGGAAGGTTCTGACAAATTTTTAGCATGATTCATGTTCAGGAACCGAAGATATGACAAAATAATACGACAAAAATCAACGAATTTCGTCAAATTACGCGACTTTTACACCTAATTTTGCTCCAAAAGCCGCGCACCATCAAATATGGCACCTAGGCGAAACTCACTGATCATTCCAAAAAGGTATAATAAATTTGGTACTGTGAAAATTCTCACAGTCTCTAAAAAACGATGGTACAAAAATTTTGAAAATCCGAGCAAGTTTATTTTTATCGTGCACCGCCTAGTACCACGTGCCACCAATAGCATACGCTGAGTCTATACCACGTGACACGAAAGCGCACCACGTGATATGAAACATCGTAACCGTCCACTTCTTTTACACGCAAATTCCTGGGAACGTTGCCAAAGCAGCTAATTCTTGGAATTTCTCCAACGCGTGGCGTGAGAAGTTGGCGACTAGCCAGCTACCCTTGTCCGTGCCCTAAAATAGTATTGTTTTGCTTGCTCTCCTTCCAGCTCTTGTTCCTGCTAACGTTCAAGCTATTGCTCCACTTACACTATGACAGATCGGTTTGACATTCAGATTCTAATGTATTTCTAAAGTATAAATCCCTTGTCGAAATCGCCGGAGATAATTATAATCCATAAACACTTCACGCTCAGGGCTAAATAAATGTAATCCCTCAGCTGGCGCTTCGGGATTACATATTAACACAAAACTCGTGCGCTGCGCGCACTCGTATGTGTTTATCAGATCATCCCGCTAGCGCGGGATGATCTGTTATATAAACCCTTTGCGTGGCGGGTTTATGTTATTATAACTGTCCCACGATTAACTCAAGGAATATCGAATTTGTTGACCCGTATATAAAACTTCAATTTTTACATTCTGCAACTGGGCAGGTGAAGGGAAGCAAAATTCGGGATAAAATGTACGATTCTATTTGCCCAAACGAGCTGTCTCCTTTACGTCAGTGGGTTATCGACTTGAACAGTCATTCCATCGACTGGGCAGTCGTTCTAAGCAACCTGTTTTTCTTAGTATCTAAAAACTTTAAGTTGATTCAATTTCAGTACAAACTTTTAATGAGGATCACAACTTGTAGATACATGAGACATAACATGAAAATTGTTACAGATACTCCCATGTGTAGCCTGTGTAAAACATATTTAGAAACTATTCCTCATATTTACCTCCATTGTATTCACACAAATAGCTTCATCACAATACTTGAAGACTTTATTAAAAGGAAAATCGATAGAAATTACGAAGATCCCACTAAAATTAATTTTATAGTCTGTAATCACACTTCACAAATTATAAATTATTTTAATATCGTTGCCAAATGGTACATTAGCAAGAAATTTCAGGCAGGAGACTTGCCGATCTGGCAGGGGTATATCAAACTTCTTAAGCTATCACTTCAAGGAGATAAAATAGGTCACAAAAGTTCTATTGTGTCGATCTTGGCCGATTAGGGTAATATGTCCACTCCATTTTTATTGCTGTCTATGTTATTTAATTTTTATCGGTTATTGTTACAATCTTGCAGTACTACTAGTAGCTGTCTTTTTGTAGTACATGCCCTGCTTCCTTCCTTTCCTAAATTTCTTACAAGCTCCTCCAGCCTCCTCTCTTACACCCTTTTCACTCACTTCATTTCACTCATTCACTTATATTTTATTACCACAGTATCTGCCAAAACCAACATGGCCTAAGTAGAAAGGCTCCTGACGTTGTTTCCCGCTTGGCCCTGCATCCAAAGCTGACGGTTGGCCTCCACTCTAAAAAAACTTACCTTCAGTGAAGGCCGATGGTCAACAATTAGCGATGTAAGAGCCTGGCGGGTACAAATCCTGACCTCCTTTTACACCTTTGGGACGACTTTCGCAAATGCGAGAGGAATGACCCCGAGGAGGGCTCCATTGGTTTTAGTAGGTTGCATATTAAAAAAAAAAAAAAAAAAAAAAAAAATGGTGGACTGGGGGTCAAGCATACAAAGTGTCATCATAAATTTCAGCTATTGAGTTATTTCAAATTTAAGGATTTAACTGGATCTGGACGAGTCATTTTAAGGTCTATCAAAAAATCGTTACCACCATGGTGACCGCCATTTAATTCTACACCTTTTGAACACAATCGGTTTTTATGAATCTCAAAAATGGTGGACTGGGGGTCAAGCATACAAAGTGTCATCATAAATTTCAGCTATTGAGTTATTTCAAATTTAAGGATTTAACTGGATCTGGACGAGTCATTTTAAGATCTATCAAAAAATCGTTACCACCATGGTGACCGCCATTTAATTCTACACCTTTTGAACACAATCGGTTTTTATGAATCTCAAAAATGGTGGACTGGGGGTCAAGCATACAAAGTGTCATCATAAATTTCAGCTATTGAGTTATTTCAAATTTAAGGATTTAACTGGATCTGGACGAGTCTTTTTAAGGTCTATCAAAAAATCGTTGTTACCACCATGGTGACCGCCATTTAATTCTACACCTTTTGAACACAATCGGTTTTTATGAATCTCAAAAATGGCGGACTGGGGGTCAAGCATACAAAGTGTCATCATAAATTTCAGCTATTGAGTTATTTCAAATTTAAGGATTTAACTGGATCTGGACGAGTCATTTTAAGGTCTATCAAAAAATCGTTACCACCATGGTGACCGCCATTCTATCCTGCACCTTTTGAACATGCTCGATTTGCATGAATCTTAAAGTTAAAAATGGCGGACTGGGGGTCATTTAGGAATGAGGATCGCATCGCGTTACGCTTTAGCGCCTACTAAGGATATCTCATGTTCATCAATCTGGTGACGGTGGACGGGACTGATTCAGATCAGATCCCATCGCAGTGCGATATCTTGTTAGGATTTCGAAGATATGGTATAAATATCACGGAGTATCCAGTTTTCGTATATGGACACGTTCATTTGAGTTTGAGGATATTGGTAAACAACAACGCATGACCTCATTTTAAGTAAATTAAAGAATATTTTTAATGTCGATGGACTAATGCTTAAATTTATTAAGTCCGATCTTGAGGGGCGACAACAACAAGTAGTGATAGGAGGCCAAACGTCTTCTTCTCTACCAGTTCGGTCTGGTGTCCCTCAAGGTTCTATACTTGGCCCTTTATTGTTTGTAATATTTATAAATGACATGTTCTCCTGTGTCTCTGAAGGCACCAATATCGCCCTTTATGCAGATGACACTAAAATTTGGAGGGAGATTCTTGGTTACCCTGACCATCACATAATCCAAAATGACATCAATAGATTATATGATTGGTCAGTGAGAAATCGAATGAAGTTCCACCCACAAAAGTGCAAAGCCCTCTCTGTGTCCCTGCAAAGAAACGTGCTGGATAACTTGCCATTCAATACCTTCTTTTATAAACTTTCTGGAAGTGATATTGACTTTGTGCCCTCTCAGTCAGATTTAGGAGTCGCAATAAACTCCAGGTTTAATTGGGGTGCACAATGTAAAGCGCTTGTTTCCAAAGCTACCTCTAGACTTGGACTACTTAAGAGAACATGTCATTTCACTACTGATAAAAGGCAGAAAAGATCGTTCTATTTAGCGTTAATTAGGTCTATATTTGAACATTGTTCTGTTATATGGTCCCCTCAATCTGCAACTCATCTTCAACAGTTTGTTGCTATCCAAAAGAGGGCTATTAAATGGATCAATGGTGAACCTTACTCCAGTTATAATGACGATAAACTTGCTACAGAGCAAAAGAAACTAAATATTCTCCCTGTTAAACAGAAGTTTATTTATAACGATCTTATGACCTTCTATAAAATAGTGAATAGCATAATTCCAGTTTCGCTCCCTACATATATAGTCCTATGCCGTCCAGAGGGCACCCGATACACTAGGCACAATGCCCAAATAATTGATATGTCGGATACTTCAACTTACATGAGTACCACTGTGCCCTGCTCGGATGCCTTCCGAAATAGCTTTTTTCATAGATCTATGCTGAAATGGAATAGTCTACCAGTATGTATCCGGCAGTCAGAGCGGATTTCTACTTTTAAGGCCAAACTGATGAAGTACCTCTGGGCTGCCGATACAGTCTGGCCAGATTAGCTCATCAGTCTTATGAGTCTCAGTAATTTGTTTTTGTTGGTTACAATTCTGTCCGTCCAATTTCCTATCTGCTTGTCCTTTACTTTTTTCTTTATCAGTTGTGACGGAATTGTAATGAACAAAATCCTTATAATTATTTATGATATGTTTGATTTCTTGTTAATGTTTGTCATTCAAATTTGGTAGACGGCCCCAACGTTAATGTGGCTCTTGCTATGTGTTGGTTCAGCCGAATTAATTATTATATAATCAAGTTTATTTTTCTCGTTAGTTGTCATCCGGCCAAACATTAAGCAACTTATATTGCAGTACCATTTATCATTTAGTAATCAAAATATGTCATTGTAATTTTGCATGGCTGAAATGTAACGCTTGATTTATATATATAATGATTAATTGAATTTTCAAATAAAAAAATAAAAAAAATGATAGCGTTTTCGACGATAGTGGCTTAATTTTGACATCTATTAACCTAGCACGTTCAGAAGTTCTGAACATTAGCCACGTAACCCATACTCCCATATGCACTGCTCAGAAAGGAAATCTATTGTTGTTAGGCACTATAATGGTTCAAATGTCACATTTTGTGTGACTTAGTTAACTGCAGTTGTCTAATTATCATTCCTTGGTCTGAAATATAGTAGATTAGGTCAATCTAACAATTATGATACAACATTGGTTAAAGGGCACGGATCGAACGGTTACAAGGCAATATTTGGGTAACTTTGTCACACTCAGAATACCATACCTCTATTCTACTATGAGATGTCCTCAAAAACCTTTTAACTCATTATTTGATGGTTGATCTACCAATCAAAGCCCTAAAATATGTTGTTTCGAATAGTTAGCTAAAAAGGCACTTGGTTATTGGGAAATGAGGTAAATTCCGTCACAATATTTGGAATTTTAAATTTTGGGCGAATTATTTATATCTGATTTTGGTTTGAAAGGCGGGAAAACTTTGATGACAATGTAGTTGATGCAAGTTAAGATCAGTGTTTACATTGTCACAAAAAATGATACGAAATCGTAAATAGGTTAAAAATAATGATTATAGAATGAAATAGTCTCTTATAATAACTTTTATAATAACTGATGTGACAAAGTAAACATGTCTTGCCCCTATTTGAAGATCTGTAATCTGTATATTCTATGACTCTATTAGCATTCAACATTCTTTGCTATAAATGGCTACAGCTAACACTATTAATGCTTAGTACCAAACAACAAGTGGGAGGTGGATCGTTGGTATACCGTTAAATCGATTTAACACCGCAATTCCAGTCGCAAGCCTGGGACCACTACTAGCATTGTCACAACATCTACAAAGCTGCCATATAGCCTGACTGACAATTTTCTCGACTGACTGACAATGTTTCTTCTTTTCCCCATTTAGAATACAAAGATTAGTACATTTTAGCTTATGATTAATATTATATTTTTACCTATAGTTTACCTAGATTTCAGACAAAAATCGGTAGAATATTGTCCAGAACATCAGAGCTCAAGTTTAACAATTTTAGGTTAAATTTGTCAAAATCACTAAAAATGTGACAAAATTGACTTTTCCTGCCCCAACAATTTCAAGATAGTGTGTAAAAATTAGCATAGGCTGCTTTATTACCTATATAAATCAATCCAAACTACGAAAAAGATCTGTTAATCTGATGACGATTACCTAACTCTAATAGTAACTGATGTGACAAAGTAAACATGTCTTGCCCCTATTTTGAAGATCTATAACTCTATTAGAATTCAGCATTCTTTCAGAAACGATTGGTAGAATATTGTCTAGAACATCAGGGCTCAAGTTTAACAATTTTAGATTAATTTGTCAAAGACGCTGAAAATGTGACAAAATTAACTTTCCCTGCCCCAAAAATATCAAGATAGTGTGTTAAAATTGGCATAGGATGCTTTATTGCCTATACTATATTAATCGATTCAAACTACGAAAAAGATCTGTTAATCTGATGACGATTACCTAACTCTTATAATAACTGATGTGACAAAGTAAACATGTCTTGCCCCTATTTTGAAGAGCTATACTTCTATTAGAATACTATGTAACTTTATCATCAATGAACTAGTTATTTTGCCAGCAAGGAGCTAACAGAGTTATAATAATTTTGTTGTGACGAAATTACCCTATTTTTGACCATGTTGCGGTAGTTTAATTGTGACACTGTTAACATATTGCCACCCGATAATGATTTATGTGACTGGTGCGTGGTACTAGCAGTGTTGTTTGATCCATAGTATGTAATATAAGGGGTTTAAGCTGGTATATCATTATTTGTTTAATTTCACACATGTTCAGATATCATCAAGATTATGTGACAAAGTAAACTTGTTTGTGCCTTCTGTGTTTTAATTCCTTACGACTATATGATATAATAACAATTCCTAGCACTTCCAGGCCATCAAATAAACCTACACTACTCAGCATTGCTTATCAGGGTGCCCTAAACATTCTTCACATGTTTTCTTAAATGTGTGACAGAGTAAACCTGAGTGCACCATCTAACGAAAAAAGTCGTCAAATATGTAGGTAATGGTCATATGTACCCATCCAATCAACTGGACACCCAAAAATTTGGTCAAAAACGGCAGCAAGGGGTCCATATTTACTCCGTCACATGTTTATAGTGTGACAATGTAACCATTTCCGTGCCGGCCGTATTTAAGCGATATCTTATCACCTGATTAAGATATCGTTAAGTGACAAAGTTAGCCTAGAGGATGAAACGATTATCCTAACCATCAAGGGTTTGTGTAATTTCATAGTGTGACAAAGTCAACTACACTGTGCCTTTTAATAGGGTCACTTATATTTACCAATATCCTCAAACTCAAATGAACGTGTCCATATGGTATATATTGTCCCGCAAGGATTTCGCTACGGAAAGGATGAAAAACCTACCCAAGACGGCCGTCAAGCTTGGCGATGTGTCCTGACTCCTGAGGAAATACAAGTGTCCTGGTCGCCTCTACACCACTGGAGATTCCGTCTGTGACACCCCTAAACCTCATATTCATCCTGCAGACTTCACCAGCTGCGAAGTGAAGACTATCTACACCCGCGCCAAGGACCTTCGGATATGCTCTAACAACCCTCCTGCCCAGATCCTAAACTCCGTTAAGCAAGGTGCAGCCGAAGCCGCTCTTCTTCACCTCCCTAAGCCCTCATCCTTCAAACGCGCCCTCAACAAAGCGAAGAAGGTTGAGAATCCCACTCCTACAGCTGCTCCTGGAACCTTGGCCGACCTCCAACTGGATCCCTCTGCCATCGAATCCCTCTGCCGGAGAATCAATGCTCGTGTACGGAGAGACGGGTCGTCATCCTGGCTACGCGAACGAACCTTCTCCTTCTCCAGCGAAGTCCTTCCTGGTACGTGGACGCAACTTTCAGAGTATGTCCTCAGCTATTCTATCAAGGTGGAGCACCCTTCTTCTTTTGATTGGTCGGCGTCGACTGTAAGCCTTCCTTGCGGTGGCTTTCACAACGCGTCCCCATTCTCCAACTCCTGCTGCTAGAGAGAGAGACTCCCAAGTTATATACCATAATTATATTATACATAGATATCGACAACAGACTCCGAGAGTCTTGAAGTTCTGTTACCACCGCCCCTGGTGCAACCCCTTACGGGTTAACGATGAGGAGACAGGGACTTCCAGGGACGGTCATGGCCTGCTACATGCAACTCGTAGGAGTATGCAATGTTCCTGTAACGTCATTGTAGACCACTCCTCTATCGTTGTTTTGAGTGTCCGATCCAAAACCAAATTGGGTGGAGCACCCAATCATCATGAAAGTTTGCACGGAGTATCCAGTTTTCGTATATCAAATTCGATTCCTACTCCTCTTCTACAACTACCTACAATATGCAGAGTGGTAACAGTCTTTCTCCTCCTGAGAAGCCCATCTTGCAGCCATGGTGGGTCACTATCATCCTACCATCTGGAACTTCCTACAAGCTGTTTACGTGGAACAGTCCACGACGGATGAGATGATACTCAAGGAGAGCTACGGGGATTCTTGAGCACATTTTGAGCCAGACTCAAATGCGCTTAACAACATTTTAGTATATAACAATAAATTATGTTAACAATAACACCAACAATAATTATAAATTGAACAAATTATTGAGAGACGAAAGAGAGGAAAAGGAGGAGGGGGGACTGAGGAGGGGGACTGAGGAGGGAGAGGAGGGGGGCTGAGGAGGAGTGAGACTGAGAAGGAGAACTGAGGAGGAGGAATGAATAGGAGGAGGAGGAGAAGAAGGACTCAAGAGGAGGAGGACCCAAGAGGAGGAAGACCCAGGAGAAGGACCCAGGAAAAGGCCCCATGAGGAGGACTGGGGAGGAGGAGGACCGATGAGGACTGATGAGGACTGATAAAGAGGACTAAGGACGAGGAGGAGGAGGAGGAGGAGAAGGACTGAGAAGTGAGGAGGAGGACTGACGAGGAGAAGGAGGTGTATGAGGAGGAGAGAAGGAGATGAAGGATGAGGATAAGGAGGACTGAGGAGGAGGACTGGTGAAGAAGACTGATGAGGAGGAGGACTGAGAAGGGGAGGACTTAGGAGGACTGAGGAGGGGAGGACTTAGGAGGAAGAGGAGGATTGAGGAGGAGGAGGATGGAGGAGTAGAAGGAGGAAGAAGACTGAGGAGGACCCAGGAAGAGGAGGAAGAGGAGGAGGACTGAGGAGGAGAAGGAGGACCCAAGAGGAGCAACCAGGAAGAAGAGGAGGAGGAGGACTGAGAAGGAGGAGTGAGACTGAGAAGGAGAACTGAGGAGGAGGAATGAATAGGAGGAGGAGAAGAAGGACTCAAGAGGAGGACTGAGGAGGAGGAGGACTAAGGAGAAGGATGAGGAGGAGGACCCAAGAGGAGGGGGACCCAAGAGGAGGAGGACCCAGGAGGAGGACCCAGGAAAAGGACTGGGGAGGAGGAGGACTGATGAGGACTGATGAGGACTGATAAAGATGACTAAGGACGAGGAGGAGGAGGAGGAGGAGAAGGAGTGAGCAGTGAGGAGGAGGACTGATGAGGAGAAGGAGGTGTATGAGGAGGATGAGGAGGAGAAAGGAGATGAAGGAAGGAGATGAAGGATGAGGATAAGGTGGACTGAGGAGGAGGACTGGTGAAGAGGACTGATGAGGAGGAGGACTGAGAAGGGGAGGACTTAGGAGGACTGAGGAGGGGAGGACTTAGGAGGAAGAGGAGGATTGAGGAGGAGGACTGAGGAGTAGAAGGAGGAAGAAGACTGAGGAGGATCAGGAGGACTCAGGAGGAGGAGGAAGAGGAGGAGGACTGAGGAGGAGAAGGAGGACCCAGGAGGAGGAACCAGGAAGAAGAGGAGGAGGAGGACTGAGAAGGAGGACTGAGAAGGAGAAGGAGGACTGATGAGGAGGATGAGGATGAGGGTGACTGGGGAATGGATTGAGGAGGAGGAAGACTGAGGAGGAGGAAGAGGAGAAGGACTGTGGAGGAGAAGGACTGAGGAGAAGGAAGAGGAGGAGGACTGAGGAGGAGGACCCAGGAGGAGGAGGACACAGGAAAAGGCCCCAAGAGGAGGAGGATGACTTGGGAGGAGGAGGACTGATGAGGAGGACTGAGGAGGACTGATGAGGAGGAGAAGTAAGTGGATGAAGAGGATGAGAGGACTGAGGAGGAGGACTGGTGAGGAGAAGGAGGAGGACCCAGGAGGAGAAGGAGGAGGAGGAGGATAACTGAGGAGGAGGAGAAGGACTGAGGAGGACTGATGAGGACTGATAAAGATGACTAAGGACGAGGAGGAGGAGGAGGAGGAGAAGGAGTGAGCAGTGAGGAGGAGGACTGATGAGGAGAAGGAGGTGTATGAGGAGGATGAGGAGGAGAAAGGAGATGAAGGAAGGAGATGAAGGATGAGGATAAGGTGGACTGAGGAGGAGGACTGGTGAAGAGGACTGATGAGGAGGAGGACTGAGAAGGGGAGGACTTAGGAGGACTGAGGAGGGGAGGACTTAGGAGGAAGAGGAGGATTGAGGAGGAGGACTGAGGAGTAGAAGGAGGAAGAAGACTGAGGAGGATCAGGAGGACTCAGGAGGAGGAGGAAGAGGAGGAGGACTGAGGAGGAGAAGGAGGACCCAGGAGGAGGAACCAGGAAGAAGAGGAGGAGGAGGACTGAGAAGGAGGACTGAGAAGGAGAAGGAGGACTGATGAGGAGGATGAGGATGAGGGTGACTGGGGAATGGATTGAGGAGGAGGAAGACTGAGGAGGAGGAAGAGGAGAAGGACTGTGGAGGAGAAGGACTGAGGAGAAGGAAGAGGAGGAGGACTGAGGAGGAGGACCCAGGAGGAGGAGGACACAGGAAAAGGCCCCAAGAGGAGGAGGATGACTTGGGAGGAGGAGGACTGATGAGGAGGACTGAGGAGGACTGATGAGGAGGAGAAGTAAGTGGATGAAGAGGATGAGAGGACTGAGGAGGAGGACTGGTGAGGAGAAGGAGGAGGACCCAGGAGGAGAAGGAGGAGGAGGAGGATAACTGAGGAGGAGGAGAAGGACTGAGGAGGAGAAGAGGGATCCAGGAGGAGAACCCAGGAGGAGGAGGAGGAGGACTGAGGAGGACTAAGGAGAAGGAGGACTGATGAGGAGGATGAGGAGGAGGGTGACTGGGGAAAGGACTGAGGAGGAGAATGCGGACTGAGGAGGAGGAACCAGGAAAAGGAGGAGGAGGAGGACTGAAGAGGAGGACTGGGGGGGGGGGGGGGGGGGGGGGGGGGGGGGGGCAATGACTACCAATGGAGACTTTTGGGGACTAATGGGGACTAAAAATCATGGGGACTAGAGGTCAACTCGTTGACGTAATTCACCATTTGTCCCCATAAGTCCCCAGAATTTTTGACAGTTATTTATGGTTTTCAAGTTAGTTTAATAACGATACGAATTACGATCGAGATGTTTTGTCCAAGATAAGAGTAGGATAAATCTAAATGGGGACTAATGGAGACTTTTGGGGACTAAAAATCATCTAAATGGGGACTAATGGAGACTTTTGGGGACTAATGGGGACTAAAAATCATGGGGACTCGGGGTAAAATCGTTGACGTAATTCCCCAAGTCCCCAAAAGTAGTCATTGGCCCCCCCGGAGGACTGAGAAGGCGAAGGAGGACTGATGAGGAGGATGAGGATGAGGAGGAGGGTGACTGGGGGAGGACTGAGGAGGAGGGTGACTGGGGGAGGACTGAGGAATATGAGGAAGACTGAGGAGGAGAAGGAAGAGGAGGAGAACTGAGGAGGAGGACCCAGGAGGAGGAGGACACAGGAAAAGGCCCCAGGAGGAGGAAGATGACTTGGGAGGAGGAGGACTGATGACGAGGACTGAGGACGAGGAGGAGGAGGACTGAGGAGGAGGACTGAGGAGGACTGATGAGGAGGAGAAGTAAGTGGATGAAGAGGATGAGGAGGACTGAGGAGGAGGACTGGTGAGGAGAAGGAGGAGGACCCAGGAGGAGAAGGAGGAGGAGGAGGATAACTGAGGAGGAGAAGGACTGAGGAGGAGAAGAGGGATCCAGGAGGAGAACCCAGGAGGAGGAGGAGGAGGACTGAGGAGGAGGACTAAGGAGAAGGAGGACTGATGAGGAGGATGAGGAGGAGGGTGACTGGGGAAAGGACTGAGAAGGACTGAGGAGGAGAATGCGGACTGAGGAGGAGGAACCAGGAAAAGGAGGAGGAGGAGGACTGAAGAGGAGGACTGAGAAGGCGAAGGAGGACTGATGAGGAGGATGAAGATGATGAGGAGGGTGACTGGGGGAGGACTGAGGAGGAGGGTGACTAGGGGAGGACTGAGGAATATGAGGAAGACTGAGGAGGAGGAGGAAGAGGAGAAGGACTGAGGAGGAGAAGGACTGAGGAGGAGAAGGACTGAGGAGGAGAAGCAGGAGGAGGAGGACCCAGGAGGATGAGGACCCAGGAGGAGGACCCAGGAAAAGGCCCCAGGAGGAGGAGGAGGAGGACTGGGGAGAAGGAGGACTGTTGAGGACTAGGAGGAGTAAAAGAAGGACTGAGGAGGGGAGGAGGAAGAGGACTGAGGAGGATTAGGAAGATCCAGGAGGAGGAGGACCCAGGAGGAGGAGGACTGAGGAGGATGACTGAGGAGGAGGAGGACTGAGGAGGAGGAGGAGGACTGAGAAGGAGGAGGACTGAGGAGGAGGAGGACTGAGGAGGAGGAGGAGTGAATAGGAGGAGGAGGGGGACTGGGCAGGACTGAGGAGGAGGAGGACTGAGGAAAAGGATGAGGAGGAGGACTGAGAAGGAGGACTGAGCTGAGGAGGAGGACTGAGGAGGAAGAGGAGGAGGATGAAGAGGTGGACCCAAGAGGAGGAGGTCCCAGGAGGAGGACCCAGGAGGAGGAGGAGGAGGATGACTGAGGAAGACTGAGGAGGAGGAGGAGGAGGAGGAGGAGAGGAGGAAGCATCTAAATATTATTTCCATTTTTGTTATTTTTTGTCCGTTTTTGTCCGCTCTATTTTTTGTCCGTTTTGATAATATAGGGTTCCGAACGGAAAAAACGAATAAAAAACAGGATCCCCCCAGGAGGAGGAGGAGGAGAAGGATGACTGAGGAGGAGGACTGAGGACGACTGAGAAGGAGGAGGACTGAGGAGTACTGAGGAGGATCGCTGAGGAGGATGGCTGAGGAGGATGACTGAGGAGGATGACTGAGAGGGAGGAGGAGGAGGACTGAGGAGGAGGAGGAGAAAGAGGACCCAGGAGGAGGACTCAGGAGAAAGAGGAGGAGGAGGACTCAGAAGGACTCAGAAGGAGGAGAACTGAGGAGGAGGAGGAGGACTGAATAGGAGGAGGAGGGGGACTGGGGGAGGACTGAGGAGGATCGCTGAGGAGGATGGCTGAGGAGGATGACTGAGGAGGATGACTGAGAGGGAGGAGGAGGAGGACTGAGGAGGAGGAGGAGAAAGAGGACCCAGGAGGAGGACTCAGGAGAAAGAGGAGGAGGAGGACTCAGAAGGAGGAATGAGGAGGACTCAGAAGGAGGAGAACTGAGGAGGAGGAGGACTGAATAGGAGGAGGAGGGGACTGTGGGAGGACTGAGGAGGAGGAGGACTGAGGAGAAGGACTGAGGACTGAGGAGGAAGAGGAGGAGGATGAAGAGGAGGAGGAGGACCCAGGAGGAGGAGGACTGAGGAGGATGATGAGGACTGCAGAGGAGGAGGACTGAGGAGGATGGCTGAGGAGGATGACTGAGAGGGAGGGGGAGGAGGACTGAGGAGGACTGAATAGAAGGAGAAGGGTGACTGGGGGAGGACTGAGGAGAAGGATGAGGAGGAGGACTGAGGAGAAGGACTGAGGACTGAGGAGGAAGAGGAGGAGGATGAAGATGAGGAGGATGAAGAGGAGGAGGAGGTCAGGAGGAGGACTCAGGAGGAGGACCCAGGAGGAGGACTCAGGAGGAGGGGGAGGACTGAGGAGGTGGAAGAGGAGGAGGAGGAGGAGGAGGAAGAGGCGCTCCTACTAAATCGCTCGCCCAAATTTTAAGAAAATTCTTGTGAAAAGGCCCTTTGGGTATAAAATGGGTCGGAATCGATGTATTTTTGGACGCTGATTCCGAATCACCCCCATGACGTAGGGTAAAAATGCTTACTTGGAGAGTTATGGGCAAAAAAACCGCTTTGGTCACGTGACAGGCTAGTAAAACACGAATTCGATTGTTTATGGCTCGGGTTAGGGTTAGGGTTGTGGTAAGGGTTATGGTTAGCTTCGGGGTTATGGTTAGGGTTAGGGTTGGGATTATGGTTTATATAAAACCGTTTTGTACGGCTGCAAAACCATAAAAACCAAAGTCACGTGAAATTTTTGGGCGAGCGAATTAGTAAGAGCCAGGAAAAGGAGGAAGCATCTAAATGTTACTTCAATTTTTGTTATTTTTTGTCCGCTTTATTTTTTGTCCGTTTTGAAAATATAGCTGCCAAACGGACAAAAACGGAAAAAAAACGGAAAAAAAACATGATCCCCCCTACTTCCGACCTTCACCGGCCTACAGTCCACCGCTAAACAGTCCACCGCTCTACAGTCCTCATTTTAGGATCGTACCGCTCTAAAGTCCTCATGTTGTGAGATCTATAAGTATAAGGGCGGCCGCTCTACCCTGGCGATTTGACACCGCTCTACAGTCCTACTTCCGACCTTCACCGACCTACAGTCCTACGCTCAACTGCTCCCCCCGCATCATCAGCAACTTGTATCTTTGTATGGTCGTTGCAATGTAACTCCACTTTCAGAGAGAGTTCATAAATCCCGCTGGAAAATGTTTGGGCACATTCTTCGTATGTAACTCACCACCACAACTACTCAACTAGCTCTAAATTTTGCTGTTGATAATGATAGTATGTCAAATATGAGGGGTAGGATTGGTAGACATCAATGTAATATGTTTAAAACTTTTTTAGACGATTTGAACAAAAGAAATATTTATTTGAATAATAGTGACGACTTGACAGATTTAAGGCATTTAGCCTCGAACCGCCAATTGTGGAGAAATTTATTTTGAATTTGTTTAGTTTGATAATTTCAGTTTTAAGTTCATTTTTTTGCATGATTTTTGATTTTGACAATTTCAGTTTTAAGTTCCGTTTTTTTGCATTTATAGTAAGTTTTCAGTTCTGCAAGTCTTTTAAGTAGACTTATCAGGTCTTTAGGATGTTCTTAGTAACTACTTTGGATTTGTGTAAAGTTCGATAATATCCTGTTTTTATCTTAGATACTATTTGTATCTAACATTCATTAATATTAATAACTTCAATATTTTGATTTTTGATTAAGCGTTTTATAGTAAAAATATTTCAGTTAATATCGAGAAAATGTTCATAACAGATGTGAGTGAAATGTTAAAATTCCAGTCGAATCTCTTTCTGAAATTTTATTCAAATTGAAAACCAATATATATTAATATACGGTCGGAGGACCTCAAACGGCTACATTTTGTTTTCAAATCAAAAATCCGAAATATGAAAGAAAATTATATAGATCAGTGGTGAATTACCATAATTACAAATCAAACTTAAGTAAAATAATTTGCACTCATTTTACAAAACCAAATAGAGTCACATCAAATCACGTACTTAAAAAGTTAAACTTAAATTCCATAATTTGTCGGCAGTCGGCACTGAATAGTGTCTCGGGTATATCAAGCTTCCAGTTGTACAAATACCTCTTCATGATTGTCCGCTGTAGTCGTATGACATAGTACGACTCAATGAGTTCTCAGGATCACTGAAATTCAGTAAATTAATAGAAGTTAAGTCAGATATAGATATCATAATGATAATTGATACCACTCCATCATATATAATCACCCCTTCACAACATCATAGCTGAAGACGATTTACACATGTATTTTGAAAGCTCCTGATAAAACAAACTTTTCGTATCACTTATATGTTTTAAAATTAAACAAATCCCTTGTAGGTTTACCGGGGGGGGGGGGGGGGGGGGGGGGGACCAACGGGCATTAATGGGCATTAATGGCAATTGCAGTCTGAGCAAAATATTAAAATACTGCCATTAATGCCCATTGGTCTCCCAACCTACCAGGACGCGTTCCGAGTTGGACTCGTCGACGGTCAAATATTTTACGAGTATCACCCGTTAAACAAATCCCCCTCCAAGCATAATGATAGCTTATTACCGTGGTGAGTAACATTTAGACAGAAGTCGTTCAGAAGTCATTTATTCCAAATATATTTTCAACCTTGTTAGTTGTTACAGGTTTCGTTCGATAAACGAGGCAGCACTGATTGTAAGAAATTTGAATTAAGATCAGATAAACCTCGAACAAGCCGACCTCAAAAAATTTTTAAGTTTAAGGAGTAAACCCTGTTAATGGTAATTATTCTATAATGTCAATGTTTCAAGCTGTCAAGCTGTGACCTTTTTACTTTTAGTACATTGGATCAAACCTAGCATGCTCCTACGTGCACTCCTAGCATGCCTTGTACTCCTACGTGCACTCCTAGCATGTACTACTACTCCTACGTGCACTCCTAGCATGTACTACTACTCCTACGTGCACTCCTAGCATGCTCCTACGTGCACTCAGGGCCCATGTAATTGCTATGACTAGTTTACTGGTAATCTTTTTATCTCTTGCGGTTCTTTATAAAACTCAAATCTGAGAGAAATCCTACTCCAAAAAGTTTGATATGATCATCAGCTACACTCACAAGAATTTTTGAAGCGATATCTGCTGACCCGGGTGATTGGTGAAATGTACAACTTTAGAAGTGGGAAAAATTTCAATTTTTATTTTTTCGACCTTGTTTGGTCTGTAACCTCGTCATTTATCGTTCAATTATATATAATAATCCTTTCATTGGCTTCTTGTACGGATTGTTAGTAATGTTCAGTAAAAAATCAGCCAAAAAACTTTTAAAATGGCCGAACTATCGGTATCACAGTGACAGACTTCTCCAAATTTTAAAAATTTTCGAAAAAGAAAAATATATATTTTTCTCAAGGGAATATTTTTAGAAAACTTTGAAGGTATGCAATCTTATTCTTTTTGTCTATTTAACCATAATATAAAATAAAATCGATGTTCGGAGCAAAAACGTTGTTGGTGTATCTCCCCTTAAACATCCTATATTACGTATTGGATCAATCAACACTATTACAACCACACACCAATCACATAAATTATTATGTGGTAGTAATATGTTTACAGTGTCACAATTGAAACATCGCAACATGGCAAAAAAAGGGTTAGTTTCGTCACAAAAAAATATTATAACTCTGTTTGCTCCTTGCTGGAAAATGACTAGTTTATCGACATTTTTATGTGCTTGTATTAGGCAACCATTCAAAACAGCATATTTTATTTTTAGGACTAAGATCGTAGAAAAACTATAAAATAATGAGTTGAAAGGGTTTTTAGGACACCTCACAGTAAAAAAGAGGTATCGTATTCTGAGTGTGACAAAGTTGACGAAATATTGCCTTATAACCGCTCGATCCGTGCCCTTTCACCAATATTGTATCATAATTGTTAGATTGACATAATCTACTATATTTTAGACTAAGGATGCTAATTGGGCAGCTAGAGCTATAGTAAACAAAGTCACAAAAAATTGACATTTTAACCATTATAGTGCCTGACAACAATAGATTTTCGTTCTGAGCAGTGCATATGGGAGTATAACATATATGGCGCTTACCTTAACCTAAACCGTAAAAAATAGAATTAGTGTTTTACTATCCTGTCATGTCACCAAAACAGTTGCTTGCCCAAAACTCCTCATGGAAGCATTTGGACCCTATGTCATGTTATGGGTAATGGGTGAATCGGAATCAGCGTCCAAAAATACATTGAAAGACGCTACTTTCATACCCTCACTGCCTATTCACAGTCACACGATTTGTAAAATGTTGGGCGAGCGAATTAGTGCGAGCAGAGCCTAAAAACCAAGGGGATTACTCAAATCCAGTGAATAATAATAAAAAATAGGAGTTTTCACAAATTATTTAAAAAATTAGCACTCAGGACTTCAATAGCCGTTTTTTAATAAAGTGGCAAGCTAGAAACGACTTTCGGTAGATTTTCAGAATTTTACTACAATGTAAATCTCGCTTTTTATCCCCAATCAGAAAGTTTAAAATTTCCCCAAAGTAACATTTCCTTATCCTAAAAATGTTCATTTTCATTTTAGAAATTTCCTCTTTGGCGCATAAAACTTCCTCCCGAACCGAAATTTCCCTTTAAGTCAGATTTGCGTGTTTCTGGATAAGGGGCACTATGATAGTGTTAAATCGATGCTAAAAGTTGCTAATTTGTCAAAGTCGAGGTAAACAAATATAGGACTCCACCTCCATATAGAGCATGGATTGTCTCAGAAGGAAAATTTTAACAATAGTGTTTCAGTGTGTATCCTAGAAAATTCAAGTCCTAGTAGTTTAGATGTAAAGGAACACCGATATATACATGCCTTAAAGTCTCTTCGCCCCTCAGGAATGAATAGTACAAACCCTTTCAAGATTCCTTTACTGCATAATTAATTTTTATTTTGTCCGAGGGGCTTTCCATAAATTATTTTTAAATATACTTGGTCCATTTATTGATGTTTCATTTATCACAGCAGTTTCCTTTCCAGAGTTTGAGTTTATATTTAGAAACTAACCATACTATCTTTTAGATTTATGTCACTTATGATGGCTCCGGCTGAAAGTACTATGACTCATTTTATTTAGAAGATCGTAGTTTCATTGCTTCTGAAGTAGCTATCAGTTCGCCGGTCATTGTTGGGTATAATACTCTTGTAAACAAATATTACCTCATCAAGCGTATGTCAAGGTGTTAAAACTACAGTTATTAACGTTTATTAGGGTTAGTAATTGGAACAACCCAATCTATGCGATTGTCTCTTAGATCAGAACAAATCTAACGAATAACAGATTTATCCAGTTCAGTTAATTTAACACAAGTTCCAAGCTTACTTTTATCGTGCATTCGATGGACATATATTTAATAGGGTGCTTTTATAATTCAATTATACCTGCTCCTACTCACTAGGATTTATTTAGATTGTGCTTGACCTCGGCCTGAGTTTGTGAATTAAAGATAAAAGGTGCGACTGCCAACTTGAATTTCTTTAGATTTTCTTCCATCTGAAAAATAAAGGTTATTAATATTAACTAGTATTAGTAGAGGATATTAAATACCTAATTGTTTAAAAAATAAATGTCATGCTTAAAACAATTAAATCGGCGCTCATCAACATTATTTAAGTAATGATTAATCAGATGTAATATCAATAAAGCTGTTGGTCCACCATTAACTTTTGGATGTCACCAATAAATCGAGTCGGTCACTACAAAGAAATATTCTCTTTAAAACCAACTGGCTAAAACTGGGGCTGATCATAATTTTTAGATCAGTCATATGTGTCAACAAATCACTAAGTGGCAAAAGTTTGGACGTTTAGGGCCTAGGAAGTACCATGCTAAAGCCCTGATCCAATGTTCTGTCAGGCGCATGACTGACTATTACTTAAAAATATATGTTTGGCATTTATACAAAAGTTGAATGCGAAGGAGAAGCAACGCCAGATAAATAAATGAAATTTGATCACTGGAAATGTGCCTTTAACGGCGCCTCTTTTTGAGTTGTAGCTTTTTGATTTTTCCGGCATCTGCGAAAATTCTGCAATCTGCATCAGTTTTTTCGGCGCTTGATGCAATTTTCTGATCATAACTTTGCTCGGATTTGAAATTTTTCGAGATTTATTGGTTCGGTGATTGGTGTTTCACATTTCCTTAAAGTGGAATTGATTTTGGTATGGTGCTGAGATGTTTTAAATCTTTTTGCAATTAAATTGTTGGGAGCTGCCGAATCAATAGCAAATAATCAAAAATATCAAACCTCCCTCTGATAGTCTTCTTGAAACGTTCCGATTATGTTCCGGTTTTCGTTTAAAGCCGCCTTTATACTGTGGTGAAAATTATATTTTAATTTGAAATTCTAACAAGAATGACGCTTGATTTCCAGTTTGCGTCATAATTCTGTGCATACAATCCGCAGGCAATCCAAAAAAAAATAGTACACAAACAATTACAATAGTGCAATATGATTATTTGTTCATAATACAGCCATTTTTTGTCCAAACTGGATAAAACTTCATGTATCTTGCCAATCTAAACAAAGGATATGACTAGAACAATTTTAGGTATAATAAAGTGTATCAAAATATAGATTTGTTTGCGATTTAACTCCGGGATATACATTAATATAGTCTAATATGTTTGCCCCCGGGCCCCGATGTAACTAATTGGCACATTTTGCATCTACAGAACAGTCTCTACGACCTTTCTAACACAAAACATAACAATTGATGAAATTACGTGATCGCCGATAATAAAAACTTTTAGACTTTTAACATGATTTGCAGATAATGTGCTTAACTATAACAAAGACAATTTCATAACTTCATAACACTTAGACACTACACACAGACACTTTTATAACATATACACTTTTATAACACAGACACTTTTATAACATATACACTTTTATAACATATACACTTCTATAACATATACACTTTTATAACATATACACTTTTATAACATATACACTTTTATAACATATACACTTTTATAACATATACACTTTTATAACATATACACTTTTATAACATATACACTTTTATAACATATACACTTTTATAACATATACACTTTTATAACATATACACTTCTATAACATATACACTTTTATAACATATACACTTCTATAACATATACACTTTTATAACATATACACTTCTATAACATATACACTTTTATAACATATACACTTCTATAACATATACACTTTTATAACATATACACTTTTATAACACAGACACTTTTATAACATATACACTTCTGGGGGGGGGGGGGGGGGGGTCCAACCCGATCAATTCCGATCATTCCGATCCCGATTTTGGCCTCATCAACCCTCATATCGGAAAAATCGGGAAAATTTAAATCTTCCCTCTGAGGTTTCTAGGCGATATAGGTAGCTATTTCTGTACTTAAATATGACAAGAAATCGATTGGTGGTGGTCCCAGAACCCCAAAATGGTATCTTGTTCCAAACAAGAATCGTTTCGTCCGAAAAACAACACAATGTCGTACCAACTCTTGCATTGTTTGACAGAAACATCCACCCCGGTCCACAATTGAAAGAGGTACGGTTGGTAATAACAATCGTAACAAATAGCGAACGCTTTAGTAACTTTTGATTTAAATTGTCTCCACAATTTGTAACAGGCTATCTGCAGAAATGGGTAGCACGGTTAATGACTATGGTCCTTTCTCAAACTTCCAATCCTCAGTTAGATACAAAGAATAGTCTACACAATTTTCAATAACATTAAAAGGGATGAAAATCACTTTATTTATCAAAATCTTTATTTATCATGTAACAACTTTTCCATAGTACTGGAGAGTAAAACTCTGTTAAACAAAAAAATTCTCGGGCACATTTTGAGTCAGTAACAGTAACATGTCAATATGTTACAGACTCAAATGCGTTTAAAAACATTTTAGTAACAATAAATTGTGTAAACTGATGAGGAGGAGGAGGAGGACTGAGGAGAAGGAGGACTGAGGAGGACAGAGGAGGAAGACTGAGGAGGACCAGGACGAGCACTAGGAGGATGAGGACGAGGACTAGGAGGATGAGGACCAGGACTAAGGACGAGGAGGAGGACGACTGAGGAGGAGGACTGATTAGGAGGAGGACTGATTAGGAGGAGAAGGAAGAGAAGAAGGAGGAGGAGGATGAGGAAGAGAAATGAGGAGGAGGAGGAAAAGGAGGAAGACTGAGGAGAAAGAGGAGGACCGAGGAGGACTGAGGAGGAGGAGGACTGAAGAGGAGAGGGAGGACTGAGGAAGAGGAGCAGGATTGGTGTGGAAGAAGACGAGAAGGAGGAGGACGAGAGCGAGGACGAGGAGGAAGACTGAGGAGGAGGACTGTTAAAAAGGAGAAGGACGAGGACTGAGGAGGAGGACTGAGGATGAGGAGAAGGAGGACTGGGGGAGGACTAAGGACGAGGAGGACTGAGGAGGAGGACTGAGGATGAGGAGGAGGACTGAGCATGAGGAGGAGGAGAAGGAGGACTAGGGAGGACTGAGGAAGAGGAGGACTTAGGGAGGACTGAGGAGGAGGAGGACTGAGGAGGATGATGAGGAGGAGGACTGAGGATGAGGAGGAGGAGAAGGAGGACTGGGGGAGGACTGATGAGGAGGAGGACTGGGGGAGGACTGAGGAGCAGGAGGATGACTTAGGAGTAGGAGGAGAAGGAGGAGAAGGAGGAAAAGGATGAGAGGGAGGAGGAGGACTGAGGAGGAGGAGGAGGACTTAGGAGTAGGAGGAGAAGAAGGAGAAGGAGGACTGGCGAGGAGGAGGACTGACGAGGAGGAGAAGGACTGCGGAGGAGGAGGAGGACTGAGGAGAAGGAGGAGGAGGAGGACTGACGAGTAGGAGGAAGAGGAGGACTGTGGAGGAACAAGATGACGACTGAAGAGGATGAGGAGGATGAGAAGGAGGACTGGGGGAGGACTGAGGAAGAGGAGGACTTGGGGAGGAGGATGAGGACGATGAGACTGATGAGGACTGAGGAGGAAGACTGAGGAGGATGAGGACGAGGACTAAGGACGAGGACTAGGAGGATGAGGACAAGGGCTAATGAAGAGGAGGAGGACGACTGAGGAGGAGGACTGATTAGGAGGAGAAGGAAGAGGAGAAGGAGGAGGAGGACTGAGGAGGAGGAGGAGGATGAGGAGGATGAGGACTGAGGAGGACTGAGGAGGAATACTGAAGAGGACGAGGACTAAGGACGAGGAGGAGGCGGAGGACGACTGAGGAGGAGGAATGATTAGGAGGAGAAGAAAGAGGAGAAGGAGGAGGAGGAGTAGGAGGAGGAGGAGAAGGAGGAGGATTAGGACTGGGGGAGGACTGAGGAGGAGGATAAGGAGGAGGAGGACTAAGGACGAGGATGAGGACGAGGACGATTATGAGGAGGACAGAGGATGAGGACTGATGAGGAGGAGAAGGAGGAGGAGGATGAGGAGGAGAAGGAGGAGGAGGACTGGGGGAGGACTCAGGAGGAAGAGGATGATGACTGAGGAGGAGGATGAGGACTGAGGAGGAGGACTCAGGAGGTGGACTCAGGAGGTGGAGGAGGATGAGAAGGACTCAGGAGGAGGAGGACGACTATGAGGAGGACTAAGGAGAACTGATGCCTGATGGGGAGGAGAAGGAGGATCAGGAGGAGAAATGAGGATGAGGAGGAGGAGAAGGAGAAGGAGAAGGAGGAGGACTGGGAGTAGGACTGAGGAGGAGAAGGGGATTGAGGAGGAGGGTGAGGAGGACTGAGGAGAAGGACGAGGACGAGGACGAGGAGTCAGGAAGAGGACTGAAGAGGACTGAGGAGGAGAAGGACTCAGGAGGAGGAAGACTTAGGAGGAGGAGGAGGAGGACATCTAAATGTTTTGTCTGTTTTTGTCCGCCCTACTTTTTGTCCGTTTTGAAAATACAGGGTACCGAACGGACACAAAACATGATCCCCCAGCCAAGCATGTGTTACGATACAAATGTACTTGACTATACATTTAAGGTGCAGTGTACTAGTGATATTATGGTATGTTTAATTAAAGACCGGACCACAAAATATAACCCTAGTGTTGTACTAATACATAATAACAAGTAACAGGGATAAAATTAATGAGCAGAAACAATCGATCTCACGTCAAGAGGCCAAAGCACTCGGGTCTGGGAGTACATGACAACTCCAACTAGTAGTGAGCATACTAGCCCCTGCAGTGGAAAAACACATAAAACATACTATTGGAATGTCCAATTAGTTCGTTTTCTCATAACAATATAGCATATGTAGGGGTTTTTTTATCACTTCCTCACTTCTGAGAGGTAGTTTTAGAGATCGATTCTCTAAAATTTCTCAATTTTCCGATTTTTCCGATTTTTCCGATTCCGATTTTGGCCTCATCAACCCTCATATCGGACATCGGGTTGGACCCCCCCCCACTTCTATAACATATACACTTTTATAACATATACACTTCTATAACATATACACTTTTATAACATATACACTTCTATAACATATACACTTCTATAACATATACACTTTTATAACATATACACTTTTATAACACAGACACTTTTATAACATATACACTTCTATAACATATACACTTTTATAACATATACACTTCTATAACATATACACTTCTATAACATATACACTTTTATAACATATATACTTCTATAACATATACACTTTTATAACACAGACACTTTTATAACATATACACTTCTATAACATATACACTTTTATAACATATACACTTCTATAACATATACACTTTTATAACATATACACTTCTATAACATATACACTTTTATAACATATACACTTTTATAACATATACACTTTTATAACACAGACACTTTTATAACATATACACTTCTATAACATATACACTTCTATAACATATACACTTTTATAACATATACACTTCTATAACATATACACTTTTATAACATATACACTTCTATAACATATACACTTTTATAACATATACACTTTTATAACATATACACTTTTATAACACAGACACTTTTATAACATATACACTTTTATAACATATACACTTTTATAACACATACACTTTTATAACATATACACTTTTATAACATATACACTTCTATAACATATACACTTCTATAACATATACACTTCTATAACATATACACTTTTATAACATATACACTTTTTTAACACACAGACAATTTTGTGTCCAACCCCAAAAAACCATTCCCAAAATGGAAATTTCAGGTATAGAGTTGGGTTTTTTTGGGTATTTTTGAGTTAAGAAAAAAAAAAGAAAGTTAGAATTGGTTTTATTTACACCTACAATTACATTCATTAAAGACCAAGTTTATATATTATGTTATCCTCCATCATCCCCATTGCCAATAATAATATGTTTCATTTGTATTATTAACTAGAGTAAGGAAGTAAAACTTAAGTTAAAAGACCTAATAATTCTAATCGGTGTATACTGTATAATATATAATATACTTTTTTACGACGATCTAAACGGAGCCACCACCAACAGACGAAAAGCCCATCAACTGTGCAACCTCATCGAACAACAAGATCCTGACAAACTTATCAAACTAACTGTAGACTACCCTGACAATCAGAACGACTTTGTTCCTCAACACTTTGTTCCTCAGTACGGAAATAAAGATCGGCTCAGATGAAATAGTACATTCTAGACTCTATAGAAAACCACAGAAAAAAAAACCACTCACCCTCCACTACAACGCTCATCATATAACACGTACAAAGAGTACAAAGAATGCTACTGTTGAGAGTATGTACAACACCGCAGAGGCAGTCTCTAACAACAACAAAAAACGAAAAGTACTCAGAAAAGATGATAGATCAACTTTTCATTAACAACGGCTACACCGATAGAGTCTTAGACACCATAAAGAACAAGAGAAAACGTAGAAAGAGATCAGATTACACAGAACAAAGATCAAGACGGAGCGATTCTCAAACTACATATGTCAACGAAAGCTACTAGTCGCAAATACAGAGATGCTGTCAGACATAATGGACTCTCCATCAAAATTGCCGAGAAACCTGGACGGAAACTGAAGGATCTCCTTACAGACTCCAGACCCCTTGACAAGAAATCATGCACAACATCAAACTGCAGAACATGCACAGCTTTATCCGATGGAGAATGCACCACAACAAACACCGTCTACCACATCACTTGCGAAGTAGAGGCGGGGAGACATACAAACCACGACGAGCATTACCGTAGTACGAAAAACCCAACAGCAAAATCTTACGAAGATAAGCCACTAGCAAAGCACTACAGGGAAAGTCACCCTCAGCACACAGGCCCCCCAAAGCTTAAACTTCAAATCGTAGATAGAGGAACATCACTCATCAACAGATAGATTAAAGAAGCCCGATTTTTAGTTGAAAAGAAACCAACACTCACTATTTATTTCCATTAGAATCTGTCTTCGCTGAGTCTATTCAGAAACAATCAGAAATTTGAATGAAAGAACTATAATATACTACTGACTACTGAGCCCCAGTAGGAAAAGACGTGTCCAGATGAAAGGATTATTACCTGCCATCAGCAACATCATAAAACTATAAAAGAAAAGTTACGTGGCTGTGTAATTAACTTATCCACCAAGACAGAAAGCATATCATGACATCAGCTGCATTTGTTTTATTTTCGGAAATCCTACACCTCCTTTACCTGATTACTATAAGTTCAGCCTCGATATTCTCCAATTCGCGTATTAACTGAGATGGGCTTGGTATTGCATTAGATTTGCACCCGCCAAAAAACAAAGTAGCTGAGCCAACAACAAGCAGCAATTATACAAATGGAGACAAAGTTGATACGCTCAAGAGACGCCAAAGCAATCAAAGTAGTCAACAACCACTGCCTATAACTATACATTGAAAGGGTCACAAAAGATTTGCTCCAAACCAATAGTGGCACAAGATCAAAACCTTTAAACAGCTTCACTTCTGAATCAAGAAAAGCTCTCACAGACATGGAAAAAAACATTGTTGTCAGACCAGCAGATAAAGAATCAAAATACTTCTTTTTGGATAAGCAGGACTATGTTAATCGAGTGAGAGAACACACAAACGATTCTGAAACATCCGAAGTCATCCCTAAAGAAGAAGCACAAGAAAAACAAAGACTGGTATTAGGTACTGGAGAAATACCAACTTGATGGACGAACCAGATGAACACAGTAAACCTGGAGCGAAGGGCAGGGGAGGGAAAGGGCCAGTATAGGTTTAAAAAACAAAGACAAACAGCACAACATTGAAAAGAGTGCCTCTAGGGATTTTGTTTTCAATGTAGGCGGATTAGACAAAAGGTTACAGAAACAGGAAAAAACCCAAAAAAAAACCATTCCCAAAATGGAAATTTGAGGTTATATATTAAATAGTATATATATTAAATGGTTTTTTTGGGGTTGAACACCTCCCAATTTAATAACAAAAAGGTATTTTCCTTTAGAAGATATGTCTATTTGTATACACTAATTCTCGGGCGAGTCTATTTGTGTTACATATTATGAGAATAGTATCGACTCACTTGTTGAGGAATGTCTTGCATTGGAACTTCAACCTGTTCCGATACCGAAGGTACTTGTCATCTTGCACTTCAGGTTTCCGAGCATCTTCCCCCAGAAATGTTTCAATTATCTCGAATGGTCCCTGAAAAAGACACCATGTCTTGTGAAAGATTACGAATGGTCGTTTTTCCAGAAAAAAGATGGATTTCGGAGAACGGAGAAGGCAGGTTTCCCAATGACAAAACTACTTGAGGTGTTCGTGGAACCAAATTTTTGGAGGGCACCTGTTAGTAATAGGTCAAATGTGAGCCGGCGCTGCTTAGCACCGCCATTTTGGAGGGCACCTGTTAGTAATAGGTCAAATGTGAGCCGGCGCTGCTTTGCACCGCCATTTTGGAGGGCACCTGTTAGTAATAGGTCAAATGTGAGCCGGTGCTGCTTTGCACCGCCATTTTGGAGGGCAAATGTTAGTAATAGGTCAAATGTGAGCCGGTGCTGCTTTGCACCGCAATTTTAGAGGGCACCTGTTAGTAATAGGTCAAATGTGAGCCGGTGCTGCTTTGCACCACCATTTTAGAGGGCACCTGTTAGTAATAGGTCAAATGTGAGCCGGCGCTGCTTAGCGCCGCCATTTTGGAGGGCACCTGTTAGTAATAGGTCAAATGTGAGCCGGTGCTGCTTTACACCGCCATTTTGGAGGGCTCCTGTTAGTAATAGGTCAAATGTGAGCCGGTGCTGCTTTGCACAGCCATTTTGGAGGGCACCTGTTAGTAATAGGTCAAATGTGAGCCGGCGCTGCTTAGCGCCGCCATTTTGGAGGGCACCTGTTAGTAATAGATCAAATGTGAGCCGGTGCTGCTTTGCACAGCCATTTTGGAGGGCACCTGTTAGTAATAGGTCAAATGTGAGCCGGTGCTGCTTTGCACCGCCATTTTGGAGGGCACCTGTTAGTAATAGGTCAAATGTGAGCCGGCGCTGCTTTGCACCGCCATTTTGGAGGGCACCTGTTAGTAATAGGTCAAATGTGAGCCGGCGCTGCTTTGCACCGCCATTTTGGAGGGCACCTGTTAGTAATAGGTCAAATGTGAGCCGGCGCTGCTTTGCACCGCCATTTTGGAGGGCACCTGTTAGTAATAGGTCAAATGTGAGCCGGCGCTGCATTGCACCGCCATTTTCCCACAGCTGGAACGTACTTCACTATTTGCAAAGAAGAAATAAAGTTCTTTTGCCGCAGGCAAAAATTTTTGACAATTTTGCTCACGCAGAATGCCTAGAAGTAATTAGTACTATTATTGAATAATTTTCTTGTGTTTGAACACTTTCAAGTTCTACTGTCGTTGTTTTACAGTCACAATGTAATCATATAAGTCCTGGGAACAACATATGAAAGTTTTAGCAAAGTCGACTGGTGCATCCCCAAGAAAAATCACTATTTGACATGCTCCACAGCCACAGAAATGAAATACGAACTTAATACGAACATGCTTGGAACGAGCCTAGGAACCGCCACGAACTTTTATGAATAATTGTAAGCTCAGTCCTGGAACCAGGCGCTCGTACGAACTTAAATAATACAGTATTAGTTCGTATCACGAACTTATCTAAATTGGCAATAACTCAGACTACGAACAATATTTCTTGCTCGTGGATTGGGACTCCCAGGATCCTCGTAAGTTTGTCATTGGGGTAGGTTTAGATTTCCTTCCCGTCCGTCACCATAACAACGAGAAATTGGCGCGCAGGGGCTCACTACTCTTACCTGGTTAACTGTAGTCCCAATAGCTCACTACTCTTACCTGGTTAACTGTAGTCCCAATAGCTCACTACTCTTACCTGGTTAACTGTAGTCCCAATAGCTCACTACTCTTACCTGGTTAACTGTAGTCCCAATAGCTCACTACTCTTACCTGGTTAACTGTAGTCCCAATAGCTCACTACTCTTACCTGGTTAACTGTAGTCCCAATAGCTCACTACTCTTACCTGGTTAACTGTAGTCCCAATAGCTCACTACTCTTACCTGGTTAACTGTAGTCCCAATAGCTCACTACTCTTACCTGGTTAACTGTAGTCCCAATAGCTCACTACTCTTACCTGGTTAACTGTAGTCCCAATAGCTCACTACTCTTACCTGGTTAACTGTAGTCCCAATAGCTCACTACTCTTACCTGGTTAACTGTAGTCCCAATAGCAGGGGTTCACTACTCTTACCTGGTTAACTGTAGTCCCAATAGCTCACTACTCTTACCTGGTTAACTGTAGTCCCAATAGCAGGGGCTCACTACTCTTACCTGGTTAACTGTAGTCCCAATAGCTCACTACTCTTACCTGGTTAACTGTAGTCCCAATAGCTCACTACTCTTACCTGGTTAACGGTAGTCCCAATAGCTCCCTACTCTTACCTGGTTAACTGTAGTCCCAATAGCGGGGGCTCACTACTCTTACCTGGTTAACTGTAGTCCCAATAGCGGAGGCTCACTACTCTTACCTGGTTAACTGTAGACCCAATAGCGGGGGCTCACTACTCTTACCTGGTTAACTGTAGACCCAATAGCAGGGGCTCACTACTCTTACCTGGTTAACTGTAGTCCCAATAGCTCACTACTCTTACCTGGTTAACTGTAGTCCCAATAGCTCACTACTCTTACCTGGTTAACTGTAGTCCCAATAGCGGGGGCTCACTACTCTTACCTGGTTAACTGTAGTTCCAATAGCTCACTACTCTTACCTGGTTAACTGTAGTCCCAATAGCGGGGGCTCACTACTCTTACCTGGTTAACTGTAGTCCCAATAGCTCATAACTCTTACCTGGTTAACTGTAGTCCCAATAGCTCACTACTCTTACCTGGTTAACTGTAGTCCCAATAGCTCACTACTCTTACCTGGTTAACTGTAGTCCCAATAGCGGGGGCTCACTACTCTTACCTGGTTAACTGTAGTCCCAATAGCTCACTACTCTTACCTGGTTAACTGTAGTCCCAATAGCTCACTACTCTTACCTGGTTAACTGTAGTCCCAATAGCTCACTACTCTTACCTGGTTAACTGTAGTCCCAATAGCGGGGGCTCACTACTCTTACCTGGTTAACTGTAGTCCCAATAGCTCACTACTCTTACCTGGTTAACTGTAGTCCCAATAGCGGGGGCTCACTACTCTTACCTGGTTAACTGTAGTCCCAATAGCTCACTACTCTTACCTGGTTAACTGTAGTCCCAATAGCTGGGGGCTCACTACTCTTACCTGGTTAACTGTAGTCCCAATAGCTCACTACTCTTACCTGGTTAACTGTAGTCCCAATAGCTCACTACTCTTACCTGGTTAACTGTAGTCCCAATAGCAGGGGCTCACTACTCTTACCTGGTTAACTGTAGTCCCAATAGCGGGGGCTCACTACTCTTACCTGGTTAACTGTAGTCCCAATAGCTCACTACTCTTACCTGGTTAACTGTAGTCCCAATAGCTCACTACTCTTACCTGGTTAACTGTAGTCCCAATAGCTCACTACTCTTACCTGGTTAACTGTAGTCCCAATAGCGGGGGCTCACTACTCTTACCTGGTTAACTGTAGTCCCAATAGCTCACTACTCTTACCTGGTTAACTGTAGTCCCAATAGCTCACTACTCTTACCTGGTTAACTGTAGTCCCAATAGCTCACTACTCTTACCTGGTTAACTGTAGTCCCAATAGCTCCCTGTATAATCATCTGCAACATCTTCACGTCCACCTTGCCGTCCCTATTCGTCCTCAATACCTCGTCAAATTCCTCATTCTTCCTCATCATGTCTTCAGTGGCAACTTCAATTGGCGTCATCACTCTCTCCTTGATGTCGACAACTTGTAGTCTGTTTTTGACGTACGGAAATGAGAACTCGGTCGTGAGAACGGTTACTCGCTTGAACTGTTCCCCAACTGCTCCGTGAGCTGACCCCGAATGAGTAAAAGGAGTAGAGTAGTAAAATCTGTCCACGTTATAGCTATATTCAAAATCCTCCTTCCTGTACTTTTTTTCATAATCCTCAAAAAAGGGCTCCACATACGTTACTTGCACATAAGCTCGATACGGGTCTATTGTATCTGGATCAATTCTCTTAGAATCAGAAATAAATTCAAATTCGTCACCGAACTGCTCGTAATACATATTCTGCAGCCTGTGTGCAATCTCCGGCAACTTGGTGAAAGGCTTTTCCTTGTAAATCATCGTCACACCGTTCAAGTCGTTAAACTTTTCGCCATAGAACGCTACACGGAAATAGCATCCCATTTGACGTTTTTTGCCCATGTGATACATCTTTTCATAAGCAGTGTGTAGATTCCTGTGCAAGCCACCCAGGTAATGGTTGTTTCGCCTGGACAGGTAAATCTTTGACAAAAGGTTGTACACTTTGTCCACAGATTCGTACATGTTGGACTCCATCAACAAATCTGCGCTTTGTCTCAGCAGATTTGTAATGCCCTTCTCCGAGAACTCACCACCAGTGCACATGCCTGTTTAAGAATACTAATTTAATTAATTAATTAACATGCCTGTTTAAGAATACTAATTTAATTGATTAATTAACATGCCTGTTTAAGAATACTAATTTAATTAATTAATTTAATACTTAACAATCAAATTGGTGAAATAGTATTGAAATCTTTAATCTTTAATCTTTTCATTTCTAAGTAATTGTTAGTAATCTGTTATCATAAAAATTGATTTTACTCGGTCAATTGATAATTCACTTGATAATAAATGAATATAAACCACAGTGTTGTTAAACTGTTAACTAAATGACAAACCATCCTCATCAGGTTTGAGCACGTCGTCCATAACAGCACACTCTTGCAGTACATTGGGAGAGATCTGTTTAAAGGCTATGCAGCCCTGAGGAAGACTGGGCTGATGCTCCACCATGTACATGTATTCGGATATCAGAGCAGCGGCGTGTACGTAACACATTGCTGCTTCACACTTCTGGTCGTTCTGAAACATTATTTTAAATATTGTTATCATGATATTATTTGTAGTTTATTCCACATTAAAATTGACTGATATTAAGTTATATTATCCTAGATAAGACATGAGTTCGCAGTGGAATAATTTTGGAAAAAGATTCAACGTACTTGAACTTGGACGGCCACGGACCTTAAACGGACGGACTTTATTTGAACAGACATTAAGATGAACGCTAGGATCTCCAGCGTTCAATTAATGTGCATTAAAATAAGGTCCGATAACAATGCATCGTTTCTCATACCACCTTCATGCGACGCAACAGGTTGATGACCCCGGTTATGAAGAGAAATCACTAGAAATCACGTTATGATATTACTATTACTTTTGTAGCTTAAGATTTGACATAAGAATTCCTTGTATTCCTTGTATTCCTTGTATTCCTTGTATTACCATAACTCCTCACTTCGTCTACATTTACCATATCTATACAACGTACCTTAATTCCCAAAAATTTGGGCGACAAAAAATTTGAGCGGGCCTCTCGCCCAAATTTTTTGCAGACCAAATAAATTGCATAAATCTTTTCCGTCTGCTAAATTTTTTGCTAACCAAACTTTTGGCATTTAGCCTGTGGCCCTGAGATCTATATAAAGATGGCTTTTTCTTCATATCCAAGTGAAATAATATTTAAAATTTTATTTTTCTAATCTGTCATTCATGGCTTAACCAAGTGAAATGACAGATTTCACTAAAAATGAACGATTTTTAGTGGAAAATCGTTCATTTTTCGAAGAATTTGTGCCCAAATTTTTGGTCGCCCAAATGAGTTCAAATTTTCTGCCCAAATTTTTCGGGCTCAAATAAATTGTGCTCAATATAATGGCACACAAATTTTTGGGAACTAAGGTATGTGCTTAATCTGCCTTCGGTAAAAGAATATTGGTGAAAAAATGTTGATAGAGAACTAGACTCACCTCGCCGTGCTCTTTAGCCATACTTTTTAGCCAGGTTATTCTTAAAGCAGGAGAGTTCTGATACCCCTTCGCTATGCGGTACATAAGGTCAATTCTCATGGCTGAATCTTTATCTTGCTTAACTTCGTTCATACGGACAGTATCTCTCATGATCATGAACAGGTTCTTCGACACTTCTTTTACCTGAATAATAACATGTACAGTTCTTCTCAAGGCATGCAGCTTTTTGTAAACAAAAAGTTAGATATTATTGAGGGCAATACTTTATAAAACAGAAGAATGACAGCATCACAGTTCATACACAAAATGGTGATGATTTGGGAAATATCTGATCCTTATATTCACACAAAAATGCCACCGATTCCCTCCATCGCCATGTTTGAAGCTCTCTCATCAACTGTTAGTGTTCTACTTCAGAGGGAAGTAAGATATCTTATACTTTACAATTGTTATTATTACTGTATAACTAATAGATTTTCTAATCGTGTAAATCGTGTAGTAAAACCATATGGGGGATAAACGCACAGAATTTACAAAAATATTAGTGGTTGCACAAAGATAATGCAACACCTGCTCCGGAAAGCGAGTTGACGCAAGTTCCTTGTCATTTTCTGCATAGTTCTGCAAAGTAATCAGCGATCTCTTCAAATAGGCATCGTTGCATTTTCTGGTGTCAGAACTGTCACTACGTAGTCTTGATAAAGCAATCGTCAACTGGATTTTGACACGGGAAAAACTCTGAAAACAAATATGTTTAATGTTTATGAAGGAGTGGACATGATCCAGTTGAGTAACGCTACCATTTTCTGCCCCTACATTTACAAATATTTCCTTTGGTCCAAATATTTTTTTCGCGTCGACCGAACGTTAAGCTGGCCGGAATGTGGTATCTGTGGGGGACGTTGTTATGACACTGATATGTATATAAATATCTCCGGGATTTCGACGCGGGATCATATTATCACTCAGCCCGGCCCGCTGTTAGATAAACATCTCAAGGTGATATCATCCCGCCCCGGAAATTTGTATAAACCCGGCCCGCTTTTTAGTCGTAACTGATGTTTATCATTCAATTCTCCGACTTACAATAATCAATGATACTGCTGATTAGAACTCGATAATAGTAGAACAGTTAGACGCGCGATCACGTGGGCGCGTCACGTGCGTACCACGTGCCACCAATAGCATACGCCGAGTCTATACCACGTGACACGAAAGCGCACCACGTGATATGAAACATCGTAACCGTCCACTTCTTTTACACGCAAATTCCTGGGAACGTTGCCAAAGCAGCTAATTCTTGGAATTTCTCCAACGCGTGGCGTGAGAAGTTGGCGACTAGCCAGCTACCCTTGTCCGTGCCCTAAAAATAGTATTGTTTTGCTTGCTCTCCTTCCAGCTCTTGTTCCTGCTAACGTTCAAGCTATTGCTCCACTATGACAGATCGGTTTGACATTCAGATTGATGAACTGCTTTCCAATCGTGTTCCGGACAGTACAGTTAGAGTCAACAACTGGGCTCTAAACAAATTTAATTCTTGGCTTCAGTCATCCAGATTTGCTCGTGACTTCAATGACTTTGACCAAATTCCTGTTCAACGACTCAACTACATTTTAGAGTGCTTTCTTGTTTCTGTTGGATTTGACTTGAAGATGAAGACTATGTATTCTGTATAAATCCCTTGTCGAAATCGCCGGAGATAATTATAATCCATAAACACTTCACGCTCAGGGCTAAATAAATGTAATCCCTCAGCTGGCGCTTCGGGATTACATATTAACACAAAACTCGTGCGCTGCGCGCACTCGTATGTGTTTATCAGATCATCCCGCTAGCGCGGGATGATCTGTTATATAAACCCTTTGCGTGGCGGGTTTATGTTATTATATATACCGATACGGTAGCTACTGTCCGCGCGGCTTGTGTCATAGGCAAGTCTTTGCAAACGATATGTGAGAGCAATGTTTATGCCAAAGTTTTGCCAAAGTGAGATGTGCGATCTATAGATTTTTTTAGTGTCTGTGGCCGAGCAAATCATTAATTATCGCGCTGATCCCAGTCATTTTAATGGAAGAGACAGTCAAATGGCTGTCTCGGAGGGCCCGTTTGGCCCGAGTGCTATACGGAATTCCACCCGCGAGGCGAGTCTGATATGTATTATATCCACGAGCGGGCGCTTTACAGTTTCCAACAATCATAGCAAATAGAAGTAAATGATTTCGAACTCAATTTTCAAATTTACGAGAAAATCATACTTTTGCCTTTGGTTTAAGATGCAGAACAAGGAAAGATTACTGATTATAGAACACAATAGAAGAATAGAAAACCCACGAAAAACCGGCCGTTATCAAAAAATTTGTCAGCTTATTGCTTCATGTAAACGATCATAATGTAGGTCATCGCCATGAGTGTGAGTTCGTCAACTGTAAGCATATATGACTAAAGTTACTAGGAGAGTTTGAGACGGAGAAAACGTGAGAGCAGATCGTCAAATTCGCAAAAAGAATATTTGACTGGCGGTGTCAAAACAGGGCAAGTTTCTATTCGTTACACAATATATTTACAATATAATACAAGTACAAATCGGGCCTGAATATAAAAAACAAAATTCAGCTTACTACACAGCTTACACCATCAAAAGGAGAAGACGTACTATAAGTATAATGGTATTACACATCAACCGAATCGATGAACAGTCTACGGGATGTTAATCACTTAATCATTAACATAGATTTAAAACTGTGTATCTCCATTCTCCATCAATCCATGCTACGAGAAACAAATAATTCCTGTTACCATGACAACACGTCAGATGTACAATGAGAGTTAAACTTAATCAGTGCACAGTGTGTAGGGCCGATCAAACAATTGGAGAATTGGGTGCTCGTCATGACTTTATCAACTGTATAACTGTAAAGTGTAAACTGACTGTAATACCATCAGTTACCATAGAGCTCGAGATCACGAAGTACTTACTTACGTAGTTTCAAAACAAAAAACAGGGCAAAATTTCTTTCGGGAACACAATAGAATTACACGCAAAATTGCGGCCGAAAAGATTTATTAACTGAAATAGTGAGCAATTGCAGAAATGAAAAGAACAGTCAAAAGAAACAGTGGAGCGCGTGTATAAACATCAAATAAGACTTAAAGTCGTCACGAAATTTTGCAACCATAGCAACACGTCACGTGTTCACAATGTGAGCCAATCATATTGCGCTGCGTGGTATAGTGGCTGAGGATAAGTGGTATATAGTGCATTCCTTGAGCCGTGGGAACTATTAAAATACATAGTAAAGTCGAATCGAATAGTTTAACTCTTAGGCCCCAAAAATTTGAGCTGTGTGGGAATTTGTGATTTTGTGTGTTCGTATAGTTAAAGTTTGAAGCGTGTTTAACGTCAGTTTAAGATACTACACTAAGTTTCATGTAATCTGCTCGCGAGCTGCATCAGCAGCCCTACCGGGCACACAAATAAAGTGAAACTCATATCCTATATCCGGGCTATATCGCTACTGGACAAATTTCATGCGGGCTATATCAGCGGGCTGGGAAATATCAGGTCTTCTAACTAGCGGGCTGGGCGGGCCTGCTGGCGCAAATATAGCCCGCTGGTGGATATATATATATATTTTAAAGTCACTATTGTGACGGTACATTGGAACTAGACAGAAACAAAGTGTGAAGGGCCTGAACGGAACCCCTCGGTTTCAGTTCCTTGTTTAACACTGCCGTACAGGGACATTCACCGGGTTCTCCAAGGATGGGCGCATGGCTCACTCCACACTATGCTCTGTCAAATGTTGCTTATATACCAAGGATCTACAGGCACATATAGCTCACTCCACACTATGCTCTGTCAAATGTTGCTTATATACCAAGGATCTACAGGCATATATAGCTCACTCCACACTATGCTCTGTCAAATGTTGCTTATATACCAAGGATCTACAGGCACATAGCTCACTCCACACTATGCTCTGTCAAATGTTGCTTATATACCAAGGATCTACAGGCACATAGCTCACTCCACACTATGCTCTGTCAAATGTTGCTTATATACCAAGGATCTACAGGCACATAGCTCACTCCACACTATGCTCTGTCAAATGTTGCTTATATACCAAGGATCTACAGGCACATAGCTCACTCCACACTATGCTCTGTCAAATGTTGCTTATATACCAAGGATCTACAGGCACATAGCTCACTCCACACTATGCTCTGTCAAATGTTGCTTATATACCAAGGATCTACAGGCACATAGCTCACTCCACACTATGCTCTGTCAAATGTTGCTTATATACCAAGGATCTACAGGCACATAGCTCACTCCACACTATGCTCTGTCAAATGTTGCTTATATACCAAGGATCTACAGGCACATATAGCTCACTCCACACTATGCTCTGTCAAATGTTGCTTATATACCAAGGATCTACAGGCACATAGCTCACTCCACACTATGCTCTGTCAAATGTTGCTTATATACCAAGGATCTACAGGCACATAGCTCACTCCACACTATGCTCTGTCAAATGTTGCTTATATACCAAGGATCTACAGGCACATATAGCTCACTCCACATTATGCTCTGTCAAATGTTGCTTATATACCAAGGATCTACAGGCACATAGCTCACTCCACACTATGCTCTGTCAAATGTTGCTTATATACCAAGGATCTACAGGAAATATTTCCTTGTGATCACATATATATAAAATAAAAAGTGATACCCCCTGGCCTTAACATTGAATTAGAATATTTTGAACTAAAAATAAACCTGCCGAACAACTTCTGATAATTGTGAACGAGAAAAACAGTGAAAGGGCATAAAACGGTCGTGCTTGATGAAAGTCTGTGAACGATGCGACCGTGATATAGTAGTGATTACTTCGGTAAAATTCTTGACTTCCTTATAATTGGACTGTTTGGATAGATCTAGTTTCGTGTTTGCTGCATAAAATTTGGCGAGAAAATATCAATGTAATAAAGAGGGTGGGGGGGAGGGTGACACGTCCGCCAGTGAAAATATTAATGTATATCAATCTGAAATGTTGAAAGCTATGAAAGATAATATTTACCCCGACACTCTCGTAGTTTTGTCTCATGAGAAGGTAGATGCTGGCGATAGCTTCCTCCCTGACTTCCTTGATAGAACTTGCACAGTGTCTCAACAAGTGGTAACAGAGAGAGGAACACTGGTCAGTCTCTTCTTCAAATATGATATGCGGGAACTGCAACACAATTTTAGTTACTAAATCAACCATATCAGACAGTATCAAGTTGTAATGAATACTCTGTGTACGGTACCATATCAGACAGTATCAAGTTGTAATGAATACTCTGTGTACGGTACCATATCAGACAGTATCAAGTTGTAATGAATACTCTGTGTTGCTCCATCACCACTACATTGGTACATCGGCCCGGGTCAATATACCTTAGTTATGACAGAACGCTGGGTAGCGAAGACAAGGCGCATCACATAAATTGACTGGTTGGAGCTCATCATGAGTAGGATTACGTCCAGGATCTTTGAGACTAGCGGGGAGGAAAGGTTGACATGTCCTCCTTCAGACACACTACCGCTCTGAGGGGGGCATATTATTGTTATCACTAGTGTAACTCGTGCCCACGGCCGGGACTTCACTATCGCAGTTGAATTGCAAAAGTATAAACAGCGCAAAAGTTAAAATTGTGCATAAGTATAAACTCGCTCAGTTGAAACCAGGGTTGGGAAAAACGCAAATGGAATTTAGGGTAACGATCTAGGGTAACGATACTCACCTCCACAAGTAGTTCGATAGTGTCTAGGGTAACGATACTCGTCTCCGCACACACCAGCGATTCACTAGCTTCTTCCTCACTGGACTGATCATCAATTCCTTCACTTTCTGCAGGTTTTGTTTTTGCAGTGTGCAAATTCCTTGTAAACCCTCTAGACCCTGACATCTGATCTGTCGATGCTTCTGCAGAATAAGAACTTGAAAACTTCGCAAGGACTGCAAAATGTATTTAATTTTTTCCGTAGAGGGCAACTTTGCCACAATGCAACTGGGATCTAAAAGAAAAAACATGAGAACGAACGTTTTAGATGCCTTCCCCTCATTCCTTTATCAGTCATAAACATAGCCTCTAGTTTCAGTTTTGCTTCCTCAGCTTTTTCAGCAGACCGGTTCGTTACTTTGTTCTTTTCCGTAGCCTAAAAAGTTAAATGATATCACAGTGTTCAGTGCTAGCAAGAACGCTGATATCACAGTGTTCAGTGCTAGCAAGAACGAGCGAGTTAAAAAAAAACAAAACATTGAATCTCATCAGAAGTCGTTCAGAAAGTTCATGTTTAGTTTAAAATATTCTGTACATATTCAGGCCTGCCTAAAAAAACAAGCTTAAAGTCAGTATTAAGGATCTGACTAAATCAACTGTAATAATTCAAATCAATTATAATAATAATAAATTGAAATTAAACACTTTTTTAGAGACTTATACTCAGTAGTGTTTAAACTAGTCATCCCAGAAAATAACATTAATACTATTACTAAGGTAACATTTGCTTAAAAATATATCGTCAATACTAAAGCCAGAAAAGATCCGACACCAAATATGACCAAACAATTATTTCAAGTCCAAAATATGTGAGCTTGCATCCGAACCGTGTGCTCAATTTGTGTCGTACCAAAATGGCGCCGTCTGTTTGATCAGATATGGTGTTATAAATTCCATTATACTTCAATCTCGATTTAAATTTTAAAAATACAAAAATATAGATTGATTTTATTAAAACTTTCTCATTGGGCAAACTTTCTCATTGGGCACACGCATATTTTACTCTCATATTTGATACGAGAGAATCGCCATTTTCGAACGTGAGGAGAGTTAGGACTCCTCCAACTTATATGTACACGGATGTTTAGCCTCTATGAACTTTTTAACATATTTATTTAAGACATCATTATTAAAATTCTGATACAATAATTTAATTTTAAGAGATTTTACATCTTTAATAAATCCTTCTAAATTCGTATTTACATTACATAGTCTAAATAATTGTGAATAAAATACATCGTATTGTGAATAAAATACATCGTATGATCTTCTATCAGGGACGTTCGATTTAAAATTAGGCATGCTTAATTTTAGGTCATGAGTATTTTTGCCGGGAATACTCAAAAATGTCTCAACAATTATTTTCGAATCTAAGAAATTCAATAATTTTTGAGAATGAGAATTTGGCAGTTTCATCGGGACTCTCAAAAATAGTCACAAAATAAATGATGGACCACTCTAACGAAAGCTTGTGGCTTTGTCGACTATACAAATTTGTTTTCAAGTAAATCAAGTAAATTAATCAGCTAATTCTTACCGGGTGATACTCAAAGCAGCTAACACACAATTTGATCATCGATATTAGAGTATTAATCCTGTGCGGTTTCAGTGAAATCAACCATTTCTTCAGCAGCTCGTCGTCGCAATTCTGTGGGGATTAAACGTTTTGGTTCTTGTTATAATAATAACTGATAAGATAATTGGGTAGATAAACTCTGATAATGCAATACGAAGTGTAACAATCTTGTGTACAGTAAATTAAATTAAAATAGAGAAGAGAACTAGTTGACCTTGAGCACGGATAGAACGCAGAGCAGAAGAGTCCTGGTAGAACGGGGCGGTATTTGGCCCTGCTTCTTGTTGCCACGTAATGTGTTGCTAGGCGACTGAGCTATCCCCTCATCCTCATAACTACGGTCTGTGACTGAGGCGGACCGGCTGCCAGACTTATTGAACTCCTTCCACAGCTTGTCGTATACATCCATCACTATGGTAACGAAGGGGAGGTAAAGCGAAGCTACTCGTGATCTTCTGGCCACGTCTTGCAGGGACGACTCGTTGTCATGGCGATACAGTATATCACGAGTCAAGAGGATCACAGCTCGTTGCAGTGTGGGGCTCCTGCGACAAAATTTGTAATCAAATCATGCTTTTGGTCAGGTTTGTTGGCCAGTATCAACTCCATTTTTTGGACTTTGGTCGCTTATACGGCCTAAGCGGTATACAAATAAAGCGTTATTATAAAGGGTATCAATAAGAGGTCTCGACTGCCTAGGCGTCAAACCTTGGCAGTCGGTAGTTTTCCTCTGGCCCGGGATCGGCTGACCCTAGGGACCAGAGGCTAAAGGTGTAGAGACTAAGTGTATCTACAAATCTTTCGAAGTTGTTTTTACAAGAGACAGGGCTTGCTACGCAAGGGAAGAAAACCGGGAGAAACAATCACAAATTATACAAATAAATTTGTTTTATTAGGTTGATAGCACAATCTGGGTGAGGGGCAGGTTGATAGCACAATCTGGGTGAGGGGCAGGTTGATAGCACAATCTGGGTGAGGGGCAGGTTGATACCACAATCTGGGTGAGGGGCAGGTTGATACCACAATCTGGGTGAGGGGCAGGTTGATAGCACAATCTGGGTGAGGGGCAGGTTGATACCACAATCTGGGTGAGGGGCAGGTTGATAGCACAATCTGGGTAAGGGGCAGGTTGATAGCACAATCTGGGTGAGGGGCAGGTTGATAGCACAATCTGGGTGAGGGGCAGGTTGATACCACAATCTGGGTAAGGGGCAGGTTGATACCACAATCTGGGTAAGGGGCAGGTTGATAGCACAATCAGGGTGAGGGGCAGGTTGATACCACAATCTGGGTGAGGGGCAGGTTGATAGCACAATCTGGGTGAGGGGCAGGTTGATAGCACAATCTGGGTGAGGGGCAGGTTGATACCACAATCTGGGTAAGGGGCAGGTTGATACCACAATCTGGGTAAGGGGCAGGTTGATAGCACAATCAGGGTGAGGGGCAGGTTGATAGCACAATCTGGGTGAGGGGCAGGTTGATAGCACAATCTGGGTGAGGGGCAAGTTGATAGCACAATCTGGGTGAGGGGCAGGTTGATAGCACAATCTGGGTGAGGGACAGGTTGATAGCACAATCAGGGTGAGGGGCAGGTTGATAGCACAATCTGGGTGAGGGGCAGGTTGATAGCACAATCTGGGTGAGGGGCAGGTTGATACCACAATCTGGGTAAGGGGCAGGTTGATACCACAATCTGGGTAAGGGGCAGGTTGATAGCACAATCAGGGTGAGGGGCAGGTTGATAGCACAATCTGGGTGAGGGGCAGGTTGATAGCACAATCTGGGTGAGGGACAGGTTGATAGCACAATCAGGGTGAGGGGCAGGTTGATAGCACAATCTGGGTGAGGGGCAGGTTGATACCACAATCTGGGTGAGGGGCAGGTTGATACCACAATCTGGGTGAGGGGCAGGTTGATACCACAATCTGGGTGAGGGGCAGGTTGATACCACAATCTGGGTGAGGGGCAGGTTGATACCACAATCTGGGTGAGGGCAGGTTGATAGCACAATCTGGGTGAGGGGCAGGTTGATAGCACAATCAGGGTGAGGGGCAGGTTGATAGCACAATCTGGGTGAGGGGCAAGTTGATAGCACAATCTGGGTGAGGGGCAGGTTGATAGCACAATCTGGGTGAGGGACAGGTTGATAGCACAATCAGGGTGAGGGGCAGGTTGATAGCACAATCTGGGTGAGGGGCAGGTTGATACCACAATCTGGGTGAGGGGCAGGTTGATACCACAATCTGGGTGAGGGGCAGGTTGATAGCACAATCTGGGTGAGGGGCAGGTTGATACCACAATCTTGGTGAGGGGCAGGTTGATACCACAATCTGGGTGAGGGCAGGTTGATACCACAATCTGGGTGAGGGGCAGGTTGATACCACAATCTGGGTAAGGGGCAGGTTGATACCACAATCTGGGTAAGGGGCAGGTTGATAGCACAATCTGGGTGAGGGGCAGGTTGATACCACAATCTGGGTAAGGGGCAGGTTGATAGCACAATCAGGGTGAGGGGCAGGTTGATACCACAATCAGGGTGAGGGGCAGGTTGATACCACAATCTGGGTGAGGGGCAGGTTGATAGCACAATCTGGGTGAGGGGCAGGTTGATACCACAATCTGGGTGAGGGGCTGGTTGATACCACAATCTGGGTGAGGGGCAGGTTGATACCACAATCTGGGTGAGGGGCAGGTTGATAGCACAATCTGGGTGAGGGGCAGGTTGATAGCACAATCTGGGTGAGGGGCAGGTTGATAGCACAATCTGGGTGAGGGCAGGTTGATACCACGATCTGGGTGAGGGGCAGGTTGATAGCACAATCAGGGTGAGGGGCAGGTTGATAGCACAATCTGGGTGAGGGGCAGGTTGATAGCACAATCTGGGTGAGGGGCAGGTTGATAGCACAATCTGGGTAAGGGGCAGGTTGATACCACAATCTGGGTAAGGGGCAGGTTGATAGCACAATCTGGGTGAGGGGCAGGTTGATACCACAATCTGGGTAAGGGGCAGGTTGATAGCACAATCAGGGTGAGGGGCAGGTTGATACCACAATCAGGGTGAGGGGCAGGTTGATACCACAATCTGGGTGAGGGGCAGGTTGATAGCACAATCTGGGTGAGGGGCAGGTTGATACCACAATCTGGGTGAGGGGCAGGTTAATACCACAATCTGGGTGAGGGGCAGGTTGATACCACAATCTGGGTGAGGGGCAGGTTGATAGCACAATCTGGGTGAGGGGCAGGTTGATAGCACAATCTGGGTGAGGGGCAGGTTGATAGCACAATCTGGGTGAGGGCAGGTTGATAGCACAATCTGGGTGAGGGGCAGGTTGATAGCACAATCTGGGTGAGGGGCAGGTTGATAGCACAATCTGGGTGAGGGACAGGTTGATAGCACAATCTGGGTGAGGGGCAGGTTGATAGCACAATCTGGGTGAGGGGCAGGTTGATAGCACAATCTGGGTGAGGGACAGGTTGATAGCACAATCAGGGTGAGGGGCAGGTTGATAGCACAATCTGGGTGAGGGACAGGTTGATAGCACAATCTGGGTGAGGGACAGGTTGATACCACAATCTGGGTGAGGGACAGGTTGTAAGTGTATTTAACCCAGGCACAATCTGGGTTAAATACACTTACAGGACATTTAAGACATGGTAATTGGTAAAGGCACACTTAATGCACATTTAAGACAAACACAGAACACTGCATAGGCACCGGCATGCCGCGGCAGGTGTGGTTCTCTTATGCGTAGAAGTTAATACTTCACAATTATAAAGCGCACTGTACTAACGTAGAGAAGTTGAGAATGTGAGCCTCCATGGATAAGAGGAGTCCAACTAAATAGTGTCTCTCGCAGTACGTCTTATTCAGAGATGTCAGGCTCTGTGCAGTCTTCGTCGACTTGAGCTTAGCTTTGAACTGGAGATGATGAAGGGGTAATGAAGAGATGAAAAATACCTCTGCTGATCCTCAAAATTGATCAATCTTTCCTTTACCAGCCCTATTGGAAACTAGCTCTCCCTGTACCCCTCCTTTACATGCTGTATTGGAAACTAGCTCTCCCTGTACCCCTCCTTTACAGGCTGTATTGGATACTAGCTCTCCCTGTACCCCTCCTTTACAGGCTGTATTGGAAACTAGCTCTCCCTGTACCCCTCCTTTACAGGCTGTATTATATACTAGCTCTCCCTGTACCCCTCCTTTACAGGCTGTATTGGATACTAGCTCTCCCTGTACCCCTCCTTTACAGGCTGTATTGGAAACTAGCTCTCCCTGTACCCCTCCTTTACATGCTCTATTGGATACTAGCTCTCCATGTACCCCTCCTTTACAGGCTCTATTGGAAACTAGCTCTCCCTGTACCCCTCCTTTGCAGGCTGTATTGCAAACTAGCTCTCCCTGTACCCCTCCTTTACAGGCTGTATTGAAAACTAGCTCTCCCTGTACCCCTCCTTTATAGGCTGTATTGGAAACTAGCTCTCCCTGTACCCCTCATTTACAGGCTGTATTGGATACTAGCTCTCCCTGTACCCCTCCTTTACAGGCTGTATTGGAAACTAGCTCTCTCTGTACCCCTCTTTTACAGCCTGTATTGGATACTAGCTCTCCCTGTACCCCTCCTTTACAGGCTGTATTGGATACTAGCTCTCCCTGTACCCCTCCTTTACAGGCTGTATTGTATACTAGCTCTCCCTGTACCCCTCCTTTACAGGCTGTATTGGATACTAGCTCTCCCTGTACCCCTCCTTTACAGGCTGTATTGGATACTAGCTCTCCCTGTACCCCTCCTTTGCAGGCTGTATTGCAAACTAGCTCTCCCTGTACCCCTCCTTTACAGGCTGTATTGGAAACTAGCTCTCCCTGTACCCCTCCTTTATAGGCTGTATTGGAAACTAGCTCTCCCTGTACCCCTCATTTACAGGCTGTATTGGATACTAGCTCTCCCTGTACCCCTCCTTTACAGGCTGTATTGGATATTAGCTCTCCCTGTACCCCTCCTTTATAGGCTGTATTGGAAACTAGCTCTCCCTGTACCCCTCCTTTGCAGGCTGTATTGCAAACTAGCTCTCCCTGTACCCCTCCTTTACAGGCTGTATTGAAAACTAGCTCTCCCTGTACCCCTCCTTTATAGGCTGTATTGGAAACTAGCTCTCCCTGTACCCCTCCTTTACAGGCTGTATTGGATACTAGCTCTCCCTGTACCCCTCCTTTACAGGCTGTATTGGATACTAGCTCTCCCTGTACCCCTCCTTTACAGGCTCTATTGGAAACTAGCTCTCCCTGTTATACCCCTCCTTTACAGGCTGTATTAGATACTAGCTCTCCCTGTACCCCTCCTTTACAGGCTGTATTGGAAACTAGCTCTCCCTGTACCCCTCCTTTATAGGCTGTATTAGATACTAGCTCTCCCTGTACCCCTCCTTTACAGGCTCTATAGGATACTAGCTCTCCCTGTACCCCTCCTTTACAGCCTGTATTATAAACTAGCTCTCCCTGTACCCCTCCTTTACAGGCTGTATTGGATAGTAGCTCTCCCTGTACCCCTCCTTTACATGCTGTATTGGATACTAGCTCTCCCTGTACCCCTCCTTTATAGGCTGTATTGGAAACTAGCTCTCCCTGTACCCCTCCTTTACAGGCTGTATTGGATACTAGCTCTCCCTGTACCCCTCCTTTACAGGCTGTATTGGAAACTAGCTCTCCCTGTACCCCTCCTTTACAGGCTGTATTGGATACTAGCTCTCCCTGTACCCCTCCTTTACAGGCTGTATTGGATACAAGCTCTCCCTGTACCCCTCCTTTACAGGCTGTATTGGAAACTAGCTCTCCCTGTACCCCTCCTTTACAGGCTGTATTAGATACTAGCTCTCCCTGTACCCCTCCTTTACAGGCTGTATTGGATACTAGCTCTCCCTGTACCCCTCCTTTACAGGCTGTATTGGATACTAGCTCTCCCTGTACCCCTCCTTTACAGGCTGTATTGGATACTAGCTCTCCCTGTACCCCTCCTTTACAGGCTGTATTGGATACTAGCTCTCCCTGTACCCCTCCTTTACAGGCTGTATTGGAAACTAGCTCTCCCTGTACCCCTCCTTTACAGGCTGTATTGGAAACTAGCTTTCCCTGTACCCCTCCTTTACAGGCTGTATTGGATACTAGCTCTCCCTGTACCCCTCCTTTACAGGCTGTATTAGATACTAGCTCTCCCTGCACCCCTCCTTTACAGGCTGTATTGGATACTAGCTCTCCCTGTACCCCTCCTTTACAGGCTGTATTGGATACTAGCTCTCCCTGTATCCCTCCTTTACAGGCTGTATTGGAAACTAGCTCTCCCTGTACCCCTCCTTTACAGGCTGTATTGGATACTAGCTCTCCCTGTACCCCTCCTTTACAGGCTGTATTAGATACTAGCTCTCCCTGTACCCCTCCTTTACAGGCTGTATTGGATACTAGCTCTCCCTGTACCCCTCCTTTACAGGCTGTATTGGATACTAGCTCTCCCTGTACCCCTCCTTTACAGGCTGTATTGGATACTAGCTCTCCCTGTACCCCTCCTTTACAGGCTGTATTGGAAACTAGCTCTCCCTGTACCCCTCCTTTACAGGCTGTATTGGATACTAGCTCTCCCTGTACCCCTCCTTTACAGGCTGTATTGGATACTAGCTCTCCCTGTACCCCTCCTTTACAGGCTGTATTGGATACTAGCTCTCCCTGTACCCCTCCTTTACAGGCTGTATTGGATACTAGCTCTCCCTGTACCCCTCCTTTACAGGCTGTATTGGATACTAGCTCTCCCTGTACCCCTCCTTTACAGGCTGTATTGGATACTAGCTCTCCCTCTCCCATTCCTTTACAGGCTCTAATGGATGCGATCGATTCAAAAATTCTATGTTAGAGCCTGCCACCGAAGTAATGCCTGAGGTGAATGGTGATTATACCAAAGGGAATCCATAACATCAATTACATTGAAACAGGATAAAATAAAACGAATCACAATAGGACATTAATATCTGATGGGAACACCAGTTTAAAAGGTATAATAGTCTGACATCCTGCTACTACTACTACTACCCTGCTGTATAATAGTCTGGTATAATAGTCTGTGCCACACAATAAATCAGTTTATTTACATCTTCAGCGCTTTTAAGAGAGTCGCATGTTGCCACTATTAGTAGCGTGTGATACCTTTAATTACTCCTTTATAAATATCTCCGGGATTTCGACGCGGGATCATATTATCACTCAGCCCGGCCCGCTGTTAGATAAACATCTCAAGGTGATATCATCCCGCCCCGGAAATTTGTATAAACCCGGCCCGCTTTTTAGTCGTAACTGATGTTTATCATTCAATTCTCCGACTTACAATAATCAATGATACTGCTGATTAGAACAGTTAGACGCGCGATCACGTGGGCGCGTCACGTGCGTACCACGTGCCACCAATAGCATACGCCGAGTCTATACCACGTAACACGAAAGCGCACCACGTGATATGAAACATCGTAACCGTCCACTTCTTTTACACGCAAATTCCTGGGAACGTTGCCAAAGCAGCTAATTCTTGGAATTTCTCCAACGCGTGGCGTGAGAAGTTGGCGACTAGCCAGCTACCCTTATCCGTGATTCCGTGCCCTAAAAATAGTATTGTTTTGCTTGCTCTCCTTCCAGCTCTTGTTCCTGCTAACGTTCAAGCTATTGCTCCACTATGACAGATCGGTTTGACATTCAGATTGATGAACTGAATCCCTTGTCGAAATCGCCGGAGATAATTATAATCCATAAACACTTCACGCTCAGGGCTAAATAAATGTAATCCCTCAGCTGGCGCTTCGGGATTACATATTAACACAAAACTCGTGCGCTGCGCGCACTCGTATGTGTTTATCAGATCATCCCGCTAGCGCGGGATGATCTGTTATATAAACCCTTAGCGTGGCGGGTTTATGTTATTATAATATAATATATGGAATCGCTTGTCCATTTTTGTGAATTTTCAGGCCATAAGTTTCTCTTATCGCGACTTCGTGCGGGGTTACAAGTGTGTATTTATACGGAAAACAGTACAGACTAGTACCGACGTACTTTTGACTTTAAGCGAAAATTTGCCTAGATTATTTTGATATAATATGTACTAATATCGTTATTAAAAAATATATATGACTTTTTCTTATGGAGTAATTTAAATTAGAAAAAATATCTGATCTTTCTGAAACTCTCCAACTAGTTAGTCTTAACCTTTTTCTAATAGTAATTAGTACTCGAAACGTATTTTGGACTCTGTTGGATACTTGTCCCAGTAGACCAATTACGAAATCTTCGCGTGAATTGAAATTTCCGTATTTGACATTCTCAATTAATTAGGTAATTTGGGGCCATATCGACAACGGGGTAATGTTTGGATGTCAATTCATGTCGGAAAAGCCAATGGGAATATTTTGTAAAAGTTTTCAGACCCCATTAAAGCTTTCCAGCTCCATGAAGAGGCGATTATTTGGCATGATTCCCAAATATGGGCATGCAGACCTTGGAAATTGATGTAGCGGCCAAACGATACATTTTAGAATCAAATGGATTTCACCACTGTGTTCCTTAATACATTTTACATCTAGAAACATTAAGGGGGGGGGGGGGGGGGGGGGGGGGGGGGGGGGGGGGTAATTGACCAATAAACTAAGGCCTGTGACCGAACTTTCGAGGCGGTTTTCCGGACTCCGGGTGCCCACCGGTGCCCGCGGGACAGCCACGCCCATTTTCGGTCTTAAAAATGGCCGGCAAATTTCAGAATTTGGCCTAACTCAAAATTCCACTCCAAAACTTAAGGTCATCAGGCAATCCTACGTTGATTCTGAAAATTTCATGAACAATTAATATTGAAACGCTATTGAGTTCTATTGTTTTGAGCGAAATCAGTTTCGCGAATATCGCGAACTGAGATATGGGCGATTTTGTTCATTTTTGCGATTATTTGAACACAGAATCCACCGTTAGGTAGATATTGAGCTGATAATCATAGAGAATGCGTAGTTTACAGGCCCTAGTTTGTTGGTCAATTACTATCTCCAAATCAAATTTCACAAAAAAATCAGGGTAAACCCCCCCCCCCCCCCCCCTTAACCTTTAGATTGATAAGAGGAGCGTCACATAAATTATCACATATCTCAATGACCGATCAATATTTTTACATCATGGGACTTCTTCAGCAGTTCAAGGAGTGCCAGAGCTACATCTGCACTGTGTGTAAGGATAGATAAAAATATCACTTTTTAGTCGAGCCACAGCCCCAGAACCTCGCTGGGAAACATGCAAGGATTGGGTGATTTTTTGAAAAAATTAGATTTTGAACCCTCTAGAATGACATGATCACAAATTCATTCAGCTTGATATTTTGTATCAGCTATCCCAAGATATAAAGCTGTGACTTTATAAAAGGATAAATGCTTTATGTATTCACAATTTTTCTCCGTACCCCAAAAATGAGAAGGTCATGTTTTTTTGACTCACCCTGTATTCGTATTTCCGCCTACATTTTAAGGGACAAACTGACACTAAGTTACCAGAGAGATTTAATGTCCGAAAATTTGGTGTTTTTGCGAAGAACCACCGACTTTCGTAACCATTTAAATATGTCTCGTAAAGTATACACCAGGGTGTCCAGGTATACACCAGGGTGTCCCAGGTGATTTTGGATATGAAATCTATGAAATCTATGAAATCTATGAAATCTATGAAATCTATGAAATCTATGAAATCTATGAAATCTATGAAATCTATGAAATCTATGAAATCTATGAAATCTATGAAATCTATGAAATCTATGAAAGCCCTGAAATCCATGAAATCCATGAAATCTATGAAGTCTACGAAATCTACGAAATCTATGATATCTATGAAATCTATGAAATCTATAAAATCTGTGATGATACCATGTTACGTGAAAATTGGCGGAAGAGTTAGATTCTTTGGTCATTGTTGTGTAGTGAATGTGATGTAGCTGCTCGATGCATTGCTGGGAACAATGCCTTCTATAAGTTCACCAAGATCTGGTCTCAGCAGAATATCTCCGTTACCAGAAAGATAGCAGTATACGAAGCCCAAATTGTATCAATCATCATGTATAATTGCAGCAGTTGGTGTCCTACTGCAAAGTCACTAGAAAAATTAGACATTTGCCATAGAAAACACTAATAGAGCTAGAGAACATTACTGAACATTAATTGGCCTCATGGAACAATATCCAATGCAAACTTATACCTAAGATGTAACTCAGTAAAGCTATCAGATCGTGTCCCTAAAGCAAGGTGGAAGCTCCTAGGTCATATCTTGCGTAGTGCTGATGACTCCCCCGCAGCATTAGCATTAAAGTTTGCTGTCATTACAAACTGTAAAGGGCGCGTCGGTGCGCATCGTAAGAATTTGTTCAAGATTATTGTGAATGATTTGACCCGTAGAGGTTTAAAACTTAACTCTTTGAATGATCTTAATAAGCTTAAGATATTAGCCGATGATAGAGTTGCTTGGAGAAATTTTTTTTTACTCTAGCTGTCTTGATCTGTACTGTCACCATTTTAGGATGTCTTGATTTCTTTTAGGGGTTTTGAATATTTTAATGGTGTAAACAGTTTCTTAATAATATGAAATCTATGAAATCTATGAAATCTATGAAATCTATGAAATCTATGAAATCTATGAAATCTATGAAATCTATGAAATCTATGAAATCTATGAAATCTATGGAATCTATGAAATCTATGAAATCTATGAAATCTATGGTCCCTGGACACCCTGATATATACACAGATACGTGACAATAGTTTCTTAGTTCTTTAACTACATTCATGGTTACCCGTCCTATTTAACATCCTGTAGCAAAAATGGATCAGGATATTTCAATATCGAAATCGGAACCCCAATCAATGACATGAGTGGAATCTCGATATTCGCAGTATTTCTATTACGTAATAGTAATAGTAATAGTAGCAGTATTTCTATTACGAAATAAAAACGTATCGGGTGTAAAATGCAAAATTCAAAAAAATGTTTGAGAATAAATATTTTATTGCACCACTGGGTAATTAAAATTATTCCTACTTCACAATTGAACTCACTTGATGAGGTTTGATGCTGTTTTTCTCGTTGAATAGAGAGTGAGGGTAAGGAAGGTTGAGTTGCACGTAGTGCTCGTGCAGACACAGAACTTGCAGTAGGTTCAGCTTCAACTCCGCCACAGACTCCTCCGTAGGAACGTTCGGTGTCTCGTCCTCCATCTGCAACATTGATATTATAGAGAAGTGCAATTAAATTATACTACCAGGAACCCGTCTGACTCTTAAGTGATGTCAGGAGACAACAGTATTTGTTTATTTTGTGATTTTTTTTGAGAATTTTTGAATCTGAGAATTTGACCATTTTCGCCGGGAATACTCAAAAATGTCTCAAAAATGTCTCAAAAATGTCTCAAAAATTTTGAATCTGAGAAATTCAGCATGGATTTCTCATTTTCTCAAAAATTGTCCACTAAAAAATAGTGATGTACCAAATTATTCTTCATATCAGTGCAATGTGGTCCAACAATACTCAAAAAATAATTTTTAAGAATGAAAATTTGGCATTTTCATCGGGACTCTCAAAAATGCTCATGAGCCCCCCCCCCCCCCCCCCCCCCCCCCATATTAGATACAAATAATATTTAAGATGAGACAGAATAACAGAGCTATAGTTGGCAATTTATGTTGGGCAAAAAGTGTATTCATTATAAATGTTGGCAATATCTTGGCAGTTGGGACAGTGCTAATCACTATAAAATTAGACAAAGGTGCATGGGTATGTGGGATTACGGTATGGTTGTCATATCGTTGGTGTGGCCGGTGGCGTCCGCAATATTATTCAGTCGCCTTTGAAAATCTAGCGATGGTCGTGGCCGCTATCTTTAAGTGCTGCTCCGTAAACCCCTATTCGAGGAATAGCAACTTAATTTTTAACCGAGGCCGAGGCAAACCGAGGAATTGTCCTCCTGACCGAGGCCGAGGATAAATCGCTATTCCTCGGTAAAACCGAGGCCGAGGACTGACAGACTTGCAGTCATTAATAAAAACCAACAGCCAGCTACTAGATAGAATTAGGAAACTCATTATTTCCAAAAAATAGAGCCTAAAAGTAACAGTGACCTTTGTCAGCACTCGGTAGATTTCTTAGATGTCGTGCTTGACCTCAAAAACAAGTCATTTACACCATATGGGAAACTAAACGATACACCGTTTTACATAAACAATTGGGGAGATGAACGAAATTGAAATTTTTCACCAATTAGAAAAACAACAAAAAGACACAGTCACAAATTAAGATATAGGCACAAGTTACGACAAAGTCACAAATTAAGATATAGGCACAAGTTACGACAAAGTCACAAATTAAGATATAGGCACAAGTTACGACAAAGTCACAAATTAAGATATAGGCACAAGTTACGACACAGTCACAAATTAAGATATAGGCACAAGTTACGACACAGTCACAAATTAAGATATAGGCACAAGTTACGACACAGTCACAAATTAAGATATAGGCACAAGTTACGACACAGTCACAAATTAAGATATAGGCACAAGTTACGACAAAGTCACAATATCAGATGAAGTTTATAATGTAGTGATAACACTTAGTCTATGTACTTATGTAATAATGGCAGCCATTGTAGTGATTTGAAATTGTCTACTGTTATTTTGTTGACAACTGGTGTGGTGTGTAGTGTGTTGTTTGTTATCATGTAATGTAACTGTACACTGTAAGTGTGTACTGCAGTAACCATATACAACGCTGTGTAGCATACCCCAATGTACTCATGCAGTACTCAGCTGCAATATTCACTCTTCTCGCATAGCTTCATCGTACTACTATTTTTTATTCTTACAGTTTTTGCTCACCTTAGTTAGTCATATTTTGTAAACTCTTTACAAAAGGAAATGTACTGCTTTGCTTATTTTACATTTATTAGTCACATACTAGTAGTGTGTTATACACACTACACATACTAGTAGTGTGTTATACACACTACACATACTAGTAGTGTGTTATACACACTACACATACTAGTAGTGTGTTATACACACTACACATACTAGTAGTGTGTTATACACACTACACATACTAGTAGTGTGTTATACACACTACACATACTAGTAGTGTGTTATACACACTACACATACTAGTAGTGTGTTATACACACTACACATACTAGTAGTGTGTTATACACACTACACATACTAGTAGTGTGTTATACGCACTACACACTACACATACTAGTAGTGTGTTATACGCACTACACATACTAGTAGTGTGTTATACGCACTACACATACTAGTAGTGTGTTATACGCACTACACATACTAGTAGTGTGTTATACGCACTACACATACTAGTAGTGTGTTATACACACTACACATACTAGTAGTGTGTTATACGCACTACACATACTAGTAGTGTGTTATACACACTACACATACTTGTAGTGTGTTATACGCACTACACATACTTGTAGTGTGTTATACACACTACACATACTAGTAGTGTGTTATACACACTACACATACTTGTAGTGTGTTATACGCACTACACATACTAGTAGTGTGTTATACACACTACACATACTAGTAGTGTGTTATACGCACTACACATACTAGTAGTGTGTTATACACACTACACATACTTGTAGTGTGTTATACACCCTACACATACTTGTAGTGTGTTATACACCCTACACATACTTGTAGTGTGTTATACGCACTACACATACTAGTAGTGTGTTATACGCACTACACATACTAGTAGTGTGCTATACACACTACACATACTAGTAGTGTGTTATACACACTACACATACTAGTAGTGTGTTATACGCACTACACATACTAGTAGTGTGTTATACACACTACACATACTAGTAGTGTGTTATACATACTTGATATTTACCATGGAGTTTGTAATGCATAAATTCAGTCCTTCGTAAGGGTAGGCGTGTGGAATGAGTTTCCAGGATATATTTTTAAGGTTTTTTTGTGGGGCAAATGAGGCAAATTTCGACAATTTTATCTCAGTCCCTAAACGTCCAAGAGACTCGAATCTAAGCTTAAAACAACCGCAAAAGACACAATTATATACAACTTATGAAGTAATATAAGCTCTTTAATGCTTAATGATTGATTGATTGAGGAGCACTACCCAGAGGCATTACTCGGCACTAACGCCTTTAATTACAACCAAATATAAATATATGCACACAAGGTAAAATTTTTGTTGCTCGTCGCTATCAATGTATGTTGTACCAAATTATTTAAGTTTCTGAAAGTACGAAATTTGAATTGTTTCAATCTTTTTCATCCGGGTTAAGAGCTTGTGCAGTAAGCAAATGCTTGTTGACTGTAGACTTGCATGAATTTAAGAATTTGTCTTGTAGGTAAGTCGTGACGTATTTTATGAACTTGTTAATAATGTTGACCGTTTTTTTTATATAACTTAGGCCCAATGTAAGAAATGCTCTTATTTGTAGGGATATCGACAAAAATCAGTCATTTTGGCTGCACGCATAACGAAAGATACCAAATTAGGCAACTAGTTTGATCTTTTTTTGTGTTCAAATTTAATTATCACGATGTGCTTTTCAGTTGTGAATAGGGTGTTCTCTTAAGTTACCCTCAAATTAAATATGGAGTTTCAGCAAAATTCCGGAAGCACCCGGGGATTAAGGTGGTAGGGGTTGAAAACCCTGAAATGTCAGGCGATGGGCGAGAGAATTGTTTAAATTTGGTCATAAAATCACTTTTTGCTACGGTTTGCTTTTGGCTGCCTCCGCTGATCATTCCCTTTTAGATGGACTATTTCTATAAGTTCTTAAAGTTACATCCGGCTTGGATATCGTCTGACCCCAGGACGTAACAATTGTACCCTATCATTATGCCCTATGACGTTGTGACTAGTGACTGCGGGCATCAGTGATTTCTTGTATTGATGGCAAGTGGACGTTGTCGGTTTGCATTTTTCATATTATTAATTATTAACCTTGCTTTCGTTGCTCACCATATCAACAATTTTACCATTAAAAAGCTCCCCTTTAAGTAGTGTTCTATATCGTACTGTAACTGTAACTGTTTCACTACATTGGTTCTACTTTAGGTTTAAGATATTAATTAAGGATTGTGGCCAGAAATTCGAAGGGTTTCAGTTACAAACGCTGGATATCGGGGTCACTGTGGCGAATACTATAGGACTCTCATACTTAATACTTAAGTATGTATACTTAACACTAGTATGAAATCAGTGGAGCTGGTATGGTAGTAGAAAACATGATTATTTCCAGGATAATGCTAACCTTTAAAGGTACATCTTAAGTCACTCTCAAATTAATTGCGTTAACGGTATTAAATATTTTGAATTGGTGGATTCCCCACGTTTGGAGAATAAATATGTTAAACTGGGATTGCCTCACCCCAGGTACCACATCACCCCAGGTACCACATCACCCCAGGTACCAAATCACCCCAGGTACCACATCACCCCAGGTACCACATCACCCCAGGTACCACATCACCCCAGGTACCACATCACCCCAGGTACCACATCACCCCAGGTACCACATCACCCCAGGTACCACATCACCCCAGGTACCACATCACCCCAGGTACCACATCACCCCAGGTACCACATCACCCCAGGTACCACATCACCCCAGGTACCACATCACCCCAGGTACCACATCACCCCAGGTACCACATCACCCCAGGTACCACATCACCCCAGGTACCACATCACCCCTAATAAACCATTAACTAGTGGTTAGTTAATTATAGTGTAGTTACTTCGAATAAACCGATTTTGCCTCTAAAAACGGACTCAGAAACTAGATTTATTTGCCTTATTCTTCCTCATCCCAATTTTGCATTTTTTGGGTGCCCCAAATGAGACAAAATGAGGTTGGCACCCCCTCCATTCGTTAGTTTACTCTTCTATTCCTAAGTTTACTGTTCTATTCTTTAATTTACTGTTATTTTCTTCAATTTACTCTTCTATTCGTAAGTTTATTCTTCTATTTTTCATTATACTTTTCTATTCTTCAATTATGTCGAAAATAATTAAATTTGTTATTTAAAACAAAAATCAGCAAAAACAATGTATGAACACATTTTAACTATATTAATATAAAAGGGAAGCGTGACGAGGGTTAGGATTTCTCGGACTTCAATACATTAAGGGGGCCGGGGGGGGGGGGGGGGGGGGGGGGGTCTTCATCAAAATTCTCTCGAAATTGATTTTATAGATGTTTCTGATAGAGGGGAGTGATATCTATCAGCTGCTTTTGGTCCCATGGAAAAATATTGTTCCTAGCCGAAATTATCGCTGGTCAAAGGTCAGCGCTCATGTGTAATTGTATTGCGCGAGCGATTTTCAATCGCGCGTCCTGAAAATCGAGTCTAAAAATCTATCTTCTCCTACATTTTTTGAGCAATCACCCTGAAACTTTTAGGATATGTTCTAGGGATCATTTAGAAGAGAAGTATCGAGCCGAATTTTGAGATAGGCCTCAGAAAATTTTTAAATCGATTTTGAAAATCTTGGACCTGGAAAAATCGTCAAAAAATGAGGTCAAAGATTTTCAAAATCGAATTAAAAATTTTCTGAGGCCTATCTCAAAAATCGGCTCGATACTTCTCTTCTAAATGATCCCTAGAACATATCCTGAAAGTTTCAGGGTGATTGCTCAAAAAATGTAGGAGAAGATAGATTTTTAGACTCGATTTTCAGGACGCGCGATTGAAAATCGCTCGCGCAATACAATTACACATGAGCGCTGACCTTTGACCAGCGATAATTTCGGCTAGGAACAATATTTTTCCATGGGACCAAAAGCAGCTGATAGATATCACTCCCCTCTATCAGAAACAACTATAAAATCAATTTCGAGAGAATTTTGATGAAGACCCCCCCGGCCCCCTTAACTCCCTCTGTAACGTAATGAATATAATAGATTTGTAGTGCTGTAATAAGTTACAGTTGGAATATTGTTTCACTGACGAGTTTGATATACAAATTTGTATTAAAATGAATTGTTATCTACACGACATGACGATGCAGTACAGGTCACAGTATTAGGTTTCAAGTTGCTCAAGCCACAATAATCATGTATGTCAAAGTGAACTTCTTTATTTTGATTTTTGATTTTTTTATGTGCAGATAGGCAGTTCCCAAAGATGGAAACACTAGCGCCAAAAGTTCCCATTCGCCATGGAGGACTCATTAAACGTTCTGTTGCTAAAAGCGTGACAACAATAAAGGCAAAATTCCAGCACAGATTCTTTAAACTATTCGAGGTGAGTTAAATTATTGCAAGTATTCATTGGTTCTTGTTTGGTAGTTTATTAGTTATTAGTAGTATAGTGCACACTATTATTAGTTATTCGTTATTTCGGTAATACACAGGGTGGTTCAAGTCTTGAGGAAGTTTTAAGGGACAACCAGAATGGCTTTAGACCTGGGCGCTCTACAACATCGCACATCCTTGCTCTACGAAGAATTATGGAGGGTGCTAGAGCCAAAAATCTTAAGGCCACCATGGTTTTCATTGATTTCAAAAAGGCGTTCGATAGTGTGCATAGAGGTTTGCTCATGAAGATATCAAAAGCATATGGCATACCAGAAGCCATAGTGCGGCTCATTGAGGGTATCTATACGAGCACAAAGGCTAAAGTAGTTACAGCCGATGGTATAACAGAAATTTTTGATATCCTGGCTGGAGTACTGCAAGGAGACACTCTTGCCCCGTACTTGTTCATTATCGTGATTGACTATATCATGACAGTGACTATAGACGATGATGACTCGGACTCTGGGTTTACCCTCAGGCCTGCACGGAGTAGAAGGATTGGTGCCGAGAAGATCGCAGACGTCGAGTTTGCAGATGATGTTGCCCTTATCACTGATACCATTGAAGGGGCAAAACTACTCCTGGACAGGCTTGAGAAAGCAGCACTGAGTGTTGGGCTAGCCATGAACGGCTCTAAAACTAAGTTCATGACTCTGAACATGACAGAGGAGGCGAGTAGTCTTAATAGCTGTTCTGGAAACCAGCTGGAAAAGGTGACAGACTTTGTTTACCTTGGAGCTTGGATAGCAACAACAGAGAGGGACCTGCGGGTCAGAAAAGCTAAGGCTTGGGCAGCCTGCCACAAGCTAAAGAAGATGTGGAAGTCTGACCTTAGAAGAGGACTAAAGATCCGTCTATTTGTTGCTACTGTGGAGTCAATACTTCTTTATGGTTCTGAAACGTGGACGTTGACAGAGCAATTGAAGAAACGCATCGATGGCTGCTACACTAGAATGCTAAGGATGGCACTTAATGTGGATTGGAAGCAGCGAAAAACCAACAAAGAAGTCTATGGCAACCTACCGAGAGCAACCATGAAGATCCAAGAGCGCAGGATGCAACTAGCAGGCCATATCCACCGGCACCCAGAACTAGTCGCAAACCGCTTGCTACTCTGGGAACCAACTCATGGGGTGCGGAGTAGGGGGAGACCAGCCATGACCTATGTTGATAGCCTACGAGCTGACACGGGTCTCAACGACACTGGAGAAATGGGCGGACTTATGGCGGATAGAGTTTTATGGAGACAGCGCATCAATACTCGGACGCTGAAGCCGCCTTAAGTCAGTCAGTAAGTCAGGTTCAAAAAAAGTTTTTGGATTTTAGGAAATGATAGAAATACAGGGGGGGGGGGGATGGGAAGTGAGTTTAAATACGTTGGGTCTTATACCACCGCCATGTTTCATATTTGATACTTGTCAAACGCTCATTGTTTTTTATATCTAATCATATTTGTTTCAAATCTCCAAAACCGATGTCTTCATAAATGAAGTACTATAATTGTGACGTTTAGGAACAGATTTTAAGACATTGCATCTAATCTGACAAATAAGAATTTTACCATCAACCAGTACTGTGTGAAGAGAAACCATGTTAAGAAGTCAAACCCTGGTTTACCGTACTATTTCCCCCTAGGCCCTAACTGGTAATGTGTGGTAAATTGGGGTTTTACAGTATCATGCCTTAGTGTTACAACTTGTGATTCAAATTATAAATAATACCTTAACTTTCGTCTGTGTAGAATATTGGAAGTAAAATGTAAATTATACTCATGCCTAACCAAAATCCCTCTTTTTAACCATTATACCATTCGTAACCATCCTTTTTTTTCTGTCTGAAAAAATCGATCTACCGACACAAGAAGCTTCCAAAGGATTTATGACGTTTTTAGGTTCTATTTTTAGGTTCTATTCGGCTGACCAACTTTTCCAAAATTTTCCACTTTTTGCCACTTTGCATCACCTTTCTTGTCTGTCAAATATCTTCAACTGTGAACATCGTAGAAGGTTAAGAATTATTTCATTTTATTGACTAGAAAAAACTTTTGTTGGACAATTTTTTCTTGAAAATTTAGTAATAATTACTAATTAGCTAATTACCAAACACCATAAAATTGTTCATTGGCTCAAAATGATCGGAATTGCTTGACACACGGGAAAGGTAGTTTTTAGAAAACTTTTTGAGACTAAGATTTTTCAAAAATATTTTTTTCAGCCAAAAGTTTTTTCGAAGCTCTAATGAGGATAACTACCATTCAAACCATGGTTTGGTGGCATCCGAATCGGACCCCACTGCTAATCGAACCCCTGTCGTCCGCAAAGGAAGCAAATGTATTAACCACTACACCACCCGGCCAACGTGACAGCACTCACTTTTTACTATTTTCATGCCAATTTTCATAGTATGAGGTCGTGCCTAAAATCATGACAAATTGCACAATGTGTTTATAAGCCGTGCATGTACTCGTGACAACAGTCAGATTATGGTCTGCCCCTTACTCATGTATTTAGCATGTACTCGTGACAACAGTCAGATTATGGTCTGCCCCTTACTCATGTATTTAGCATGTACTCGTGACAACAGTCAGATTATGGTCTGCCCCTTACTCATGTATTTAGCATGTACTGGTGACAACAGTCAGATTATGGTCTGCCCCTTACTCATGTATTTAGCATGTACTGGTGACAACAGTCAGATTATGGTCTGCCCCTTACTCATGTATTTAGCAGCTGCTAATTTCCCTTCAGGACGAGTTAACGTACTGGACGGCGGATGGGAAGTACCTAAAGGGGAGTATACAAATAACGCAGATGAGAGCTTGTGAAAGAGTGGATAAAGAGACTTTCCGACGATTGTACATGTTTCAGGTAGTATACGTATCTAAGAGCGAGAAGATGCGGATACTGTACATACAGGGGCCATGTTTCTCTACCACCCGCTCCTGGGTAGAGGAGATAAGGAGACTGATAGACAGCAGTGTCGGGTCGGTTAAATACTCCTACTTCCACAAGGGGGCCTATCTGAAGCAGTGCTGGAGCTGTTGTAAGAATAAAGATAAGTACGCTAACGGCTGCACGGGAACTTCAGAGAGCGACGAGGAGCGCACCAGCCGCCTCAGCAGGAATATTAGTAACGTGTCCGCCTTCAGCCCCGCAGCCTGTAGGAGTAGCCGCACAGAATATGACGGAAGCTGGGAGACGCTGGGGCGAAGCGCTTCCCCTGCTACCTTCCTATCTGACGACGAGTTTACTGACGACGACCTGTGAACCTTGTGGAGAGCATCTGTGCGAAGTATAGAATGTCTCTCAGGGTTACCATGGTGACACCAGTATATTACCAGGATTCGCAGGCAACTAACTAGACTGACAGTCATATTGAATTTGGCATGATGCTAAATTGAAGAATTGTGAAATTGTTAGAATCTAGTTATGCAATAATAATATAACTGAGTGAATAATTATTAGTTGACAAACTTTGAGATTCGGGAAAATCAAAACAATATTGAATTTAATTAATATTATAGCCGTTATATATATATCGTTCTCACCGCCACTGTATCTCTTTAAATCTGCCTACACTAAAATTTTCTGAGAGGCAAAGCATCTACCCCTGAATACAACCCTGGCGCGTGGGGACACGTTTTTGCTAGTAGTTTGCGACATTATTTTACGGGTATCGAATCTCGCGACTTCAACGAAGTCCTGGGGACACGTTTTCAATAATTGATAATATTTTCAGCCCCTATCGTTTTAAGCATCGTTAGGGCTTTCCCAGAAACTAACTCTCATCATCCTAGGATAATCGTGTGTCGCACAGCACCTCTTTCAGTAACGAGAGTAGTCGCATGCAGTCCAGAATGACGTGTACGTTTCGGTCACCTGTGGAAAAAGGAAGTGAGATATCAAAAATCTGAGAAAAACCCGTTGGATAAAAGCCTTTCAGGTAGGTGCTAGTCAAGATTTCATCTCTTTAGACCTTAAGATGGCTTCTAACACCTCGTCAAAAGTTTTTAAAAGTAAATTTTACTCGCGACTATCAAAAAACAACAAAAACGTGTCCCCAATTTGCTTTTTTGAGCGCGCCCAGATCAGCGCACCTAGCTGATCTAGCTACTATGAACAGGCACATAAAAATATCAGTGAATATAAGTGATTTCGGTTATTGGAGTAATTTCATCAGAGCAGTCACATTTTTGATGGTGATTAATACTTTAATAACATTCCACAACAAGGCAACCATTAACTATGTAGTGTGTACCGTGTGCAGTGTGAAGTATAATATAGAGTTGGCATGAAGTTAACAGTTTACTTATCACGAAGTTTAATTAGAAGATAAGGAAAATATTGTATTGTTATCTGTCAAAGGAATTTAATGTATTCTAACAACTTGTTCTTATAATAACTAATCGATGAACCACATACAGGGTCGGTGTGAGTGTAAGAATTTGTGTGAGAAGATATATAGAGGAGCAAAATTCAACATCACTGGATACGGCCATACTCGGTTGAATACACCCCATCTCGTTCGATCTGGGAAGTTAAGCAACTGCAGGCCGGGTTAGTACTTGGATGGGTGACCGCCTGGGAATTCCCGGTGCCGTATCCTTTTGTTATATTTTCGAAGAATTGCTTTACTGAACAGAATAATTGTGTATGGCTTTTACAGAATTGCAGTGATTATTAAGAATATCATTTTATCCTAAGCAATATAGTCTATGTTCAAACGGAAGGAAATATTTCCAAATGTCAGAATAACATTGCTTAGAATAGTATAGCTACTAAGTTTTGTCTGAAAAGGGCTTTTTTGTTTCATTCTAAGATCTATCTTAAACATTCTGCTTAAAATTAACTAGAATGTATTTTTAAGTTAACTTGAAGAGTACTACAAGGTATCCTGAAGTTAACTTGAAGAGTACTACAAGGTATCCTGAAGTTAACTTGGAGAGTACTGCAAAGTATCCTGTAGATAACTCGAAGAGTACTGCAAGGTATCCTGAAGTTAACTCGAAGAGTACTACAAGGTATCCTGAAGTTAACTTGGAGAGTACTGCAAAGTATCCTGTAGATAACTCGAAGAGTACTGCAAGGGTATCCTGGAGTTACCTTGAAAAGTACTACAAGGTATCCTGAAGTTAACTTGAAGAGTACTACAAGGTATCCTGAAGTTAACTTGGAGAGTACTACAAAGTATCCTGTAGATAACTCGAAGAGTACTGCAAGGTATCCTGAAGTTAACTCGAAGAGTACTACAAGGTATCCTGAAGTTAACTTGGAGAGTACTGCAAAGTATCCTGTAGATAACTCGAAGAGTACTGCAAGGTATCCTGAAGTTAACTTGAAGAGTACTGCAAGGTATCCTCAAGTTAACATGAAGAGTACTGCAAGGTATCCTGGAGTTACCTTGAAGAATACTACAAGACATTCTGAAGTTAACTTGAATAGTACTACAAGGTATCCTGAAGTTAACTTGAAGAGTACTACAAGATATCCTGAAGTTAACTTGAAGAGTACTGCAAGGTATCCTGTAGATAACTCGAAGAGTACTGCAAGGTATCCTGAAGTTAACTTGAAGAGTACTGCAAGGTTTCCTGAAGTTAACTTGAAGAGTACTACAAGGTATCCTGGAGTTACCTTGAAGAGTACTACAAAGTACAAGGTATCCTAAAATTAACTAGAATGTATTCTTAAGTTAACTTGCAAGTTATACTGCAAATCCGAGAGGCGATAAAATTTCAAATATATCGGGACCGATATAATTGGAACACGACAAATATCTAACTTTAGGTCAACTTCATGCTTTCTGTCAGTTAACTTCAGGATCAGATCAGCTTTATCTTAATTTAATCCAAGTTTGCGTGCAGGCTACCACAACAACAACAATATAGAGGTTGTTACAGGATTAATTAAGTATATAATAGAGGATAATTTGAAGGTAACTTGTAGTTCTCTTAAAAGTTAACTTCAGGATACCTTGTAGTACTCTTCAAGTTAATTTCAAGATACCTTGCAGTTATACTCTTCAAGTTAACTTCAGGATACATTGCATTGTAGTACTTTTTAAGTTAACTTCTGGATACCTTGTATCACTTTTTAAGTTAACTCCAGGATACCTTGTAGTACTCTTCAAGTTAACTCCAGGATACCTTGCAGTACTCTTCACGTTAACTTCAGGATACCTTGCAGTACTCTTCAAGTTAACTTCAGGATACTTTGCAGTACTCTTCACGTTAACTTCAGGAAACCTTGTAGTACTCTTCGAGATAACTCCAGGATACCTTGTAGTACTCTTCAAGTTAACTTCAGGATACCTTGTAGTACTTTTTTAAGTTAACTTCACGATATCTTGTAGTACACTTCAAGTTAACTTCAGGATTGCTTGCAGTACTCTTCGAGTTATCTACAGGATACCTTGCAGAACTCTTCAAGTTAATTTCAAGATACCTTGCACTTTGCAGTTATACTCTTCAAGTTAACTTCAGGATACATTGCATTGTAGTGCTTTTTAAGTTAACTTCAGGATACCTTGTATCACTTTTTAAGTTAACTCCAGGATACCTAATTGTAGTACTCTTCAAGTTAATTTCAAGATACCTTGCAGCTTGCAGTTATACTCTTCAAGTTAACTTCAGGATACATTGCATTATTATAGTACTCTTCAAGTTAACTTCAGGATACCTTGCAGTACTCTTCAAGTTAACTTCAGGATACCTTGTAGTACTCTTCAAGTTAACTTCAGGATACCTTGTAGTACTCTTCAAGTTAACTTCAGGATACCTTGTAGTACTCTTCGAGTTATCTACAGGATACTTTGCAGTACTCTCCAAGTTAACTTCAGGATACCTTGTAGTACTCTTCGAGTTAACTTCAGGATACCTTGCAGTACTCTTCGAGTTATCTACAGGATACTTTGCAGTACTCTCCAAGTTAACTTCAGGATACCTTGTAGTACTCTTCAAGTTAACTTCAGGATACCTTGTAGTACTCTTCAAGTTAACTTAAAAATACATTCTAGTTAATTTTAAGCAGAATGTTTAAGATAGATCTTAGAATGAAACAAAAAAGCCCTTTTCAGACAAAACTTAGTAGCTATACTATTCTAAGCAATGTTATTCTGACATTTGGAAATATTTCCTTCCGTTTGAACATAGACTATATTGCTTAGGATAAAATGATATTCTTAATAATCACTGCAATTCTGTAAAAGCCATACACAATTCTTCTGTTCAGTAAAGCAATTCTTCGAAAATATAACAAAAGGATACGGCACCGGGAATTCCCAGGCGGTCACCCATCCAAGTACTAACCCGGCCTGCAGTTGCTTAACTTCCCAGATCGAACGAGATGGGGTGTATTCAACCGAGTATGGCCGCCGTATCCAGTGATGTTGAATTTTGCTCCTCTATATATCTTCTCACACAAATTCTTACACTCACACCGACCCTGTATGTGGTTCATCGATTAGTTATTATAAGAACAAGTTGTTAGAATACATTAAATTCCTTTGACAGATAACAATACAATATTTTCCTTATCTTCTAATTAAACTTCGTGATAAGTAAACTGTTAACTTCATGCCAACTCTATATTATACTTCACACTGCACACGGTACACACTACATAATTAATGGTTGCCTTGTTGTGGAATGTTATTAAAGTATTAATCACCATCAAAAATGTGACTGCTCTGATGAAATTACTCCAATAACCGAAATCACTTATATTCACTGATATTTTTATGTGCCTGTTCATAGTAGCTAGATCAGCTAGGTGCGCTGATCTGGGCGCGCTCAAAAAAGCAAATTGGGGACACGTTTTTGTTGTTTTTTGATAGTCGCGAGTAAAATTTACTTTTAAAAACTTTTGACGAGGTGTTAGAAGCCATCTTAAGGTCTAAAGAGATGAAATCTTGACTAGCACCTACCTGAAAGGCTTTTATCCAACGGGTTTTTCTCAGATTTTTGATATCTCACTTCCTTTTTCCACAGGTGACCGAAACGTACACGTCATTCTGGACTGCATGCGACTACTCTCGTTACTGAAAGAGGTGCTGTGCGACACACGATTATCCTAGGATGATGAGAGTTAGTTTCTGGGAAAGCCCTAACGATGCTTAAAACGATAGGGGCTGAAAATATTATCAATTATTGAAAACGTGTCCCCAGGACTTCGTTGAAGTCGCGAGATTCGATACCCGTAAAATAATGTCGCAAACTACTAGCAAAAACGTGTCCCCACGCGCCAGGGTTGGAATACATACATATTAAATACATACATACTCCCAATACTGCTTCAAAAGGATGCCCTGTAGAATTTCAGATCTCTAACACAATTTTAACACAGCTTTTAAATCGAATTTCTTAGAACAGTGCTGCCGAGTTTATAGCGTGGGGCTCATGCCGTCTCGTCCCATGAGTAACGTTGTAAGCTGAGTAAAAGTTTAAATCACCTTACTTTGTATGGTGAAACGTCGAAAGGTTTCCTTTAGCTTGGTGTGACGAGTGTTTGCCCATCGGGGATCCAAAAATATGATCACCATGAACACTACTTAAAAGTTAAAACATGAGCTTATCACACGATTGTAAATGATTCCAGAAAATTGTACTTGTGCAGTTAGCTAGTTTATAGTCTACACGGTCTCTGAAGAGAATAATTAAATAAAACCGTGTTTCCTCTGAATAGAAGAGAATAATTGGGCTCTTTTCGTGTTCGACCGTGTTTCCTCTGAATAGAAGAGAATAATTGGGCTCTTTTCGTGTTCGACCGTGTTTCCTCTGAATAGAAGAGAATAATTGGGCTCTTTTCGTGTTCGACCGTGTTTCCTCTGAATAGAAGAGAATAATTGGGCTCTTTTCGTGTTCGACCGTGTTTCCTCGGTGGGCCGACAAGTTTGTTGTGCAGTGGCGTTGAATAATTGGTAATCAATTTAACTTTTGTTTTAATACATTTAATGTATTTCATTTAACCCCTATATTTCACTTCTAATGAGTATACATTTTTGAACCCCGGTCTTTCTTCCCAGTACTGTAATTTTCCAGTTTGATAAATTAATTAATGTTTTGCTTTTTTGTTGTTGTTTATACTTTATTATACCGTTATTGATGTGCATACCCATAATTATCATGCATTTCACAAATTTGATGTACTTTTGCTAAATGGAAATATTAGTCGACTATTACCCGTTTTATTGTAGGGACTACGGGTGGAGGATGTGTTTTATTGTGTTTTTAGTAAATTGAGTGTATATTTTGTCCAAAACCTTTGACAGTTATATCCTAAACAAGGACTCAGAAACACTTTTTTAAATTGTCCTATTCAAACTATGTATTTGACCTGCTTTCTGTACAACTTTAAACTTTTGTTTAAAGACTAACCCCTGGTTATCAGTAAAGAATGTAATATGACGGTAACGATAGTAATGATAGTAACGATGATAACATAGTAGTGTAGTATGACGGATACAGTAGTTCCTATTCGTCATGGACTGCTGATTAAGAGATCAGTAGCTAAAAGCGTCACCACCATCAAAGCGAAGTTTCAACGCAGATATTTCAAACTTTATCAGGTAAATCAGTAGGTAGATAGTCATAAGCATTTCCCAGGATTAAGTTAATGTTTGAAGTGCAATGTCTCCCCAGGATAGAGTTAATGTCTGAAGTGCAATGTCTGCCCAAGATAAAGTTAATGTCTGAAGTGCAATGTCTGCCCAGGATAGAGTTAATGTCTGAAGTACAATGTCTCCCCAGGATAAGCTAACGTATTGGACGGTGGACTGTAGGAAGTTAAAAGGAAGTGTCGCTGTAGAGAGTATGAGGGCGTGTGAGAGAATGGACAGGGAGACTTTCAACAGATCCCACATGTTCCAGCTAGTGTACCTCTCCAAGAGCAACAAGACACGCGTACTGTATATGCAGGGTAACTGTTACCCCGACACTAAACACTGGGTACAAGAGATTCGGAAGAGAATGGATTTTGTAGTGGGTAACGATCAGTGGGACCACTACCACAGAGGAGCATTTCTAAAGCGGGTGTGGTCCTGCTGTAGGAAGGATGACAAGTATGCGCGCGGATGCTGTGGAATTACAGAGAGTAACGAATCCCGCACTCGCAGACTCTCAAGAGAGGTTAGCTGCAATGTGACACTGCCGTCCCCAGGCCGCAGTAACTCTGGCAGCAGTGGCACTAGTCGACACAGTTCCGACGACTCTTGGAGATCAATGCACAGACACAGCACTTACGAAGGGATCTTCTCTGACGACGAGTACTCGGACGAGGATGACTAGTAACATGTAGTTAAACCATGATAAAATAATACATACTATATTCATGATAAGACAATAATATAACGATGGTAATATGAAATTGTTACTGTAGTAGCTACTAGCTATGTATACTGCGAATAGTATGCAGGTTTTAACTTTACTTTCTAATTCTGTATAGCAAATCGCTATATTTAAACTTAGATACATCTAATTAAAGTTTATATATTAAATAATTTTAGAAGACTGTAATGTGTATAGTAGAGTGCAGTGTATATAGAAGACTGCAGTGTGCCCAGTATATTTTTGTAATATTATAGTTATTATTATATATTATGCATAATTTATATACAAAATAAAACGACGACGACCCCCGAGAACATATAATTTGTATATATATATTTTATATACTTAATATAGTAAAGAACAAATAACAAATGAAACCAGTTCAAAAACTTTAAAATTGACCTTGCCTAGATTACTTAAGCTTACAAAAGCTGCAATATCTTAGCAAAATATAACTTGCAGCAGCCCCATACCTTGGCATGAACATAATATCGATACTACCTCTGTGATCACATCTTTCTCTGGGTGCAAAATGAATAGATATATATAAATAGATTATAGGTTTATCAGTTTTATAGAAATTTGAAAGTTCTATAGAAATTTATTTATATATGGATTATAAACATTTTTGTTTGTGTGTTTTGTGCTATGCATCTTTATACCTATTTTAGGAGGGATTTTTATAGAATGTTAGAAGTGCAGTAGGGTCAGTTTCAGACGAATTAAGCATAAATGACATCATTGCCATGTCTGAAGTGGTTTGTAAATGGGCCATTGTTAGCCCCAAGCGTTTTGGTCCCTCATTCCTGCCACTCAGCATTGCCTACTGTAAAGTAGAAATTTTTCTAAGACAATAGAGAAACTGACCCTGTCTCACTAAATTCCCCTAAATTCAACTACTTACCATAACAGGTTCGTACCCACTACTGATCGAAGTATTAAAACTAAGTGTCAAATACTTCAAAAGGATAATGTGTCTTCCATCGTCTCAACTGGTGAAGGCTGCTATGACTGAGCAAGTAAACTTGCATCTTTCGTGGTACTCTGGAATAGAAAACATCATCAAGTGCTTCAACAACATTGATCCTAGAACATATGCAAGGAACTCTTCGCTTTTACTCAATGCAACTGCGTTTGCAGACGCTTGCAGTCCAGACGAGCTGGTTAATAACTTTCAAAAGCTGTTTACAGACTCCTGGAGATCAAAGATTAACGAGAGCAGGAAACTCACTTTCTACAAGGACGTCAAAACAGTCTTTGCATGGGAGCCTTACCTAGATTATGCAAGAACTCTCGATGACAGAAGATCAACAGCTCAAATAAGGTGCAGTTCTCACAGACTCAGCATAGAAATTGGGAGATACGAAAACACACCTCTAGAGAGCAGAACTTGCACCTTTTGTGAACTGAAAGGATCAACCGGGATCATAGAGGATGAAACACACTTTCTCACTTCCTGCCCACAAGGGAAGGCTATCAGAGACAAGTTTACCAGAGCTAGTGAAAGCTTGGGAAACAGCAATGACAACGGACTGACCAACATTGTCAACACTCTCTCTCGTACCCAAGATCTTTACGGTAACCTTAACGAGCAGGATGTGAACTTGATTAGACTTTCATGCTCAACCATCAGAGAAATGTACAGTCTGAACCTCAAGCACAAAGACAGCCTTCGTGATGAAGATGGAAAGTAGTCCTTCAGCTCTTTTTTGCTTTTCTCGTTCTTCCTTTCCTTCTCCTCTTGCTTTGGATCTGTGACGGATGCTATGAGCGACTCTTGGGACTTTCCGTCCCTACATGGGCTTCCGGCCGTGCGTCCATGTAGGAACTGTGGGGCCTTCAGAGTGATAGGGTTACAATGGTTGTCAGTACAGCAATGGATCGCTCCATTGGCCCGACCTCCGAGACGGGGTATCCGAGAGGACCCTGGTCGTGACCAGCTCTGCACCAAAAGGTGTATTCTGGCGCCTGAAATCTTGGACCGTAGTCTGCGTACGGGGTAGACTGCCACGGACGATTATGTCACATGGGCCGCTCACTGCATTCTGATTTTAGCCAGACCTCAGCAGGTGGTTAGTCTCCATTCTTGTTTCTTTTTTTCTTGTCCCCCTGCATCCTGTCCTTCCCCTTTGCTTCCCCCTCTTTTAGTCTTCATTTTCAGCATCAGCCTCATCAGTTTTAGTATTCAGAGCCACTACGCTCCTACGACCGTACCTTACTGGCTCACTGCATTTGGCCCAAACGGCATTTTAATTTCCGTTTTTTAACCTGCTTACTGTGCATTTTTGCCCTAGCGACTAGCGCGCGTTCGTGTTCCCGAGCCTGTCCACTTATTCTCTCAGAACACCTCGGGTACAGTTGTTCGTCCAAGTACCTAGTGGTAGACACTTTGACAGTCATCACACTGTTATGGATTTGGCACAGTTGACATGAAAACTTTTTCTTATCGGTCATTATCATGTCACCCATCACAACATTTTGAACTTCGATAGTACCTCACATGAATTTATCGACAGTTAACTCTATTTCACTACGACATACTTAACTTTGTCACACAGTATCATATTTTCATTAGACACCTACATTTTGAGAATCATTTAATTTTCGAATGGAATTTTACCGAATTAAAACCGAGTGTGTGTGTTTGAGCGATTTGTACAACATTTCTGTAATGTTTCAAATTATATTCAAATGTTCTAAAAAATGTTCTAATAAAAATACTAACAACCAAATAAAGTTTTTTTAAATAAAGAATATTTCCTCAAGTTTACGTCTAGCTAACTAATTCGTGGTTTAAGCTCATATTTTATTTATGATTAAAGGAATGTAAAATAAAACTTTTCGTTTCATTGGAAACTTTTCGTTTCATTGAGTTCAAATGATAAGTTAAATTTTAAGTTTCATACTACAGCAATTAAACAGTAATTAAACAGTAATTACACAGTAATTAAACAGCAATTAAACAGCAATCCTCAGAAACTTAAACTAGATCCAAAATATTCTCTCAAAAGTCTGTTTGCTCCTTCATAATATTGACCATATTGATGGTTTGGTAAACTCAGCAACATTGATATATAGTATATAAAATATAGTATATAAAATATAGTATATAAAATGTAATATATAAAATATAGTATATGAAATATAGTATATAAAATAGTATATAAAATATAGTACTTACAAAATGTAGTATATGAAATCAATCTTGATAATCTCAAGAAATCTGTGTGTGTGTGTGTGTGTGTGTGTGTGTGTGTGTGTGTGTGTGTGTGTGTGTGTGTGTGTGTGTGTGTGTGTGTGTGTGTGTGTGTGTGTGTGTGTGTGTGTGTGTGTGTGTGTGTGTGTGTGTGTGTGTGTGTGTGTGTGTGTGTGTGTGTGTGTGTGTGTGTTTGGGACAAAATGACAGACCCCGACTAAGTCAAGGAATGCAAATGATATTTATAGGTGGGCCCCCGCCACTGATAGATCGGTCACGATGCTGAATATAACAAGTATTATTATTATTATCAAACTTTGCACAAATCCAAAGTAGTTACTAAGAACATCCTAAAGACCTGATAAGTCTACTTAAAAGACTTGTAGAACTGAAAACTTACTATAAATACAAAAAATGGAACTTAAAACTGAACTTATCAAAATCAAAAATTATGCAAAAAAATTGAACTTAAAACTGAAATTATCGAACTGATCAAATTTAAAATAAATTTCTCCACAATTGGCGGTTCGAGGCTAAATACCTTAAGTCTGTCAAGTCGTCACTATTATTTAAATTAGTATAATAGAACTATATCTATTAAATCACATTTACTTTCTGTCGCCAGGATGTGGCCCTCGTGTGGTCCTCAGTGAATATACGTAATTGGATTACGCGAAATTAAATCAGTATGTAGCCATGCTTTTCAGCGCTGTGTTACGAATGCCGCGCAATTATGCATTATTCCTTATTGCTGCCACATCTCCGGTCGCATCGTGGTGACATTGTCTATCATTATATTATTTATTTTGACAATTCTATTTTTGTGTGTTCTAGATTAATTTTGTGTGTTTAGATGGAGGTGGTGTTAGTGAGTCTGGGAGTAGAAATATTACCTGTAATACGTATATCCCCAGAACTTGTACCACTTACCCATGCTTTTAGTATTTCTACAATTATGGTCTACGACTTTTACACAGCATAATACCCAATGATGTCGTTTGTTTTAAATATTCTCTTTGCTGTATTGTATATGTACTATTTGTAAAAGTTTCAAATCAAATCAAATCAGTGTCGATCAACTGTTAAATAATCAGCCACGAGTTTATCAGCTGATATCATAATTTTATTTGTTTTGACTTGCTGAATTTTATCACTAGGTGATTTATTAAGCTTGTTTCACCAAAATAACACTTACATTGATGATTGATCCGCTCAGATGACTAATATGCTATATTAATGAATTAGAGTAATTTTAACCCGATGGAAACCTGTTTAACAGTCTTCAAGCACCAAAAACTGGTTGCCATGCCTGTAATTAATTAACACATAACTGGCGTCGCGCGCGGGCATAATAGACTACTTTTATACACATAATTATAGGGGAGTGGCCTATATTGCGAAGGAGCAGACTTTTGTCGTCATCGCAGGACCGTCGGGCCACCTCATATATCCAAACCCGATTACTTATTCCCTACGATCTCTTTGCCTTCGGGAAGAGTAGGGAAAAAAAATTCGATTACAAAGTTCATAACTTTATAAAATATTAACTCACACATATCCAGTACATTTTAACAAGCTCGAACACGAAGCCTCGGTCCATGAGAGAGAAGAGGTCCTGGAGAAAATAAGCGAGACTTTTGTTGACGAACTGAGCGTAGGGTGGGTTGGTAGCTACCGTACCCAGGATTTTACCGGATATTAACCTGAGAATATTAATTAGTACCTTATTGAAATTTCAGAATCGACTCTAAATCGTATTTCCACCTTATTTTACGAAGCCGATTTTTAATTTAGGCCGCCAAAAAAATTTGGCGGCCAAATTCCAAAATTTGCCTCATGGCTCATAACTCAGTCATTTTTGATCAATCTTGATGAATTTCATATACGAGTTCAGGAGACCACTAGCTGCAAGTGGAGCACCTTAAACCTGGGTTTTGGGCATGTTCAGGGTATTTGGCTTAATTGGGCCTAATTTGGACCATATATGGGCGTGGCTGCCCCGCAGGCAACGTTTGGCGGTTGGGGTCAGGGACCCCCTCAAAAGTTCGGTCACTGGTCCTAGTTTGTTGGTCAACTGCTATCTAAATATCAACTTTCACAAAAAATACCCATTGGTATAAGCACGTAATTCATGATATTAAACTTTTGTGGGTGTCACGTGACTGATAGTCCAGTCAGTTATGCACATTCGTCTGCACGATTGAGGAAGAATTTTTCCTGAAGCACAGGCCTTTATCAAGGTATTAGTAACTCAATTTCACTCGGAGGCGCCTGTTTTAGCTTGGGCATAACCCTACAGGACGCTTTGAAGTTGAGTTACCCAATCGCGACTGACGCATGCTTAAAATGTGTCTAACTCAGCTTATGATTGACCAATTGAGGTCAATTAACCCGTCAAAATGACCAGAATGAGCACATTAATAGGGGCGAATAAAGGTTTCAAGGTCCCAAACCATTCAGTTTTTGAGTTATAAGACAAAAACTGTGTCGCGAAGCCAAAAAATCAGGATTTTGTAACTTTCTTTATCAAGGGTTTTAGAAGATCAATAACCCCATCAAAATGACCGGAATGAGCACATTAATATAGGCGAATGAAGGTTTCAAGGTCCCAAACCTTTTAGTTTTCGAGTTATACACCATTAACTTTGTCGCGAAATCACAAAATTGGCCGCGATAAGTATCTTCAATGATAACAATCAAGTTTCGAATATCGTTGTTTAACCCTAACAGGATTGAAAATAACGTCTTTAAACAATTAATAAATAGGTATAATCTAATCTATTGTCATAAGACAGCACAGAATAAACCGTATTCATTATATACTTATAATATAACCGTGAATTGATACAGATCAAACGTTAGGATGATTTTTAATTAAACGTTGTAACTTGTTAGGATAATCTTGAACAGGATCAAGCCTGCTATAGAAGAGATCCTTACAATCAATCAGATTCGATTTAGGGAGAGTAGATCAACCACCAGCCATATTCTTTGACAGTTTGACTAAGGAGGGTAGTTGAGGGGGCAGTTGATAAGAATCTGACAGCGGTAATATAGTCTTCATTGACTTTAAGAAGGCATTTGACAGCGTCCAGTGTCCACCTTGGACTCCTTATGAAGATCCTTTCGGCATATGGAAATCCCAAGGAGATTGTGAGCCTGATACAAGGGATGTATTCAGATAATGTTGCTCATGTTATCACTAAGGATCGTCTGAGTGAAGCATTCCTTATTTTGGCAGCAGTAATGCAGGGAGACACTTGCACTCTGGGCCTCTGACGACTGGCACCCTATGACCCTATCTCTTCATAATTGTAATTGACTACATGGGTTGCCCTAGAGGGTAAGGAGTTACCCTGCAGCCTAGAAGAAGCCGACACCATCCGGCAGTACAGGTCATTAATGCAGACTTTCTTGACGACCTTGCTATAATCACGGATAGTGTTGCAGAGGCCCAAGATTTCCTCAAGAGGCCAACTAAGTACATGGGAAATGGGAATCAACATAAGAGATGATGACAATCCGAAACTTTCGGCTGCGATTGGGAAGAGTATCTAGGAAAAGTCGAGGACTTTGTCTACCTGGGTAGTAGAATGAAGAGTCCTGAGAAAGACTTCGAAGTTAGAAAAGCTAAGGCTTGGTCAGCACTCAGCATGCCTCCAGATGAAGATGATATTATGGAAGTACGGTATGCGTAGAGATCTCAAGGTACGACTGTTCCTGGCAACAGTCGAGTCCATCTGTATCTGCATTCTTCTATATTGCTCTGAAACAAGGACTGTCAGTCGCACCCTCGCAAAGCGTATAGATGGATGTTATACGAGATTGCTGAGGATGTAACATAAGCTGGTCAGAACGGCAGAATAACGAAGTGTATGAACACCTCATTATCTGAGCATCTGATAAGATAGCTGAGCAGAGGATGAGGCTCGCTGGTCATCTTGCCAGACATAATGAACTTCTGACCCATCAGCTTCTCCTCTGGGAACCCCCAGAACATCTTGCCACACCATGATACCCCTGACCCCATCACTACGAGACCATACCCGTTTCTCAATGAAACTGTCACCTCTCCAGACCATTGCCAAAATATAGGATTGGAAGGATTCTTCTGAATGATTTCGTTCAGTTTTGTTCACTCATTTTATTTTTCGATGTCTCTGGCATGTGATCACCTTCATTAAAGTTTGCTGTACCCTCTATACCCCTTGCCTCACGAGTTGTGGTCTTGATGCTGCAGTTCTGATAGGTATCAGAAATGATATCCAGCCTCTTTGTTTGTTAAAACAAAGCTAGGCCATCAGCCATCAGCTTTTGGCAATGCTAAACGATACACTTGGGTTGATTAAGGACCAATGACTTACAAAAGAAGAGACTCGTCGTTGTGGTAAGAACCTCCTTCTCCGTCGACCAAACATTTTGGAATGTTCGTGAATTCCTGACAGAAGAGCTGTCTTGCTGCCTCACTTCTATCTTCACATGCTGGTCTGAGTTTAGTTAGTTATGCTAGGCTATTCTCTATATTCAATGATGACCTTGATGCAGCTTCTTACCACTTTCTCATGATCATAAGGTTGTTATTTTTTAGGCTTTTTCAGTCTGAATAACCTCTTTTGATCAAAGAATAAAGTCTTGGTATTGTTCTCTCCCAATAGAATACAGTCTAGTGCAGTCACAAATCACTTCAGGAAGAAACAGCATTGTACCATTTGAAACCTTTCAGCAGTAATTGAGTTAATGGTTATTTGTTACGGGCAAGCTGATGTATTGTCATTAAATAAAGCTCGATTTCGGATTTTCACCTCCTAAGTTTCTGGTAATTTGGGAAAGTTACCTTGATATTATGATGAAAAACGGCCTAGCATTGCACGTAATGAGGCCAGTCCAGTGCATACCGAAATGGTTGGATGATTAAAATTGTGTAATTGCAAACAATCCTGTAAGATGGGTTTATCATAAATCAATACAAGGTTAATATGTACTTGTTTTATACAGAAAAGCTCATCATCATCAAAAACACGCAGTCCATCAACATCAGGACCGAGCTAATCACAAAGAGAATATTTTTAGATCTAATCTAAGTTCTTGACGATTGCTTTAGTTTAATTGCTATAGTAAGAAACTTGAAGTAGAACTTGGCATTTGAACTTTGGTTCATTTTTTCTAAACTTATATGTGGCTCTTGCTATGTGTTGGTTCAGCCGAATTAATTATTATGTAACCAAGTTTATTTTTCTTTTTTAGTTAGTTGTCATCCGGCCAAACATTAAGCAACTTATATTGCAGTACCATTTATCAATTAGAATATCAAAATATGTCATTGTAATTTTGCATGGCTGAATTAATGTAACGCTTGATTTATATATACAATAATTAATTGAATTTTCAAATAAAAATATACGGTTTATTCTGTGCTGTCTTATGACAATAGATTGGATTGTACCTATTTATTTATTGTTTAAAGACGTTATTTTCAATCCTGTTAGGGTTAAACAACGATATTCGGAAACTTGATTGTTATCATTAAAGATACTTATCGCGGCCAATTTTGTGATTTCGCGACAAAGTTAATGGTGTATAACTCGAAAACTAAAAGGTTTGGGACCTTAGAACCTTCATTAGCCTATATTAATGTGCTCATTCCGGTCATTTTGATGGGGTTACAGATCTTCTAAAACCCTTGATAAAGAAAGTTACAAAATCCTGATTTTTTGGCTTCGCGACACAGTTTTTGTCTTATAACTCAAAAACTGAATGGTTTGGGACCTTAAAACCTTTATTCGCCCCTATTAATGTGCTCATTCTGGTCATTTTGACAGGTTAATTGACCTCAATTGGTCAATCATAAGCTGAGTTAGACACATTTTAAGCATGCGTCAGTCGCAATTGGGTAACTCAACTTCAAAGCGTCCTGTAGGGTTATGCCCAAGCTAAAACAGGCGCCTCCGAGTGAAATTGAGTTACTAATACCTTGATAAAGGCCTGTGCTTCAGGAAAAATTCTTCCCCAATCGTGCAGATATTCTACAGCTTTTGTGCATAACTGACTGTACTATGACGCACATAATGGACATTTAACGCAAACCATCTGTTATACATATATATATTATTATTGCTTCTCACTGAGTCGACTAGTTTGGGTGCCGTGTCTATATTATTATTATTGCTTCTAACTGAGTCGACTAGTTTGGGTGCCGTGTCTATATATATATTATTGCTTCTCACTGAGTCGACTAGTTTGGGTGCCGTGTCTATATTATTATTATTGCTTCTCACTGAGTCGACTAGTTTGGGTGCCGTGTCTATATTATTATTATTGCTTCTCACTGAGTCGACTAGTTTGGGTGCCGTGTATATATATATATATATTATTGCTTCTCACTGAGTCGACTAGTTTGGGTGCCGTGTCTATATTATTATTATTGCTTCTCACTGAGTCGACTAGTTTGGGTGCCGTGTCTATATTATTATTATTGCTTCTCACTGAGTCGACTAGTTTGGGTGCCGTATATATATATATCATTATTATTGCTTCTCACTGAGTCAACTAGTTTGGGTGCCGTGTCTATATATATATTATTATTTCTTCTCACTGAGTCGACTAGTTTGGCCTAACTATTAAGTTAAAAGATAAGCTTATAAATACTTTACGAACTACACTAGCCCTACACTAAATATAGTCCTTTTCTAACATCTTTATACAATATATATATATATACATATATATATCTAACCCCCCCCCCCCCCCCCCCCCCGAAGCTAAGGAATAAATCGGCAAAATGCAAAATGGGCATTTGGCATAATTTTCCGGTCAAAATCGGAAAATCAAAAATAAATATTTCTGTTACATACTCTATTGAGCTGAAATGTAGCTGTTCTTGCTAATTAGCGCACGGCTAATACGATAGTGATGTTTATTTTCATCATAACTCAGGTTTTGAATGCTTTTAATGGACAGAGCCTTAAAAATAGCAATGACCAAAAGTTGAGGAATAAATGGGCGATGAGATCCCCCCCTCCAAATGAAACATTTGGAGGGGGATGAAACATTCGATGATGCCGTTTCAAACCTTTTAAAATTATAAATACCGAATATTTATCATATATAATAAATATTTATATTTATATGAACAACGTGAATAGAAACTAAATGATAAAGTAATGTGAACTGTCACTATCTATCAACTTACTTAAGCAGGCGGTTGAGATCATCTTTAAAATCTTTAGGGAACCAAGACATCCTAGATTTACCCTTGCATTGTAGTTTGCTAAGGTGTTGAGCCATAGACTTGATCTGAAATAGAAAAATATATGACTGCTTGTTGAACATAATAGACTCCGAGTTCCATTTCTTTATTTTACAAAAATAAGACCCAATATTTGAGAAAATTGGGAGCTCTCCTCGTAAGTTATACATCAGGGTGTCCCAGGTGATTTCAGTATCCAAGAAGCCCGACCCAGTCCGAGGACTACTTATGACTTGATGGTAAGCAGTTCATATGAATAGTTACGATATTAGCATGCTTTAAGTATGCAAATGTGCCAAGATTAAAAATTGTGTATCTCCGTCAATCCATACTACGAGTAACAAAGAATTCCTGTTACCATGACGGGGGGGATACAACGGTCATTGATGTGCATTAATGGGCATAAATGGGCATAAATGTGCAATAATGTATATGTATATTTCAGCAAAATTCTATTTTTCTATAATACTGTCATTAATGCCCATACTTTTTTTCCCATTTTTGCCCATTTTTCTATTAAATATGGGCATTAATGTGCATTAATGGGCATTAATGTGCAAAATTTTAAAATACTGCCATTAATGCCCATACTTTTTTCTCATTTTTCTATTAAATATGGGCATTAATGTGCATTAATGTGCATTAATGGGCATAAATGCAAATGGGCATTAATGTGCATTAATGTATATGTATATTTCAGCAAAATTCTATAATACTGACATTAATGACCGTTGTAACCCCCCCCACCATGACAAATGTACAATGAGAGTTAATCAGTGCACAATGTGTAGGGCCGATCAAACAATCAATTCATCTTAAACTATCAAAAAGAGTGCTTGCTATAACTTTAACAACTGTATATTGTGTATTGTGTAGCGTGTAAAGTCAAATTTGTATCGATCATCATAAATATGGTGCACGTGAATTGCAATAGTTAAAGTTTTAGAGCTGTATCATCAGCCGGCAGCCCTACCGGGCAAAAAAATAAAGTGAAACTGTTATTTGATTATTTGGTCTCCGGGCTATATCACTACTGGTCAAATTTCATGCGGGCTATATCAGCGGGCTGAGAAATATCAGGCCTTTTAACAAGCGGGCTGCGCAAATATTTAAATATAGCCCGCTGGTGGAAATATTTTTAAATTGATTATAATTAAAAATTTTAAGGCGTTAGTGCCGAGTATTACCTCCGGGTAGTAATCTTCAATCAATCAACCATATATAATATAATATTATGTAATATTAACTGTAATACTGACTGTAGTAGTAGTAAATAAACGTTTAAAAGCTACTCACGATTATTTCAAAGAAGAACCAGGCGTGTTCAAAAGATTGGTCCCTCGTGTCACAGATTATCCACTGACTCACTAACTGCTCATGGAGGCGTTTTGAAACTTTCTTCACGATGCTGCTGCTTCTAGCTCTCCCAGATGTGGCATCATCCTGTAACTATAGTAACTAACTATAACTATAAATCGTAAGTGCTAGATGTAACTATAGTAACTAGCTGTAACTATAAGTAATACGTCATAGCCTGTAACTATATATTAACTAATTGTTACGGTAGAGACTCACTGTAACTTACTGTTACTATAGTAACAACCATTTCGTCCTCATTCACTGAACAACAAATTAATACTAACCGATGGAGCGTTAGCTGTAGAAAAAGATTTGCACCTCTGTCCAAGAGGTGACTGTTTGGTGGGGCTATTTCTAGGTGTTTCCAGGTCCTCGGAGGACGGCTCGCTCTCGGAAGAGTGGTTGTTTATACGGGACAAGGACGCTGCACGGGAGTTCGCCCTGTTCATCTCGTCATGAGGAGTCTGTGAACATTTTACTATTTGTTATTTATTTGTTAAGGTAACAACAAACAAGACATTCACACTGAATATGTAAGCCACGTAGCTAGCTAGCATTGAGTTTCTACTCACCCTGAATATGTAAGCCACGTAGCTAGCTAGCATTGAGTTTCTACTCACCCTGAATATGTAAGCCACGTAGCTAGCTAGCATTGAGTTTCTACTCGCCCTGAATATGTAAGCCACGTAGCTAGCTAGCATTGAGTTTCTACTCACACTGAATATGTAAGCAACGTAGCTAGCTAGCATTGAGTTTCTACTCACCCTGAATATGTAAGCCACGTAGCTAGCTAGCATTGAGTTTCTACTCACCCTGAATATGTAAGCCACGTAGCTAGCTAGTATTGAGTTTCTGCCGTGAGGTTTTTCCTTCTTCCGGTGCAGCTCGTGAACTTTCCTCACAATGTCAGATATTGCTTTAAATGCGATAGCAGATAACGTTCCTGTACAGATGAGTTTATTAATATTAGTGCAACTAACTGCAACTATAGTAACTTACTGTTACTATAGAAACAAGCGGCTAATATTGTATCTAACAACAAATAAAATAACTGACTGTTAACAATGTAGCTGTCACTTCACGGTACCTATAGTGAAATTATATCGAGTATGTTTAAATATACTCATATCAGTAATGATTAAATTACAATTTCCGTTCTTTTCAATGTTTTGCGACTAAGGATTTTCAGATTTGTTTTGTTTATGTTTCTTAGTAGTTAAGGGATAGCGATACTCATGGTAGATTCGAAAGACTCGTGATATTCCCGATATTTGACCTATATGTTAGCCGTTAGGGTTGAAGTGTCGACCTTCCAGTTCAGGCAGATTAGGTGTGGCGGAGTTGTGCGGTGTTATCTGGGGTGTGGCGCTGATAGATATTCCTATTTATTTAGATATTTTGAATATATCGTGTCAAATTGTAATGCATTGTGTTTTGCCATTCAAATTACATATTTTCTGAAAAGATGAAAGCTCTAGCTTCTCAGATGACTGAGTTATCAGCTAATCTTAAGAACCTGATATTTTCATTATTAGGGTGTAATATCACACTGAACAATAACTAGATACTTGATAACTTCGTAACTTTAAATCCGTATAATTTCAAAGATAATATAATATTATGTCCTATTGCATTATGTAAGAGTGGGATTTCTAGCATGTTCGCCAAGACGGGAAGTTAGAGTTAAACGGGTGTAGCCTCCACCAATCGAACTTTCAAATTTAGACAACAGAATCCTCGAATGAGTAGTGACAGTGTGCCATCTGCAAGGGGAGGTGAGGGGAGGGGAGGGAAGGGAAGGGGAGGGGAGGGAAGGGGAGGGGAGGGGAGGGAAGGGAAGGGGAGGGGAGGGGAGGGGAGGGGAGGGGAGGTGAGGGGAGGGGAGGGAAGGGAAGGGGAGGGGAGGGATGGGGAGGGGAGGGGAGGGAAGGGGAGGGGAGGGGAGGGGAGGGGAGGGGAGGGGAGGGGAGGGGAGGGGAGGGGAGGGGAGGGGAGGGGAGGGGAGGGGAGGGGAGGGGAGGGGAGGGGAGGGGAGGGGAGGGGAGGGGAGGGGAGGGGGAGGGGAGGGGAGGGGAGGGGAGGGGAGGGGAGGGGAGGGGAGGGGAGGGGAGGGGAGGGGAGGGGAGGGGAGGGGAGGGGAGGGGAGAATTGGGGGAGGTGAGGGGAGGGGAGGGGATAATTGGGGGACGATTGGGGGAGGGTATGATGGATTTCATTATAACCATCACCGCAATTTCTCGAAAGACATGAAAATCAGGACATGTAAATAGAAATAATAGTACGAGTAACACATAAATAACAACACATTTACCTTACCATGTAAAGTAACACATTTACTAATGCTCATCGACCACAAAACATTAAAAAGTAATGAATTATTATAGTCCCCAGGTGAACACTTATTTTGCACATATGATTCTAAATTTATAGGCTGCCCGTCGGAACTATCTTACTGTAATCTATTTGTCGACGCCACACGAATTTTGGATTGTGGACCATGAGAAGCGGCAGAGTATCTTTGGGGAGGGATCTGGCACCCTCGTTAGATCCTAAATAAGAGTGACGTGATGTAGAGTGGGTGTAGTCATACTATGGTTACCATGGTTACCATATAATCCAGCAGCAGCTACTTACTAAAAACAGGCAGTCTATTTGAACACAGTCACGTCGCAGCTTATATACCATAGTTGCAATGGTTACAGCTTTTTGATTCAAACCCTGTTTTTTCCTCAACAATTCTCTCCTGTCAGACTGATTAAGTTTCTCTCCGAACTTTTTGCTCAATTTTGCGATTGTTAGCGTTATCACTTCTCCACTATCTTGAAGTTTGTTATTTACCAAATGTTATAAAACCAACCAGTCTTCCAAGTTAAGTGACAAATAAATTGGAGAGAGAAAATGTTAACTAGAAGTACGCACCTCCTTTAGGAGAGAGAGTAGGTTTAACACTGAGAGCGAACAGACGGTCCATGATCAAGTATAGGTGTCTAACTAGCGGAACATCCTGTGCATTCTGTAATCCGTCTATACTCTTCTTTAGGGAGTTCTCAACTACACCTGGGTCATCTTGCACAATCAACTTGGAGTTGTACTTGTAGAAACACAGGGTGAAATCGTTCAGTCGTTCATCCTGAGAACATAGCAATCTTACTAAAATATATAAATAATACAAAATATAAATACTACTAAATATAAATAATTTTTTAGATATCATTGAGCATAAGCAGTGATACAACGTATCTCGGGATGATCCGCAGAGTCTCGACTAGTTTCGGCTTAATACTTTCAACACTACTATATAACAAATAATTTGAGATGATTCATCGATCCTGTTGATGGCGGTAAGCCGAAACTAGTCGAGACTCTGCGGATCATCCCGAGATACGTTGTATCACTGCTTATGCTCAATGATATCTAAAAAATCTTAAGATCCTAACGTATTTTATCTTGGGAGGATTGCGGCTAATTAACACCCTTGTTGGACAATCTCTACTTTCCTTAACGTCAGCGAAAGCTTTATCAAATATAAATAATACAAGATATAAATGCTACTAAATATAAATAATACTAAATATAAATGAAATGAAATGAGGTCTTTATATCCCGCTCATATGATTAACGAACACCACAAGGAAGGTGGTTAACCATACCAGAGCGGCTGACTGTTAGTGATGTGAACAAAAGTGTAACTCATTATAAGGCATAGACAAAATTAAAACATATTTGATTGTAAACCACACTAAACTAAGTATAAGCAGAAACCATACAATACATGTAGGTATAATGTAGGTTAGTACAGTGACATAATCAACCAAAAATTCAAAAAGGAACAGATCCTAGAAAGGTAGAGATCAAGACATAAAATGGAGTGCGGTAAAAAATAAAAGCCAAAGTGTCTTGCAAAGTGAAAACAAATGGAAAAGAAAAATTTATCAAAACTGATTATATAAATGATTCTTCAACATTCGCTTGAAACAGTTAGTATCAGTAATACATCTCAACATCAGTGGAAGAGAGTTCCATGAAACCGGTGCATGGCTTGAGAAACGTCTGTCATCAACTTTGGAGTTTGGACTTTTTATTTGTTGGTATCTTGAGCATGAGATGGTCACCCAGTCTCTTTGACCTGATCATGGTGTTTCTGTATCCACTACGTCCACATCCAGTAAAGCTTTGTGGTAACCAGGTGCAGTACCGTGAACTGATTTGAGGAAACCAGGTGCAGTACCGTGAACTGATTTAAGGTAACCAGGTGCAGTACCGTGAACTGATTTAAGGTAACCAGGTGCAGTACCGTGAACTGATTTAAGGTAACCAGGTGCAGTACCGTGAACTGATTTAAGGTAACCAGGTGCAGTACCGTGAACTGATTTAAGGTAACCAGGTGCAGTACCGTGAACTGATTTCAGGAAACCAGGTGCAGTACCGTGAACTGATTTAAGGTAACCAGGTGCAGTACCGTGAACTGATTTGAGGTAACCAGGTGCAGTACCGTGAACTGATTTGAGGAAACCAGGTGCAGTACCGTGAACTGATTTGAGGAAACCAGGTGCAGTACCGTGAACTGATTTCAGGTACCCAGTTGCAGTACCGTGAACTGATTTCAGGTACCCAGTTGCAGTACCGTGAACTGATTTCAGGTACCCAGTTGCAGTACCGTGAACTGATTTGAGGGTTAATACACATATTTCAAAGAAGATTCCGCCAGATTCGGTGGTTTACAGGGAGTATGTGGGACTTCTTATAAAAGGGAACCAAGTTATGTCTTCTATGTCATAGATGACATAACTTGGTTCCCTTTTAAACTGCCCCATTTAGGATGGATCTAAGTTTGTTTAATCTGGTCTTGGGTAGATTCATGTACAGAGAATTACATTAATCTAACTTAGATATAACCAGTTGTTTCACCAACATCAATTTAATCCAGAACCAATAGTTCTTAAGTTCTTAGGTTCATCATTGTCCAGCTACATTTCCTTTTCACACTATTCATCTGTCTTTCCATATTTAAAGTTTCATCAAATTTAACACCTAGACTCTTCCAGCTGTCACCTTTGCACTCTGTAGGTAGAATTTTGGCGCTTCCAAATTGCAGGCTGACAAGCTGACACTGAGTTCACACTTTTTTAGAACATGGCTCTTACCTAACACCAGTAGTTCTGTATTTGTTTCGTTCAGCTTCATGAAATTTGTTTACCATCTATGCTTTTATCTCTGCAAGACATTTGTTTGTTTTGTCTCGGATATCAGTGAACTGTACCACACGGTTTGGTTGAAACGAGATGTACAGTTGGGAGTCATCTGCATAGAGTTGTATATCAAGACCATATTTGGCCGCAATTTTCTGGAGAGCTTTGATATAGAGGATGAAAATAATAGGCCCCAAGAGTGATCCCTGGGGAACTCCAAACAATAGCTCCAAGAAAGAAGAAAGAGTATCATCAATGTTAACGCAGAAGTGTCTTTTCTCAAGGTAGGACTTTATCCATTGCAGTGCACTTCCAGTAATTCCATAGTCCTTCATAAGCTTTTCCAGTAAGACTGTGTGGTCAATAATATCAAACGGCGCACTTAAGTCAAGAAGTACAATTATAGCAACATTCCCAGCTTCAATTTCTTTGTTTAGATCATCACAAATTCTTACAAGAAGTGTTTCACAGCTGTGATTAGGGCGGTATCCAAATTTGACTTTTGAGTAAAGGCTATGATTTGTGAGATGAACATTGAGCTGGTTTAGTACAATTCTCTCTAGGATCTTGACGAAGGCAGAGGTTAGAGACTGGTCGATAGTTACGGAGAATATCGACATCAGCATTTCCTCTGTCTTTAAAGTCGGCTAGATAACTGCGTTATTCATATCAGAGGGAAAGACTCCAGTCTTCAAGGATAAGTTCATGACGTGGAGTAAAAAAGGTGTTAGTTCAGTAACACAATCTTTTAAAAGAAATGTTGGGATCGGATCCAAGCAGCAGAACTTGATAGACATTTTTGAGATCAAATCTTTGAGTTCATCAGCTGTTATCTTAGAGAAGTTATCGAAAATGCAGTCTTTATCGAGAACAGGATCTTTGTCTTTGTCTTTGTCTTTTTCCCTTTCTTTGTCTTTGTCTTTGACAGAATCTTTTCCTTCCTTCTCAATATCTTGCCTTATGGTGGCTACCTTGTCAGCAAAGAAATCAGACATTTTCACAGGATCCTTGAAGTTTGGTAGGTTTTGGGTGTCTTTTTCGCGAAATTTTGACCAAGACCACGGTTTTTGAGGTATTGGCTGTCAGATCAACATTATACAGCTGTTAATGATAAATTAGTTCTTCAATGTAGAGTGATATTAAGAAATCAATTCATATACATCAGTTACACAACCAAATTATCATCATGAACACAGTACACCGCGGTTTGGATATCTAGTAGTCAGACCGCCGCCGCCGACCAATTTTGGCGTCTCTTAGCTTAACATAAGCAGATCTCAGGTATTCAGATCTTTCGCTGTCTATATTATCTACTTTATATTTTCTCTAGGCACGTTCGGCAGCTCTTCTCTTTCGCCTGAGAATACGAAGTTCCAGGTCTAACCGGGGCATCGGCTTCTTAATAATTTTCTTTTTTATGTAAGGACAGTGTTTATCCATTAACTGAGTAACCACGGTGTTGTAAAGGACAACAGCATCATTCGGAGACATGTCTATTTTGAAATTAAGACATGTCAGTTTTCACATGTTAGTTTTGAAATTAAAATAACTTCTTTTAAACTGTTCTGACACAGTTTTCACATCCTAGTTTTGAAATTAAAATAACTTCTTTAAACTTTTCTGACAGAACAATGTTCTGTATCAATTAAATTAAAGTTTCTATAGTTCATGAATTTTACGTCTTCTTTGGTATTTGTCTTGATGTCTGCATCGGAGAGCACAAAGAAGTGGTCAGATTTGGTTCTTGAGGGACAGATTTCGAATGAAGCCAGTTTTTCCTTGAAGGCTCGGTTAGTCACTACAAGTTCTAGGGTTCCACCTTGGTCATGGGTTAGCTCAAGAGGAACGTGTTTATATATGTACAGGATTTGCAGAGCTTCTTTGGGTAGTGTTCTTCAGACTTTTCCCTGTGAAGGTTGAAATCTCCAGCGATGATAGGAAAACCAGGTTTGACTGTGAGGTCTTTAATGTAGTCTTCAAATTCTTCTAGAAAGGCACACTCCGTGTACCGAGCCTTCTTGGTATAAGGAGGCCGATACAAGTTCAAGAGTCTCTCCATTATCTTAGCTGTGTTTCCATCACGAAAGAAAGTTTCTTGAACAAAACAGATGTCACTATCGACTTCTCAAAGATGCTCTAAGACTCCGACTCACATTCTCATATCCTGCTGTCCTATTCATGATTCCAGCTGGCCCTCTTACATACGAGGAACATAGGTTGTCAGAGGCTTTTTGGGTCTTTGCTGAGTTCTTCTAACTATGATGTGGTGGCATTTCATACTTAACTAAATTTCAACTTTGAAAGTAAATAGATTATTAGTGACAACAAAATTATAGTTTAAGACATCCATTCTGCATTGTGCATGTGTTTCCAATATTAGAATTTATGATATGTATTGATTGAATAATTGGTAATAAATTTAACTTTTGTTTTATTAACTTTTGTTTTATTATCTTTTGGAAATTATTTTCACTCTTGTTTCTACAGTCTTTTGACTTGTGGTTTCCCGCACAGAAGAAACATGTTGGTTCTTTATCTTTGGCTTTACAGTACATAGAGTTAGCCAACAGCCATGTGACCAAATTCTTGGCAATGATAACATTGGATGAGGTGTTCCCTGAGGTCAGTCTCTGTTTTGTTTGATTGACTCACGTATTGCTGCAGTAACACAGATGACAGCCGATTTCTCATTATCGTCGAAGAAAACCACTTTTACCGCATCATCTTTTCCGGAAGAGGACTTCAGCATTTCATTCTTTTCCAAGAGTTTCTCTAGTAATGTCTCCTTGTAGTTAGGGCAAGAGTTGATTTTTCTGTGAACAAATTCGTAACAAAGGTTTGTCTACAGGAATGTGTTGTCCATAGTCCCAGGAACCACAAAAAAAACCGTCCAGCTGAAACTTTTGGGCAAACATTTTTATAGTCATTTTTCTCCAGGAACCCATACGCCCCACCCCTAATATTGGTTATTCGGCTCCCGAAGGTCTTGAGATCTCCATAGGGGATGCAAAATGACCGCAATGGCCACATTATGGCAGGCGAATGATAGTTTCAGAACGATTGGGGCTTTAATTTTCGAAATAAATGGAATTTTTCGAAATTTTTCTCAATTTTATTGAAATTTCGAAAAAAATACACCAAATTATTTTTAACGCTTATTTCAAATCTTACTCGGGAAATAACTTCAATTAACAAATATTAAGGTTAACTAACAAACAACAGATTATTGACCAACCCCCAGACAGCTATTCGACGGTACATACTACTCTGGTTGAATGTTTTAAGTTATCCTACAGTGAGCCGATGATAATCACATTCAATTTGCCATTGTGGATTAAGGCCACCCGAATAGTACTGGAAACTGGGATGCCTATTGTGGTCAGGGTTGGGGGCTTCCACACTCTCACGAGTTTTCTTGGCTGCATAGGCTATATAATGGCAGACTCGGGTTTAGAGGAGCTCATCAAACTCATGTATCCTGGAGACGTCACGCATATATCGGATGGAGGATCTTACTATAAAGCGTTGAGAGCCCACTTTCTGATCAACGCCGCTCTTTGTTGTTTCATTATAGAGGAAGAAGTTTACGACGATGAACTAGTAGACTTGGAAGGTTACATCAACAAATGTGTGAACGAAAATCTAGGTGTTAACTTTAAGACTAAATCTATTCAGGATCTATCAGAGAAAATAACTCTGCTTCTAAAGAACCTGTTTTCCAACAGTAGAACAGCAGCTCTATGGGTTATTTACCACAACATGATAACACTAGTAAAGGACTTCATAAGAGCAGAGAGGTTGCACGACTACACTATGCATTTATCAGCAGTAGCTTTGATGCTGCCCTACTTCGCAGCAGCTGGGAGGGGACAGTATGCAAAAGCTTTAAGACTGTATTTGGAGCAGGATGCTATTTTTAAAGTCAAGTATGGGGCGCTTTTAAAGACCTTTAAAGTAACTGGGCTTCACACGGTTTGTTACAACGACCACGAGTGGGCCGGGGTTTGGACTGACCTCTCCATAGAGCAGAGTCTTATGAGGGGCAGCTCAGCTAAATCTAGTGGTGGATTAACAAGTGGAAGGATGCGTAATCGTGAGTCCGCTCACAAGTTATGGGTGGCCACCCTGAATCAGATGGCTTTAATAAATCAGTCTTTTGGAGATTCATTAGCTAATTCATCGAAGCGAGGAGTACCAACTAAAGCTGCCATCCACGCAGATCTTACCAAGTCATCAATCAAGAAAAACTGTGATGTATTTGGAAAATTATTAACTTGGTTTAAAGTTACTGTCGACTTTACAGAATCCGAAGATAAGACTAAGTTAATATCTTTTTCGACTGGTCTTATATCACAGCCTGGGAACGATGAGGTGAATCCCGAGGAATGTTTGGCCTTTGGGGCTGTCCTTCAACGTGAGCTAGATGGGTTGACATTCATCGATAAGATAAGTATCAAAGGTAAAGCAAAGAACTTGACACAACTAAGAAAGCAGGTTAAAGTGAATAATAAAAGCGTTGCAGTCGATCAGTTGAAGTGTTTTAACCGTCTAGTCTTGGTTGCTGATAGAGAGACTTCAATAGAGGAATGCCTAACATACGAGTTAACTGTGGTGCCGATGAGTTTATTTGATCAATATCAGATGATGAGGAAATCTAATAAGGCTGCTCTTGGTATAAACCAATCTACACTTAAATCTTGCAGCTTCACGATCCCACTAGTCATTGATGGAGGTTGGCTAATTCACCAACTAAGCTCATTTAAAGGGTGTGACAATTATGGTGAGGTAGCAATGGAGTACTTGAAGCTTATCCCTAAAAATCAGGAAGTTACTGTGATTTTTGATGGATATGAGCCTTCTACTAAAGATCACGAGCACAAGAGGAGAGTAAAAGCGTTCTGTGCTAATATTGCTGTAAAGAAATCCACCTTTTGTACTGTCACCAAAACAACATTTCTGAGCAACAACAATAACAAAAAAGAACTGATCGACCTTATCTCAAGCATTTTTACTGTAAATGGTATTGAAGTGATCAGAGCTTGTAACGATGCTGATACTTTAATTGCAAAGAAAACATTGGAAATGTCATTCCTTGGCGATGTTGAATTGAAGGCAGAGGATACCGATATAGTTCAAGTCTATTAGTACATCATTTCAACAGTGACCATCACAATGATATTTATCTAACAACGAAGAAGGGTACATATTCAATCAAAGAAATATCAAGTCATCTAGATCATAAAGAAAAGGAGATACTTCTTCTAATTCATAGTATTTCAGGTTGTGATAGCGTCAGTGGACTGTTTGGTTTTAGCAAGGTTAAAGTGCTAAAGAAAGCTCTCACCTTTGATGAGCAAGGTCAGTTGGCAACATTACTTTCGGTGAGAGAATCAAAAGAAAAGATTATTGAGGCAGGCCTCTGTTTCTTGCAGTACATTTATGGTGACAAGAAAAAGACTCTTTCTGCTTTGAGATTCCTAGCGTACAATAGGATGGTAGCGAAAAAGAATCGGAATAGGCTACCTCCAACAATAGCTTCAGCAACGGGGTCACGAAATCCTCTCCGAACCTCCACGTGGTGTGGCCTGGTTGGCACTAACGGGTGGTGTGCTCTCTTGTTGAGTACTAAGGTTGGGACTTGCCAACTCAAAGTTCCCTTGGGAACCAGGAAGTCAACAATAACAGCTACCAAGCACCAGGAAATTTCTCTTTCAGATATCAGGTTACAAGATAGTACACACACAAATGAAGATACGTTAGACACAGATACCTAGCTCTAAGAGCTATTAAATCACCAGAAAATTCTCTTTCAGCTTTCAGGTCCCATCGAAGTCACTCACCACAGAGCTAGGGATTCCAATTCGCTCATCCTGACTACAAGGACACACTGATAATGAGTAGTCTTGGCACTTCTCCCTCCAGTAACCACTTTTCAGGTCTTTTCAGTTAAGACAGCTAATGCGTAAGGGCTGACACCCGCTAGACACAGGCTCGTGATAAGACAGAATTAGGGATTTCAACTCTGACTACGAGGACACACTGATAACGAGAATTCCTGGCACTTCTTCCTCCAGTAACCACTTTTCAGGGGACCGGGTTAGCTTTGCCACACTCTTTATTGAAGTGTGACTGGACGCTCTACAATCATCTAGTAGCAGCAGAGTTTGACTGACATCCTTACTGATTCTATTCAGTTTCTACAGCGGAAGTTCTCAACACTCGAATCAGTTCATCTCGGACATCCTGCAGAGATGCTTTATCACAGCCAGCCCCATTACACGGGGAACCCTTAGATCTACAGTACCCTGGTGGACAGCTTAGCTCATTAAAGCATAGTGGACCTCTTTAGTTCTGAGACGCAAAGCTAACCGGACCAGGAATAAACATTAAACATCAATGCAATGCTTAGGGGATGCAAATAGGACATACAACGTTTAACGATTTACTCGAACTTTTGATTCATTTTTAAGCTCGACGTTACATGGTATCAATTCAGGACAGATATTCCTTCTTCAGGTTCATTGAGGAAAGCGTACCCGCTATTTGCGTTATACATGGCAAGTATCTGGACTAATGATAACTTAGGATCTCAATCAATCATAAATTCCTCTCAGATTCCCAGGCTGCATTTAAAGCCCTTAACAGCACCAATTTTAACTCCAGGTTCGTTCTGAACATCTCAGACCAACTCAACTCGCTAGGTTTTCTCATCGAGTAGAACTTTGTTCCAGGACATGAAGGAGTATACGGTAAAGAACTATAATCAACACCCAAATAAAAGATTACCTCTTCAATCTCCATATCAAGAAGTATAAACAGGTGGCACTCAGTGATAAAGGAAAAACCCCACTAACATTTTTCCTCAACAAAAACAGGTACAAGAAAATTAACATCACAGGTACTCACATCAAATGGCTAACATGGCTACTATCAGGACACAGCCCACTAGCATACTTCCAGACGGTAGCAAACAACTCCAATTTCGAAACACAAGACTGTGAACACTGCCCAGGGGAAGCAGAAACATCACAACACTTCCTATGTGAATGCATCCAGCTGATGACAACTAGAATGAGGATATTTGGTAAACCCATCCTAACAATTGAGGAACTCATCAATAGTAAACTCGACCACATTATCAAATTCGTGGAACAGTCAACAAGGTTTGACAGAGACGATCTATTTGGATAAGCATCTAGGACATACACCAAGGTTCATAAACAATCACACACTAGACCCACACAGGACTATCTCAGATAGTGACACATATTCAGGTGTGGACCATGCTCGGAAGTCCCTCGCCTGCCCGCCAAAGAAGAACATCTGAAGTGGGTTTGCTCTGAGCAAGGTAGTAACAGCTTCGAGACTCCAGAGGTCTGTTGCGTTGATATCTATTATTCTATGTTTTTGTATATACTTAGGGAGTCCTGGAGTGTGGCTAGCAGGAGTCACACTCTGTGGGCACGGCGAGAAGGCCTCCCTCTTCACTAGGAGGCCAGAAACCGTTGACCAAAACAGAGAGAGAGAGCTTCAGCAACGGAGCACATCCTTAGAGCTTACTTACAGTACCATAACTGGGTCATGCTTAACGCTGACAGTCTGAATCCCCTTGACTACGGCTGGAAATTGGCTCCTGGTGGCACTTACGAACCAGTTGCAACAAAAGCTATAATTGCTCCAGAGTCTATTTTGAACCTTACATGTTGTAACTGTTCTGTCGATGTGGAACAGGCCTGTTTGACTTTCAGATGTTCATGTAGGAAATATGGCTTCAATTGTTTGCCAGCTTGTGGACGATGCCATGGTATGAACTGCACAAACATTAGACATGATGAACCTGAAGAACAAGCGAATTTTGATTAATATTAACTGTGTATTAATAATTTTCATGGTATTTACTGAGAATACACATTTTAGATTAACTGTATTTGTTATTTGTAGATGAGTTTTTAAATAGATTTGAAATAAGCGTTAAAAATAATTTGGTGTATTTTTTTTCGAAATTTCAATAAAATTTAGAAAAATTTCGAAAAATTCCATTTATTTCGAAAATTAAAGCCCCAATCGTTCTGAAACTATCATTCGCCTGCCATAATGTGGCCATTGCGGTCATTTTGCACCCCCTATGGAGAATTCAAGACCTTCGGGAGTCGAATAACCAATATTAGGGGTGGGGCGTATGGGTTCCTGGAGAAAAATGACTATAAACATTTTTGCCCAAAAGTTTCAGCTGGACGGTTTTTTTTGGTGGTTCTTGGGACTATGGACAACACATTCCTGTAGACAAACCTTTGTTACGAATTTGTTCACAGATTGACCCATAAACAGCAATTCTTGCCCTAACTATTGTTTGTGATGTCATAGGGAATATTATTTCGAATAGACAGTTTGGGGTCCAATTTCTTTCCGGACTTTGAGGATATCTTGTATGCATCCTGACTTTTAAATACTGTTTCAGCCTTGTTAAGTTGATCTCTGGTAGCGAACTTGAAAGTCGCAGTACTTCCAGACACTCTTTAAAAGTTTTTCACTGGGCAACCTTTCATTTCTTTTTCATCATCCTTTGTAATGGGTTTTGCTTCTTCAGTGTCAGTATTTTTCTCAACTGTGAGGGTGTGTTTTTCTGCGAGCTTGGTTTCTTCTTGGGTCTTTGTTGTTTTTTCTTTGGGTAGTGTCCAGTGTACTCAATAATTCAGGTAGTATTGTTGGAAGTACTTTTGCTTGTACCTCTCTGAGCTGTGTCTTTACAATTTCTTTGAAATCTGGTGTCTTCTGCTCGGTAGAAGTTGTGACTTGTTTCTGAAACAGTCTTGATTAGTTGAAGAGCATTTTTGTAGAAAGTGTATAGATCCTGGGCAGTCTGAAACAAATCTGGTCTATTGGCTGTAGTTTCCAGGTCCGCAAATTCCGCTGAGTCAATAGTTATCTTAATCTTATTACCATTATCATCTCTTTTACCTTTAAACTTCAGTGCATTGCAGTTTATCTTTTTCAGTTATTCCTCCATCTTTTTCAAGTTCAACTCCGTGTTAGAAACCCTGCTAAAAAGATCAAGGACCAAAGGACAAAATGTCAGTTATTAAAATAAAGAATAATACTATAATATATAAAAAATACAAAATATAAATAGTACTAAATATGAATTATACTAAATACAAATAATACTAAATACAAATAATACTAAATATAATTTATAACACTAAATACAAATAATGCTAAATATAAATAATGCTAAATATAAATAATATTTTGTATTATTTACACCAGTTTGAAACACATTGTTAACCCCCCCCCCTTTGAAACACATTGTTAACCCCCCCCCCCTTTGAAACACATTGTTAACCCCCCCCTTTGAAACACAATGTTACCCCCCCCCCCCCTTTGAAACACATTGTTAACCCCCCCCCCCTTTGAAACACATTGTTAACCCCCCCCCCCCCCCAGTTTGAAACACATTGTTAACCCCCCCCCCTTTGAAACACATTGTTAACCCCCCCCCCCCAGTTTGAAACACATTGTTAACCCCCTCCCCTTTGAAACACATTGTTACCCCCCCCCCCCCTTTGAAACACATTGTTAACCCCCCCCCCCTCCCCCTCCGACACTGTATTAACAGGGTCTGTATGTATTTTTACCTGTAAGTGAATAGAGGAGACAGTTGATATCTTGAAGTGGAACAGCTCCTTGTAGTCATCTATCCATTGCAATGACGGTAATTTCACCTGCTGCAAAAAGTTACATCATTATTATAACTAGTAACTAGTTATAAGTTATAAGGTTACAATAGTGTTATTTTCTTTACAAACATGGTAATCTAAACTAGTTGCTAGATGAGACAAAAATCTCAATCAATTCCATGCTTTGTATTCCAAACAGGTTTAGATGACATTTGAAGATAAGATTATCAATAAGTTGGGGTTATTGGTAGAAGGAAGAAGTTGCTTACTTTAGGTAATACAGATATAAAGATAGATATAATTAACTATTATTAACTATCAACTAATAACATATTATACAGATATATAGATACTTGTAATACAGATATATATTATATATATATAGATACCTGTAATACAGATAATATAGAGATACCTGTAATACAGATATAGAGATACCTATAATACAGATATAGAGATACCTATAATACAGATATAGAGATACCTGTAATACAGATAATATAGAGATACCTGTAATACAGATATAGAGATACCTATAATACAGATATAGAGATACCTATAATACAGATATAGAGATACCTGTAATACAAATATAGAGATACCTATAATACAGATATATAGATACCTGTAATACAGATATAGAGATACCTATAATACAGATATAGAGATACCTATAATACGGATATAGAGATACCTGTAATACAGATATATAGATACCTATAATACAGATATAAAGATACCTATAATACAGATATAGAGATACCTGTAATACAGATATATAGATACCTGTAATACAGATATATAGATACCTGTAATACAGATATAGAGATACCTATAATACAGATATAGAGATACCTATAATACAGATATAGAGATACCTATAATACAGATATATAGATACCTGTAATACAGATATAGAGATACCTATAATACAGATATAGAGATACCTATAATACAGATATAGAGATACCTATAATACAGATATAGACATACCTGTAATACAGATATAGAGATACCTGTAATACAGATATAATAGAGATACCTATAATACAGATATAGAGATACCTATAATACAGATATATAGATACCTATAATACAGATATATAGATACCTATAATACAGATATATAGATACCTATAATACAGATATAGAGATACCTGTAATACAGATATAGAGATACCTGTAATACAAATATAGAGATACCTATAATACAGATATATAGATACCTGTAATACAGATATAGAGATACCTATAATACAGATATAGAGATACCTATAATACGGATATAGAGATACCTGTAATACAGATATATAGATACCTATAATACAGATATATAGATACCTATAATACAGATATAGAGATACCTGTAATACAGATATAGAGATACCTGTAATACAGATATATAGATACCTATAATACAGATATAGAGATACCTATAATACGGATATAGAGATACCTGTAATACAGATATAGAGATACCTATAATACAGATATAGAGATACCTATAATACAGATATATAGATACCTGTAATACAGATATAGAGATACCTATAATACAGATATAGAGATACCTATAATACAGATATAGAGATACCTATAATACAGATATAGAGATACCTGTAATACAGATATAGAGATACCTGTAATACAGATATAGAGATACCTATAATACAGATATAGAGATACCTGTAATACAGATATAGAGATACCTATAATACAGATATAGAGATACCTATAATACAGATATAGAGATACCTGTAATACAGATATAGAGATACCTATAATACAGATATAGAGATACCTGTAATACAGATATAGAGATACCTATAATACAGATATAGAGATACCTATAATACAGATATATAGAGATACCTATAATACAGATATAGAGATACCTGTAATACAGATAATATAGAGATACCTGTAATACAGATATAATAGAGATACCTATAATACAGATATAGAGATACCTATAATACAGATATATAGATACCTATAATACAGATATATAGATACCTATAATACAGATATAGAGATACCTGTAATACAGATATATAGATACCTATAATACAGATATATAGATACCTGTAATACAGATATAGAGATACCTATAATACAGATATAGAGACACCTATAATACAGATATAGAGATACCTATAATACAGATATAGAGATACCTATAATACAGATATAGAGATACCTGTAATACAGATATATAGATACCTATAATACAGATATATAGATACTTGTAATACAGATATAGAGATACCTATAATACAGATATAGAGATACCTATAATACAGATATATAGATACCTGTAATACAGATAATATAGAGATACCTGTAATACAGATATAGAGATACCTATAATACAGATATAATAGAGATACCTATAATACAGATATATAGATACCTATAATACAGATATATAGATACCTGTAATACAGATATAGAGATACCTATAATACAGATATAGAGATACCTATAATACAGATATATAGATACCTGTAATACAGATAATATAGAGATACCTATAATACAGATATAGAGATACCTGTAATACAGATATAGAGATACCTGTAATACAGATATAGAGATACCTGTAATACAGATATATAGATACCTGTAATACAGATATAGAGATACCTATAATACAGATATAGAGATACCTATAATACAGATATAGAGATACCTATAATACAGATATATAGATACCTGTAATACAGATATAGAGATACCTATAATACAGATATAGAGATACCTATAATACAGATATAGAGATACCTATAATACAGATATAGACATACCTGTAATACAGATATAGAGATACCTGTAATACAGATATAATAGAGATACCTATAATACAGATATAGAGATACCTATAATACAGATATATAGATACCTATAATACAGATATATAGATACCTATAATACAGATATATAGATACCTATAATACAGATATAGAGATACCTGTAATACAGATATAGAGATACCTGTAATCAAATATAGAGATACCTATAATACAGATATATAGATACCTGTAATACAGATATAGAGATACCTATAATACAGATATAGAGATACCTATAATACAGATATAGAGATACCTGTAATACAGATAATATAGAGATACCTATAATACGGATATAGAGATACCTGTAATACAGATATATGGATACCTATAATACAGATATATAGATACCTATAATACAGATATAGAGATACCTGTAATACAGATATAGAGATACCTGTAATACAGATATATAGATACCTATAATACAGATATAGAGATACCTATAATACGGATATAGAGATACCTGTAATACAGATATAGAGATACCTATAATACAGATATAGAGATACCTATAATACAGATATAGAGATACCTGTAATACAGATATAGAGATACCTATAATACAGATATAGAGATACCTATAATACAGATATAGAGATACCTATAATACAGATATAGAGATACCTGTAATACAGATATAGAGATACCTGTAATACAGATATAGAGATACCTATAATACAGATATAGAGATACCTGTAATACAGATATATAGATACCTATAATACAGATATATAGATACCTATAATACAGATATAGAGATACCTGTAATACAGATATATAGATACCTATAATACAGATATATAGATACCTGTAATACAGATATAGAGATACCTATAATACAGATATAGAGACACCTATAATACAGATATAGAGATACCTGTAATACAGATATAGAGATACCTATAATACAGATATAGAGATACCTATAATACAGATATAGAGATACCTGTAATACAGATATATAGATACCTATAATACAGATATATAGATACTTGTAATACAGATATAGAGATACCTATAATACAGATATAGAGATACCTATAATACAGATATATAGATACCTGTAATACAGATAATATAGAGATACCTATAATACAGATATAGAGATACCTATAATACAGATATAGAGATACCTATAATACAGATATATAGATACCTGTAATACAGATAATATAGAGATACCTATAATACAGATATAGAGATACCTGTAATACAGATATAGAGATACCTGTAATACAGATATAGAGATACCTGTAATACAGATATATAGATACCTGTAATACAGATATAGAGATACCTATAATACAGATATATAGATACCTGTAATACAGATATATAGATACCTGTAATACAGATATAGAGATACCTGTAATACAGATATAGAGATATCTATAATACAGATATAGAGATACCTATAATACAGATATAGAGATACCTATAATACAGATATAGAGATACCTGTAATACAGATATAGAGATACCTATAATACAGATATAGAGATACCTATAATACAGATATAGAGATACCTGTAATACAGATATATAGATACCTATAATACAGATATATAGATACTTGTAATACAGATATAGAGATACCTATAATACAGATATAGAGATACCTATAATACAGATATAGAGATACCTATAATACAGATATATAGATACCTGTAATACAGATAATATAGAGATACCTGTAATACAGATATATAGATACCTGTAATACAGATATAGAGATACCTATAATACAGATATATAGATACCTGTAATACAGATATATAGATACTTGTAATACAGATATATAGATACCTGTAATACAGATAATATAGAGATACCTATAATACAGATATAGAGATACCTGTAATACAGATATAGAGATACCTGTAATACAGATATAGAGATACCTGTAATACAGATATATAGATACCTGTAATACAGATATAGAGATACCTATAATACAGATATATAGATACCTGTAATACAGATAAAGAGATACCTGTAATACAGATATAGAGATACCTGTAATACAGATATAGAGATATCTATAATACAGATATAGAGATACCTATAATACAGATATAGAGATACCTATAATACAGATATAGAGATACCTGTAATACAGATATAGAGATACCTGTAATACAGATATAGAGATACCTGTAATACAGATATAGAGATATCATATCTGCTGATGGGACCCTGGATAGTATGATTGACAAGGCAGCGGGCACCTTAAACACCTTGTCCCGTGTCTGGTACAACCGTAATGTCCTGATACAGAGCTGCTGTGCTAACAGTATTAGGAAGTGAGACATGGCCGACCATCTAAACCCCTGAGTAGAGGTGTTCCATCAGGGGTGTCCGAGGAGGATTCTACGGAATAAGTGGTTCATGAAGACAAGCAATGAAAAAGTTCTACAGCGTGCTGGTATTACAAATACCTTCATCTCAAGCAAGATACTGCGGTGGTTTGTACACCTGGCAAGAATGCCTCAAGACCGGCTGCCCAATAAATTGCTGCAGTGGAAACCAGCACATGGAAAAAGGTCCAGAGGTAGACATCGAAAGTCTTGGCTCGACTGTGTCCAAGAGGACTACAATCTCATTAAACTATATAAAAAATAAGTATAAAGAATAAGGAAAAGGAACGGGAATGAAGCCAATACCAGAAGTGAAACCCCACCAAAGAATAATTGATCCTTAGGTAGACCTGGTGAAATAAAGTAACTGAACTGTAAGTTTAAGAAAAGACGGAAGGAATAAAGGAGAGAGGAAATAATGTTATGTGAACATCATCAGCAGATGACTTGGCACACCGGTTTCGGGGGTTTAATACCTGTACCGGTTTAATGTGCCAAGACCCCCTAGCAATCACTCGTCAGTGATCACCTGTTCACGTTAAATGTGATGTCAAGGATGTCGCTGACATCAAGTATACTGTATTTGTACAGAATACTAGGTCGGTCTTTCAGAAGCTTTCTGAATTTACTCTTCAGGAGTCTGTCATTATAACATCTTGAAAGAAGTGTCCTATAAAGGGTGTTGGTAGAACACAGAAAAGAATCAAGGTCAGAGATAATGGAAGAGTAACGAAGGACCTGACCGTAAAAAACATTATAACCAACAGAAGAGGAAATATTACTGTTAGGAAAGGTGTACATGACCACAGGAAAGTTGAAGTCATCAAGTTTGTTGTAAAGCTTGGTGGCGACGTGTCCGGAGTTATTCATCGAGATGTTGATGTCGAGATAGTTTACGGACTTATTGTCGTCACCACTCCTCTCCATAAGCAGGTCAGGTGGATAAATGGACCTGATTAGGTTAGAGAAATGCAAATAGTTCATGGTGTTGAGGTCGTCGACATATCTGCAGTTTCTTGAGAGGAGCTTAGCGAGACCGAACTTCTTTTCTTTGATTAGGCGTGTCATGTAGTTGAATTCACACTTCCCTAGCGAAAGATCAGCGAACTGGCTACTAGAATTCCCTCCCATGGGAATGCCTTTCGTTTGTCTTAAAATCTGATCCCCAAAACAAACAAAAGTGTTAAACAGAATAAATGTAATAGCTGTTTTGAGTTTATCAGCAGAAAAACATAAGTATCCGTTATATTCCTTTTTAGAGAAAAAATTGTTGTTCTTATACAGAGAAACACAAATAAATTTATTCGTATTACTAAAGAGGAGATCTATTAGCTCGAAAAGCAGTGACTGTACAACCTGAAGGTCTAGATTGGTATACAGAGTGGTAAAGTCGTATACCTGCATATTAAAAATCTCTAGTCTAGGCAGCCTTTCCAGGAACTGTTTAGAGCTGTTAATGCTCCAGTCGCAGTTAATTCCAGTATTGTTGTAGATAGAGTTGCAGTATTTGGAAAAGTATTCTTTTAAAACTTTTAAAGCTTTGTTGACTACAACTGATATCTGCTTAGTGGTACATTTACTGGCCCCAGCTATAAATCTAGACTTATAAGGATTCTTGTGAAGTTTAGGAATCCAAAAGATTCTCGGTAGACAAAGGTTGTCCTCAGAAACACGAATATTAAAGTTATCTTTAATGAAGTTCACATGTTCCTGAATAATATCATCCTCTACAGAGTTAACCGGATGATAAGTAGAATTGCCACGACACTCTAGAGAAGTGAGATCGTAGCCAAGTTCGTTGAGAAGAGTCTCAACGGTCAGCTGTTCAACAGGATTAAACTGGTCTTTCGGCCTGTTGCCAGTTGTCAATCCAGGTCTTGTTGTAGCGACTAAGCCAAATAGTGTAGGAACCTTTGAGGGACACTAATGCAATGGTATTCAGTGCGCTCCTCTTCTTATCCCGTAAATAAATAAGTAGTAATACAGATATATAGACGAATAAAAAGGATTCATCTCGGCTTCTAATAATAGAGACTGAGAACAGAGATTAGCGATAATTTATATAATATATGTATACAATATGGAGTTCAGGCAATCAGAATGTGGTATGTAGTGTATAATGGTTACTATGTAGTGTGGTATTATCGCTGTCAACAACATGAAACAATCTTCGAATCAAAGGTGAGAAGTAATTAATTGTCACATATCACAGTAATATAAGTGGTATCACAGTAATATAGGTAAAGAAAAGGTTGTCACAATTTGATTTGTCATAATATAGACTAACCTCTTTACGAAGCAAACCTACAAGCTGATAACATTCAATTGTTATGATAATATGGAATTGTTTAAATTTTGTTTAAATTTTTGTTTAACTGATAAATACATATTATTACCCCCGATTTCAAAATAGGTATATAATATTATGTATAATGTATATTTATGGTTATTTAAAGGTTTTTGTTATTTAAAGGTCATGTTACTAGGATACAGAGTGGATGTGTGTGTGTGTGTGTGTGTGTGTGTGTGTGTGTGTGTGTGCGTGCGTGCGTGCGTGCGTGTGTGTTTTATCACCCAACTGAAGAATGAAGATACATCCGATTAAACCTATGTGAAACAGTCCACAAAACGTAATAAGACAATAAAACCGATCATAATGTCGTTCCAACAATCATTGCACGTGCAAGTGCGCGTTTCCATCCTCGTTACTATGCAACTTCCCATTTCTCATCCAATTTGCTGTTTGCACGTGGGCGGTCATATATAGTTTGTAGGACTAGAAAGCTCGTGGTCGCATGGAGGAAGCTAATAGTATTCTCTGATAGTCAGTTTTTATCGCATCAAAAAATGTCCAACACAACCGAAGATACAGCCAATTAAAATGTAAGTTCGCACTGAACAAAAAAACGATAAAAAACTTCCTATTTCTAGTCGAATTTGCACGTGGGAAAATTCTTGTAGAAAGAGAAACTTTGTAAGTTAGACTAGAAAGCCCTTGGTCACAGGGAGTAAACTGTTTTGTAGTATTCTTGGGTAGTTGCATCTCAATCCTAACCAAAGATACAGTCGATTTGAGGTAAAACACTCTAAACACAACGTAATTTGATAATGAAGTCGACCATAATGACATCCGACAATTATTGCACCTGCGCATTTCAACAACGTTACTATGCAACCTTTTGCTTTTTACCTAATTTGCACGTGAGCGGCCGTACGTTACGTACGTACGTACGTACGTTACGTACAGAAAGAAACATTTATTTTATATGTTAGATTGTTATGTCGAATTTTTATGGTTACTAGTAACCTTAGTCGATTAAAAAATTAATCATGCGATCTTATTATTGGTATCAATACAATGTTGGAGAAATGTATACGATGAGCGTCCACTTGACAGGGTCTCATAGAATCCTCAAAACAAGAGCACTGAGAACATAACTAAATATAATAGGTCAGCTACCATATCAACACAACAACATCACAATAATCTAAACACAGGACAACATTTTGTCAAATTTTAATCAAAGCGTTCAGAGTTCATACCTCACTGGGCTGATAGAACTGCAAATAAAACGAGTTAATGACCCTAGGAAATACAACCTTACAATACATTTTAGTGACAATCGGTGCCAAATCAGGACATGCAAGGATTCACAATATTGATGTGAATTAATGAGTTATATTAAAAACCACGAAGCATATAACGGCGCAAAGTGCAGGACGGTAAGATTAAAAGTACACAGAAAATTGCATGTTTGCTACAGTAACTACAGTAACTACCTTAGTCGGTAATATTATCAAGGGCGGTTGTAGGAATACAAGACTAAGGGAAGATGCAGGGATACAATAGTAAGGGTAGATGCAAGGATACAAACGTTTGAGAGAAATACAAACACAAACCTTTGGGGAGATGCAAGAATAAGCCTCCTTTTTGGGAAGATCAGTACACACAGGTAGTCGATGTTCCCCAAGAGCGAGTGCCAGAACATCATCGTTAATACTTCGACTATCCTGTGAATATTCGGCAATATAAAAATCTACTTACTTACTCCATTGAGTGCATAGTACTGCCGACAGGTAATGTAGTGCATAGTACTGCCTATAACAGGTAATGGGAAATCAATCCCTCTAAGATATGGTCGCTATGGTAATGGTTACTATGTAGTGTGTAATGGTATTACTTTTACTCACCTCTCTAAGATATGGTCGCTATGGTAATGGTTACTATGTAGTGTGTAATGGTATTACTTTTACTCACCTCTCTAAGATATGGTTGCTATGGTAATGGTTACTATGTAGTGTGTAATGGTATTACTTTTACTCACCTCTCTAAGATATGGTCGCTATGGTAATGGTTACTATGTAGTGTGTAATGGTATTACTTTTACTCACCTCTCTAAGATATGGTCGCTATGGTAATGGTTACTATGTAGTGTGTAATGGTATTACTTTTACTCACCTCTCTAAGATATGGTTGCTATGGTAATGGTACTATGTAGTGTGTATACTTTTACTCACCTCTCTAAGATATGGTTGCTATGGTAATGGTTACTATGTAGTGTGTAATGGTATTACTTTTACTCACCTCTCTAAGATATGGTCGCTATGGTAACGGTTACTATGTAGTGTGTAATGGTATTACTTTTACTCACCTCTCCTCTCATACGTAATGGTAGCCACGTGACGCCTATCAGCTGCTCTTTGTCAGTTTTCTGTTTGTCCGTTTGTTTAGGGTTCTGACACACGATGTGGTAGAATTTAAAGAGGAGATGATGGTTCTTTGTCAGGTATGGAGGTAATTCTATCTTCACTTCCTCATAGAAATATGGGCTCCTGAGTTGATTACATCAGTTAACAGGGTAAAACTTAATATAAGCTGAGGCCCATGATATGAGGCCCTATAATACATAGTGGAGCGGGTTCGTAGTATTGCAACCTCTTAAACTGCAACAATGTACCCCGGCCTAATGAGGCTGGACTTTATTAGTTTATCCTACAGCATTTACATTTACAAATGGGCATCACATTAGCTGACGTTTAAACCGCATAAAATTGTTTCACATTTTTATGCGATTTTTATTTTGTGATGATGCATCCCATATAAATCTAAAACCTGTTATTGTAATAAGCTATATTTTTAATTACATTCACAAAAATTATTTGTACTTGTTTCTAAATTCCTAATATCACTAGGGGTTTTTAAAATTTAAATTTAAAAAATTAAATAATTTTCAAATTTTACAGAGTACAGCAATAAATGAATATAAAATAGAATCGTTCAAAATATTGCCACCATCTGTAAAATAAGATGGGCACCCAAACACGGTAAACACATAGTGAACTATGTCCGCAATTACTTGGACCCAATACATCAATTTTCATATTATATGTATTAGATACAAGTCTGATATGGTCATTAATGTGAATGCAGGGAGAAGGTATGTGGGCCCGGAAGCGTGATGTTGGAAGTATACAAAGGTAGATAGAAAAAAAATATGGGGATCAAGGAGATAAGGCTAGGCTGTTCTATTCACTATCCAATAAACATTTCCATAGATGCTTAGTGACCTCAAATTTAAAAAGACTAGTAGACACAATCTGTCTTACCTGTAAAGGGAGTCCATTTCACAGTATATATGGGTTCTGTAGAAAAATGATTTTGCCAGTGGACTATTTGAGGTACAGGTGGATGGTGTGTGAATTCTGACTTAACTTAGGTAAAATTGATGACACAATAGACAGACTGTCGAGGTGGCAACGTCTTAGTCGAGAAGTGCCCTGATATAAAGAGAGATAATGAGGCAATGACAATGCATTTAAATTGTTTAAAAACTTTGTGGAAAAAAATAAGATCATTTAAGTCAAACTTTTGAGACAAAGGGAGAATGTCGACAAGCTTGCACTTTTTGACATATTGCTCAGGTGGATAACTGCGGTCCTCTTCAGATAGAATTCATTTTATAGCTCTCTTTTGGAGACTTTCTAATTTATCACTAAGTGATTTATTACATATGTCAGTAAAATGGTACGGATCCATCCATATATATCGTCTCGCTTTATATATAGTAAGATAGATGTGTTTATCCATACCATTTTACTGACACCACGGCATCAACTTTAACGCGACTTTCCGCAAAAACCGTAAAAGATGTACAACTGAAACTTTTTTGACTGGGTCAAATGCTTTAATGACCTCCAAATCAGCATGAAAAAATAAAAAATTGGCCAAGGAATATTATATATAATATGAATTTTAGAGCCCGAAATTTGGACCCCCAAGTGCAAGTGGTGTCAAAAACGCGAATTAAATAGGTAATAATTATTTTAGTCTATTGAGTCTTGACACCATTTTAGGGTTATACAGGTTCCTGCTAGTATATAGAATGCTCCTAGCAACTAGTAGAGCCCTTTGCTAAAAGAGAAAAAACACCGTTGTATATATATCTATATATCATCTCGCTTTATATATAGTAAGATGGTGCCAGATTATGGAACAATTTTCGAATTGGCTACGAACAAGGGAAACGTAAAGGGTTAGGGTTAGGGTTTCTGATCAATGACAATATGGCCATTTCTTCTGACCATACCAAGCTTTTGGCAGGCCTTAGTATAAATTCTGTCGCATTGACTATTCCAACTTAGCTTAGGAGTAATATCGACTCCAAGATCTTTTTCTAACTCTACATACACAAGAGGAGAGCCATCAAGATGATATATGCAAATGGAGGAGATAAGGATGGTTCCCTGAAAGAACGAGTACTTTACATTTTGCTGGACGGAATCGCATCTTATTTCTTAGTGCCCAATCAGAAAGATAGTCAGAAATCCATAGTCATAATACAGTGTTTAACTAACTTAATAGAATTCTAGGACTAGCATAATGGAGCATAATTCACGATTAATCATGTCCAAGTTTGCTTTCTTTAAATTATAAATCTTACGTTTAGGAGTTTTCTTATAGGAAAAGGAGCTTTAAATTGAAAAAGTGACCGGAAGATTATCAGATTTGCACACTGATTGAGGATCACAGACATCTAAATTATCGATTGTGTTATCATCATTACTGAGAAGAATGTCTAATGTATTACTACTTTCATGGGTGGGCGACGTGATCAGCTGGGAGAGAGATAGATCGCTGAAAGAATCTATGAAGGATTGTTCGATAGGTACGGTACTGGATGAAGATAGCCAGTCTGTGTGGGGAAGATTAAAATCACCAATAACATAGATTTTAGGGGGATTCTTTTTGGAAACCAGCTTGTGAATACAACTAGGACATCATGATTAGGTAACCCAAGAGTTCCTACTCTATAAAAAGTCGTTGTTAGGGAAAGTAATTTTAACTGCAAGCATTTCGGTACCTAGGCTAACTGGTATTCGGGTCGTAGTGGCGCAACGTCTTAATCAAAATATTAAAAGAAAGAAAAGATCAAAGATTTAAATTCCTAGGAGATTATTTACAACCCTGTCAAAACTGCGTTCGTTTACAACAAACTCAAGCCAAGTGGACAGTAAACCTACTCCTCTCATATTGAGATGAAGCCAATCATCATCGTATAGTTCTGCATTACAAGATCTAAAGTCTCGAGTTAGAAAGTCTGCAGCGGAGAATAACTGCTTAGTGGTGTCAATTAAGTCAGTAAGATACTTCCTAAGGAAATGAACCCCCTATTTAGAATGTTTTATGTCATTTGTACCAACACCCAATATTATTTTTAAAATATCGTCAGCTTCTGCAGCTGCATGAGTTTTATGAAAATGGTTAATGTTTTCAGTGATGTCTCTAATTTTTGCACCACTTTGAGACAAATGGATTAACTCCCTTCCCCGGAATCCCAACTTATTTCGTCATGGATGTACCAAACAGAACTGTGGGTTTCCTGCTCTTCAGTTTTCTTGGAACAGTTCGGTAGTAAAGGGTTGTGGTGGTGGGCGGCATAGGCAGCGTAGTGCGGACAATTTGCTTCTTGACTACAATATTCGCATCTCTCTTCGGTATCTGGCAGCGAAAAGATACAGAGTCTCTAACTCTCCGCGCGAACCTTGTGAAGACAATACTCCCGACACCTCGGGCAATACTCCTATTTCATAATATACAAACTGAAATCCTTTGGGGTGATATGGCATTTACTGTTATATTCCTTATCCCCATTTTCTTGAATTGTGTCGAGAGTCCTCTCTGCTCCAAATGAAACCATATAAATACCTTGTGACTGATCAAGAGACTCCTCGTCGTCGTTGTGGTACCTAGTTGCACATGAACCAGACTTGTACATGCTTGCTAGGCATGAGTTTAGCTTGCAGCCAAACTTGGAGTTGATATCACGCATAAGCTCTGATATTCCAGGATAATTTAAAATATCGATCGGCTCCTTAGTCGTGGTGTGGCCATTCGAGGAGGACCAAACATAGAGGTAAACCACTTTGTGGCAGTTTCACAGCAGTTTGCTTGTTTCAAGTTCAGACATCAACTTTTCATGTTATTAAAAAAACTGAAAGGAAGTTCATTCTAGGCCTTCCTTAGTCTCCCAACAAAATGATCATTCTACTGCAGAAGACAAAACTAGTTGAAAAGGGCGGTTCTCCGTATTATTAGCTAATATATTTATATCCTTGCTTCTATTTCCCTGTGGTAAACTGTAAACAACGATTTCCAGAGAATTTATTGAGAACTAAAACCATAAATATGAAACAGTTAAATTCAATAAAACAATAATATAAGTCAGCATCTCATTTACTTTTACAATAGCTCGGACCATTGCAATGCTCCTCTTAATAGCTCTATAATAGCTAATTGTACGCCCTTTTTTCAGTGGTTATGTGTACACTGTACAGAGTGTTTTCTTACTCTTAGTTCGTATATTTATGGCGGGTAATATCATGGCGGGTAAAATAATAATGACGGAATTTCCGAAAAACCGCCAAATTTAACCCACCATAATTAAACGAACTAAGGTAATCTTTAGTATTACTACAGGGGGGGGGGGGGGGGCAAAAGTCAGTGTGCAAACGTTGGGTCTTATATCTCCGCCGTGTTTTATATTTGAGAGTTGTTGCTTTGCAGATGGCCTACTGTACCTACTTGTTCGAGGATTCCGTCGCCAAATTTTATACCACGCCCATTCAATATTAAAACACCTGTACTGTTCTCCCTGAACATGCTGGACACCAAATTTGTTCAGAAACGGTAGATTTTTAAATGTTGAACATCTGATCTGAAACAATGAGGCAAAACGGATTAGAAATGACGAAGTTATCAAGCATTATGTGTATCTCGTTAACAAAACTGACTGGGTGATTGTGTGACACCGTGACACGACACCTTAATTCGGCACCCTTAGCAATGTTTAACGGGGTGGTTAACGGGGTCACCTAATCACGTGATTAGGTAAACCAATCACCTGATCACACGTAAAGACGTAATGAATAAACTCGTTATGCTTCGAATCTCGGTCATCTGAGAAGCTACAACTCTAATTTTTTCAAGACAAACGTAATTCGAATGGCCAAACACAATTCAATAAAATTTAACTCGATCCGACTATCCAAACTATCAAATAAATGCGAAAATGAACCTTCATTTGAAAAAAATGAACATGAATATTTTTCGATTTGACAAATTCCTCGAACCAGTGGTAGTAGTAAGTCATACCAGAAAGAATTATTTCAATTGGGCACTCAGTGACTGAGATACTAAGGCCAACGTTTGCACACTGACTTTTGGCCCCCTCTGTAATCTGTATTACTATAATATGTTATCGTTACTATTTTTGATGATATGATTCATGCAGCTTTTAGAAGAAAAACCCCTCAAAATATGCTATTTAGTCCTCCTATGTGATTTTACAAGGCGATTATTGCTTTATCAAAAGAAATTTCAAATGCTATAATATGATAATTCCAAGAAAACGATACTACAAAATATTTCATTTTATCCAGACTGGCACTTCATCTTAAATTATAGTCAGGCATTAAAAGTGGGTATAAGTCCGTACTTGAGTTCACTAGGCCGGAAAATATAAACTCACTAGTCCGACTGAAATATGATCCACTTCTGGTCACGTTTCTTGAGGTTGCACGCCTGTATCTTCACTTCACCCCCTTCAGCAAGTTCCAAACAGTTATTACTCTCCCCATGATAGATCATCTGAGAGGTGAAGTCGAAGGAGAGCTCCTGACTCCCTCCACCGTGGCACCCATACAGAATGAGGGGCGTGCCGCGAGGCTGTGTCACCGCCCCCACATCCACACACTTAGAGAGCGCGGGGAGGGACACGTGGTCCCGCCTGTCAGGGTGCCGTGAGTAGTGTATAGTCCAGTTCTGGAGCGGGGACTGCAGCTGGCAGGGCGCCAGTACCACCTTGTTATCTGCAGCTGCCAGACACAGAGTCTGGTTAGTAAGGGCAGCCCAACTCCCTCTCTTTATCTTGTAGTCCCCGTACTCCTCAACTCTTTTCCTTCCTCCCTTCAACCTCTCCAATGTTAACTGATATCGTCTATCTAGAATTGCCATAGTAACGGGGGAGGAGCTGTAGAAGTGTTCTGAAACTAACGACAGGAGGAAACATCCCAAAAACACGAGGAGGAAACGTAAGGCTAAGCTCTTTAACACACGCATTACTGATTAAACTAAACACACACCTCTGATACACGAGAGCGCTTATAAAAGTCAGTGCACCAACCGGACATCACTCCGTGCGGTATACGGGGCAGCGTGTAGTTACACACTCAGCTATACCTAATACAATACATATCATCATGTCACTGACTACTATTTGAAGCTTTTTGGACAGTATTCTAGCTGTGTCGTGTTTGATACTGATATAGTGGATGATATTTCAGAGCCTCATGCTGCCCCGAATTATGTTTCAATTTGTATTAGTCATCTGATAAAATATATTGCATTCTACGTAGTCGTATTCGCAACCTAGCACTGCAATCATTGATTAATTTTATAAACACACTAGAAAGTCTGTTGTCACAGGAAAGGCACTAATTATATTCTTTGATCTTCAGTTTTCACAGATGAAGGTACATCACAACCGGAGATACGTCCGATTTACAAAAAAAAACCTTATTCTGTTTTTTTCAGAATAAGGCATTGCATTTCAAAATTTTTGGCCTATGACTGGAAATGAATTATCATAATATGACGGAATAATGTTCGAATATACAATATACACCTAACAAACAGAGATGGGCGATCAAGGGGGAGGAACCTGTGTTAATTCAGGCGAGCAGGAGGAGGAGGAGGAGGAGGAGGAGGAGGAGCAGACTGCCACAGGAACTGTTAAGTTATTGGAAAAAGTTTGATCTTTTAAGTATCAAGGAGGGAATACTTAGGAGACGTTGGACTGGAGTTAGGGATCCGGAGGGAAGTAGAGATTTGATCATAGTCCCCGAATCCTTGCATGAATCTGTCCTGGACATGGTGCATAACCAGGAGACTGCACATGCTCGAGTAGAAAATTGTCTTGAGGTCTGTAAACGAAATTTCTACTGACCAAAAATGAGTGAATGTTTCAAATTATGGGTCGCAGCGTGTTGCGAGTGTTCAGGCGTACAATAAGCCACCTCAGGCATACAATAAGGCACCCCTCAAGCACATATTGTTCCACTCGTTTAACTCAGCAATTTGTTTCGATCATATAGTTCTTAAGAAGGTTGTTGCAACACCGAGAGGATACAAGTATATTTTGACTATAACCGATGGTTGGTCAAATTATGTGGTAGCTATCTTACTATATATAAAGCGTAGGTAGCTATTCCTACTAAAACTAAAACACCAAAGGAAGGAGTGTCATTGAGTCTTAGATTTTGGATTGGTATCTCGTACCAACTCAGTTTGTATTTGCTTTCACTAACAGTAACACATAAATTTCTTCGCGTCTTCTCACGCAAAGTAGCCTGGCTCAAGCACCAACAAGTGGACTACTTTCAAAATCTATTTTTTTGTAAATTATATTAACTAGCAGGAACCCGTATAATATAACCCTAAACGGTGTCAAGACTCAAGACTCAAGATACTAAAATAATTTTTACCTATTTAATTGGCGTTTTTGACACCACTTGGGGGTCCAAATTTTCGGTTCTAAAATCATTATTACTTGGCCAATTTTTTATTTTTTCATGCTGGTTTGGAAGCCATTAAAGCATTTGACCAAGCCAAAAACGTTTCAGTTGTATATCTTTCACGGTTTTTGCGGAAAGTCGCGTTAAAGTTGATGCCATGGTGTCAGTAAAATGGCACGGATCCATCCATATATATCGTCTCGCATCAACTTTAACGCGACTTTCCGCAAAAACCGTAAAAGATATACAACTGAAACTTTTTTGACTCGGTCAAATGCCTTTATGACCTTCAAATCAGCATGAAAAAGTAAAATATTAGCCAAGGAATAAGAATTTTAGTACCCAAAATGTGGACCCCCAAGTGGTGTCAAAAACGCGAATTAAATAGATACTAATTATTTTAGTCTCTTGAGTCTTGACACCACTTTAGGGTAGACGGGTTCCTGCTAGTAGAGACTAAATTGTTGTTACAGCTAATAATATTCTCTGATGCTGGTAATCAGTCTTACTCAGAGTAGTAGTGCGTTTATATAGTTTTACAGGCTTTGTCTAACAAGCACACAATTACTTGTTACTTTATTATAGACAATAGTTCTTACTTGTTATGGTACTGCACTACGGTTGATGCCTCATTTATCATTTTTCTTCCAGAAGACCTTCCATAAATGCACTGAAAGTAAAGATTGGAAAGATGAAAAAAATTAGAGTTCAAATTGAGACACATTTCTGAACCTCACACTCATACCTTCTAGACACATGACTTGACCTTCTAGACACCCGACTTGACCTCCAAAACACCTGATTTGACCTCCAAGACTCCTGAATTTACCTCCGAAACACCTGACTTTGCCTCCAAGACACCTGAATTTACCTCCAAGACACCTGACTTTGCCTCGAAAACACCTGAATTTACCTCCAAGACACCTGACTTTGCCTCCGTCTCCAGCACTTGTATCGTTAGCTTTATATTGCGGCAGCTTCCAGTACGGTTATTGAAGTTCAGACTCAGCGGATAAATGTAGAGAAAGTTTCTGAAAAGTTGCAAAAGTTATTGTTGCCATGATTACTGTTGCCATGATTACTGACTCGTAATACTGACTCGTAATACTGACTCGTAATATGGGCAATGAGCATGGAACTAACTGCTCTTGTAATCGCGGTATGGAATGTGTTGTTATAGTAACTAACTTGTAATCGTGGTATGGAATGTGTTGTTATAGTAACTAACTTGTAATCGTGGTATGGAATGTGTTGTTAAAGTAACTAACTTGTAATCGTGGTATGGAATGTGTTGTTATGGTAACTAACTTGTAATCGTGGTATGGAATGTGTTGTTATGGTAACTAACTTGTAATCGTGGTATGGAATGTGTTGTTATGGTAACTAACTTGTAATCGTGGTATGGAATCAGGGACAAAAGGATTTCGCGGCATGTACGAAATCGCGAAATTTCCCATTCTCCGCGACAAATTTTATGTATAGTTTAATGTATAGCCTGTTAAATTTCGCGGTACCGCGATTTTTGGCCAAAATAATCGCGAAATCCTTTTGTCCCTGTATGGAATGTGTTGTTATGGTAACTAACTTGTAATCGTTTGTATGGAATGTGTTGTTATAGTATCTAACTTGTAATCGTGGTATGGAATGTGTTGTTATGGTAACTAACTTGTAATCGTGGTATGGAATGTGTTGTTAAAGTAACTAACTTGTAATCGTGGTATGGAATGTGTTGTTATGGTAACTAACTTGTAATCGTGGTATGGAATGTGTTGTTAAAGTAACTAACTTGTAATCGTGGTATGGAATGTGTTGTTATAGTAACTAACTTGTAATCGTGGTATGGATTGTGTTGTTATAGTAACTAACTTGTAATCGTGGTATGGATTGTGTTGTTATGGTAACTAACTTGTAATCGTTTGTATGGAATGTGTTGTTATGGTAACTAACTTGTAATCGTGGTATGGAATGTGTTGTTATGGTAACTAACTTGTAATCGTGGTACGGAATGTGTTGTTAAAGTAACTAACTTGTAATCGTGGTATGGAATGTGTTGTTATGGTAACTAACTTGTAATCATTCGCGTGGTATGGAATGTGTTATTATAGTAACTAACTTGTAATCGTGGTATGGAATGTGTTGTTAAAGTAACTAACTTGCAATCGTGGTATGGAATGTGTTGTTATGGTAACTAACTTGTAATCGTGGTATGGAATGTGTTGTTATGGTAACTAACTTGTAATCGTGGTATGGAATCTGTTGTTAAAGTAACTAACTTGTAATCGTGGTATTGAATGTGTTGTTATGGTAACTAACTTGTAATCGTGGTATGGAATGTGTTGTTATAGTAACTAACTTGTAATCGTGGTATGGAATGTGTTGTTATGGTAACTAACTTGTAATCGTGGTATGGAATGTGTTGTTATGGTAACTAACTTGTAATCGTGGTATGGAATGTGTTGTTATGGTAACTAACTTGTAATCGTGGTATGGAATGTGTTGTTGTAGTAACTAACTTGTAATCGTGGTATGGAATGTGTTGTTATGGTAACTAACTTGTAATCGTGGTATGGAATGTGTTGTTATGGTAACTAACTTGTCATCGTGGTATGGAATGTGTTGTTATAGTAACTAACTTGTAATCGTGGTATGGAATGTGTTGTTATGGTAACTAACTTGTAATCGTGGTATGGAATGTGTTGTTATAGTAACTAACTTGTAATCGTGGTATGGAATGTGTTGTTATGGTAACTAACTTGTAATCGTGGTATGGAATGTGTTGTTATGGTAACTAACTTGTAATCGTGGTATGGAATGTGTTGTTATAGTAACTAACTTGTAATAGTGGTATGGAATGTGTTGTTATAGTAACTAACTTGTAATCGTGGTATGGAATGTGTTGTTAAAGTAACTAACTTGTAATCGTGGTATGGAATGTGTTGTTATGGTAACTAACTTGTAATCGTGGTATGGAATGTGTTGTTATGGTAACTAACTTGTAATCGTGGTATGGAATGTGTTGTTATGGTAACTAACTTGTAATAGTGGTATGGAATGTGTTGTTATAGTAACTAACTTGTAATCGTGGTATGGAATGTGTTGTTATGGTAACTAACTTATAATCGTGGTATGGAATGTGTTGTTATGGTAACTAACTTGTAATCGTTTGTATGGAATCTGTTGTTAAAGTAACTAACTTGTAATCGTGGTATTGAATGTGTTGTTATGGTAACTAACTTGTAATCGTGGTATGGAATGTGTTGTTAAAGTAACTAACTTGTAATCGCGGTATGGAATGTGTTGTTATGGTAACTAACTTGTAATCGTGGTATGGAATGTGTTGTTATGGTAACTAACTTGTAATCGTGGTATGGAATGTGTTGTTATGGTAACTAACTTGTAATCGCGGTATGGAATGTGTTGTTATGGTAACTAACTTGTAATCGTGGTATGGAATGTGTTGTTAAAGTAACTAACTTATAATCGTGGTATGGAATGTGTTGTTATGGTAACTAACTTGTAATCGTGGTATGGAATGTGTTGTTATGGTAACTAACTTGTAATCGTGGTATGGAATGTGTTGTTATAGTAACTAACTTGTAATCGTGGTATGGAATGTGTTGTTATGGTAACTAACTTGTAATCGCGGTATGGAATGTGTTGTTATGGTAACTAACTTGTAATCGCGGTATGGAATGTGTTGTTATGGTAACTAACTTGTAATCGTGGTATGGAATGTACACATCGCGCCCTGGGAACTCCTCTACCTCCCTTACTGGGAATGTCCAGCGCTCAGTTTCCCCGGCTTGCTTATTCTCAGAGTAGGGAAGGAGTTTGCGTAGAGCAGGGGTTAGCACTGCCTGGTTGCCAACTGGGGCCGGTTCTATCTCTAGTTCCATGTGTACTGGAATACAATTCATCCATTAACTTCGCTCAATAGTTATTTAGACTTAGATATGGAGCCAATTTTCAATTTCACCACTGAAGTATGATACATTTCCTTTTAGATTATCATGAATGGTGACATTTTGGAGCAAACATTGAGTGGTGGATTGGTGAACTTACCGGGAACGATCTTCAGTCTCTTGAGCGTAGAGTTTTTCTTATTGTTGATCTCGAACAAATATTTGCAGATATCCTCGTCATTGAGATGCTCTACCTCCTGTTTGAACATTCTGGGTATCAGCCCCTTCTTTAGCGGGAAGTTGGCCAGGTTAGTTTTTATCTCACTGGAGTCTATCCTCTCAGCTGAAGAGTGAGCGGACACTGAGCCCATTCTCCCGTATTTTTTCTCCATGCTTGGAAACCGTGCACTGAAGGGCAGGGAGTTGAGGGACGCGCTGTCGTAATTATCAGACTCACTCTTCCACGATCCGCCACTGTTGTTCAGGTCCTTTTCCTTCAAAGAGTTTTCACCATTACGTGCATCTGGGTTTAGAAACATTCCGTCACTTCCTTGTAGTGCCCGTTCTAAGTTGAAACCTACCCAAAGATACGGCATCCTGTACTTTCCTAGACGCGAGCAGAATTCTTCCGCTACACTGGCATTCTTATTAGCGACCTGTGACGAGGCGGTTATCATGAAAACAGGAATACATTATTATGTTAACAATTAATGTAAGTGCACACACACTGCAAAAGATTCAGCAATATATATATTTTACAAGACGCGTGAAAATACAAAGTGTAGTAGTAATAGTAGTAGTAGTAGTAAGAGTTACCCTCTGGTTGTCAGTGTCTTTAGTGTAGGCTTCAAAAGAATCTGACAGCTCGTCCTTCTGTAGCGTTTTGTCTAACTGAAAGAAAAGTAGTTTTAAACTCATTACATATATAATATATATAATAACATCTATGAAAGTATAAACGAAAAAGACTGAAGAGGCTCAGCAAAGTGCTGGCCTATTAACACCTTCTTCTCCGTTCAATTTGTCTCATAGTAAGTAAACTCCTCCATCCTAATATATCCCTTGCTAAGTTCACTAAGTTGGTAAAATCGTCCTCGTTCCTTCAAATACATTTTTCTATTAAATAGATCCTTTTTCACGAGTTCTGTCTCTGCCTATACGTCCCTTTAGCGTTTAGCATCATAATGTGGAAAATAGTAGAGCTTGATAGGCCGGTGTGTTGTTATCGCTGCGGAGCACATGTCCTTCCTTAGCATCGTCCACCGTGTCTTCTCCACTCTCTCGGAAATGGGCCTGGTCTGGGTACGCCTCGTTGGAGCTAGGCCAGTAGGTCTTCAGGATGTGCTTGTTGGATATAGAACTAGGCCAGTAGATATTCAGGATGCACTTGTTGGATATCTAGAACTAAGCCAGTACATCTTCAGGATGCACTTGTTGGATATCTAGAACTAGGCCAGTACATCTTCAGGATGCACTTGAGGTGCTTCCTCTTAACAACGTTGGATTTTTGTCTTCTCAGTAATCTGGCTCATCTTACCTCGTTACCCCACTCGTTACTGTGCACTCGTCACTAATTAACGCTACACATCTATTACATTTATTATGTATCGTTATTTTTTTTTTTAAATCTAGACACTTATTTTACTTCGGTGTATTCCAACAGCCACAATGTTACACAAGTGCAACCAGCCAATTACAGGAAGCCGAAGGATTTTGTTGGCCAGTGACGGTTAAGGTAGTGTGTACCATACTTTCTTCGTCCGAGACTTTGCTGCAATGTGCAGCTCCTCATTTAACCCTCACACCCGATTTCTCGAGTATTCGGCTGAGTAGACCGGGGGGCTGCATAGACCACTCAAGGAATACAAGGAATACAAGGAATACAAGGAATACAAATTTAAAATCTTGAGCTACAATAGTAACTGTTAAGATAATAACAATATCATAAGATTTGAATTTATTATATCAATATAACTTAACTAAAGTGAAAAATAAAGATTTGACATAAAATATTTTGTTTTCAGTCGCCTTGGTAATGCTGTAATGCTTGAGCCAGGTCACTTTGCAGTTTGCACTCGTCGTTGCGCGAAAAGAAACAAAAGCGGGTACAGTGATTTTCAGTGTTCACTGTTCATGTACTGGCCAGAGAGTCAACAAATTTCTTGCGGTTGTTAAAACACGTAGTGGCAAACCTAGCAACGACTCTCGTGAGGTGGACTTGACTTTCGTTCGTGATAAGTTCAATGATTTCACTGTTGTTGCTGATGAATTTGAGGACGTTTGCTCCAGGGATGACATTGTGAACAGAATAAGATGTCGCAGACGGTTTGAATTTGATTGGATTTGATATGAGTGACTGGATCTTGTCTAGGACTTTTCGCCTCGATGCAGCGTTAAGATCACAATGGTTAAGGAAGTGATCTTCATTCTCAATAATACCAGAACCTAAGACTATATTGCACCAGGAGCATATTCGCTCGTCACGAGGAGTTTGATTATATCGGCCAAGTTCAATTTCGAGTCGATGTGCACTGATCCGCAGTCTTGTGATATTAGCACGGTCTGCATATTTAATGACACTATCTAGGTAATACTCTTTGTTAAATTTGGATTTTAGGTCACGATAGAATTCTAATTTCCGAGAAGTGTTGATACAGGACCCCCAATATTCTCTAAAGTTACATTTCAAAGTTTTAGTAATGACGTGTGGTGTGAATATTTTACTCCCGATGGGTTGTGTTGATTGAGGAGGAATTCGTTTCTTGAAACCGTTGTGAATAAGAAAGTCCTCTTTTGGTGGTTTTGCGATACTCGGGTTTCTTTCGAAAAGTAACTTGGAGTGATTGTTTTTGAGTGTGCGGTAGGCTGTGACATGATCGGTAGAGAAACATGGGTCTAGCGCGAGGACAGGCTCCAAACCCCTGTACCAGTCCAATTTCATGTTCATCTGTTCTTTGAAAGCTAAGGAGACAAGGGAGTTATCTTTGAGATTTTTCAAACGTTGGCTATATTTGAGAGTGAGGTTAATACATTCATAGATTAATGGGTAGCGGCCTGACTCACCCCAGACGCCTGCGTTGCTGGCTTTACGATTTACCCCCAGTGACCATTTAAGAAAGTGAAGGTGAACTTTTTCGCTGTTCAGAAGGCTAATTTTCTTGAGGATACTAGTTTGAAATTTTGTTTTTGTGTCGGCATCCATATTGAGATCGACTTGTTTTGTTATGTGTTTTATGATAGCCATGTTAGGTGTGTAAATAGGCGCTCCGTAAAGAACGATAGGTTTAATAAGACCATCAAAGAGTGTTGTTAGAGAGCGGAATGATAATTTGGATTTGTTTACTGAGCTTTTCATGGCATAAAGTGCACGCATGGCTTTCTTTTTGAGCTCAGTTCGGGCATTTGTGAATGTGCCGTATTTCGATTCCTAGATAGCAGTATGACTCGACTTCTTCTAACAAGTGATCACCAATTTTGAGGGGAACCGGCTGATAAGTATCAAAACGGGCATTAAATTTCATGAGTTTAGTTTTATCTGCATTAATTTCGACGCCCCATTCCAAGCAGAAATTGTTCAAAGCATCGAGTTGCTTTTGGAGGGTTTTGAGGTCCAGTGCCAAGAGTATCAGATCATCTGCCCATAGTAAGTGACTGATAAGTTGGTTCATTAGTTTCGGACAGTTATCATATTCTAGTCGAGGGGAAAGATCTCTGATGTATATCTTAAATAGATCAGGGGAAAGTGGATGACCCTGTTCAGTTCCTTTATTGATATCAAATTTTTCGCTGACAAATCCAGATAGTTTTATCTGGCCAGTGGAATTTTTATACATATGTTTAAGAACATTAAATGTTTTGCCAGTGATACCTAGTTTAGCTAATTTTAAGAAAAGAGCTTCACGGCAAACAGAGTCGAAGGCCTTCCGGAAGTCCACAAAAACAGCATAGACAGGAACCTTGAGCTTTTTGTATTTAGACGTAATGGTGTTGAGTGTGAGTATGTGGTCATATGTTTGAGCTCCTTTAGCGAAGCCAAGTTGATTTATGGGGTCCGGGTTGTATTCATTTTTGAACTTGATTATCCTGTTTAACATGATGGTCGAAAATAGTTTTCCGATTGTACTACTCACAGCAACTGCTCTGTAATTGTCTGGATTATCTTTGTCGCCTTTTTTGTGTAGGGGTGTAATAATGCTGTTGTTCCATGGGTAAGTTCCAGTGTCCAAACAGCGGTTAAAGACTTTGCAAAGGAGTTGTGTGTTTGTTGTGGACAAGGTCTTCAGTATTTCATTACATATCATATCCTCCGAGGAACTTTTGCCGTTTTTGAGTGAAGAGATCGCAGTAGATATTTCGTCCACAGAGATCTGGCCATTGAGTATTGATTGTGCAGGGGATGGTTGGAAATTATTGTTAATAGCCTCTGCATTTTGAAGCATTTCTTCCTTATTCTCTACAGTTATGGTGCTATGTGCATTGGCATAAAGTTTACCAAAGAATTTTTGAAAGTTGTCCATGTCATGGCAATCAAATTTGTCAACTCTTCCTTTAAATTTTTTCAGTTTTTTGAATTGTTTCCAGTTAAGAATTTTACCAGATTCAATATCTGTATTCAGTTTGTCAAGATATTTGTTTTTTGTACGGTCAATTAAACTTTTGTACGTATTTTTTACTTGGTAAAAATTTTTTCGAAGATAATCGCTATTGGGGAAATCAGAAACAATTTGAGCTGCACGAGTACAAGATATTTTAGCTTCTCTGGTGGCTTGTGTGAACCAGGGTTGTTTATTTATTGATCCCTTTTTGGTTATTTTGGGATGTTTGGTCTTTTGGAGACATTTGTCTGCTATTTTGTTCAAGTGTACTGTGATATCTTCGTTTAATTTGTATGTACCTAGGAGATCTTCGGGATAATCTGTTTCTAAGAGGCTTTTGGAACATTCTTCCACAAGTGGGTCCATCATTGTATCCCGTAAGCTTGAAAGGCTATCAGGAGTTATTTTGTAACGAAGTGGGGCTCGAGCGTAAGTTTCATGGAGTGCCTTTGTGTTTACAAGAGTGTTGGAAGGAGAGAAGTTGAGTGCCAGGAGTAGTGGTTTATGATCAGAAAAGCAAGTGAACGGCTGGATTGTCATATGACTTAGATACTTACTGCAGTTTGGTGATATAATAAAGTAGTCAACAACGCTGGCACCGCTGGTCTGAATACAAGTGAAGTCACCATATGAGTCTCCTAAAGTTCTCCCATTGAGAATATGGAGTTCATTATTGACAAGCATTTCTAGAAAGGGTCTTTTGTAATTGTTCGACTTTTTGTCCTTTGAGTTCCTGGTTGGAAGTTCTTGTGGGGTGTAGTCTTCTGGCAGGGGAATGAAGCTCTCGTAGCCACATTTGTCCTCTTTGATAAAGTCAATGTCATGGCCGATACGCGAGTTGAAGTCACCACAAGTAATGACATCACCTTTACTTAAAAGAACATTGAGAAATTGGTCCAGTTCACGGATGGTGTCAAAGCCCGAAATATTTGAGTTTTTAGAGGAAGTGTTAGCTGGCTTAATGTATGAGTTAACAATGAATATATCATTATCTACGCCAAAGTAATTTTTGTCAAGTTTACAGGCAACAACATCTTCAATTGTGGATTTTTCAAGTTTAACGCCTTTGGATATTTCGTTTTGGACCATTATGCATACGCCACCATGTTTTTTGTCCCGGCGGGTTTTATTGAAGGACCTGTAACCCGAGTGTTTGACAGGTTGTCTTATTTCTTGAAGGCAGACAATAGGAAACTTGTCAAAGACGGCACAAAATTGAGGGTCATCAAACTTAGAGCCAAAAGTTGTATTTGTTGATTGGATGTTCCAGCTTATAATTTTGGATTGTAAATTCATAGTATTTTTTCAAGAGGTTGGGTTGGTGGTCATGATTTGAAGACTAAAATTTAGACTGGAAGCTCAAACTCCCTGAAGATCTTGTCGAGGGTGTCTCTCGTGGTGTTGGTGATTGCATGCATTCCTCTTTCTGATAGATGGAGATTATCGCGGAAGTACATCAAGTTCTGCTTAGAAGTGGACTGAGTGTTAATGAAGAACTTATCATTTCTCTGAAGGAAAATCCTTTTTGTTTTAGGGTCCTCGTCTTGCTGCTGATTGACCAATAAGGACAGGGATCTCCTCAAGGAAAAGACGTGTCGGTTCTGGTAGGTGTTTCCGTTCAGTAGGGGGCAAGGGATGACCAGTCTGGTGGTGGGAGATACTAGTTCTAGCATTTCATTAAAGATCTTGAAGTTGTCGATGATTTTGGTAATGTCCTCTCCTTTGTGTATATCATTGATGCCGAGATGTACATATATTAGTTGAGGCTTCTCTGTTGGTATTTTGCTCCCCATCATGTATTCACCGGTCAGTGATTCACTACATGTAAAGTCAATTCTTTTGAAATTCAACCTATATTTCCTAAATTCCAAGCATGACTCATCAATGTGTCTCATAATTGAATCGGTAACAAGCCAAACGTTGATGGGTTGCCCACTTTCGACCAAGACTTTCAGGGAGGGCTTTATTGGATCGGGGAAACCAAATTTGGGCGAAGGCGAGGCTAGGTTCGGTTGGTCTCCTAACGCTGCTATTTCTTTTATCAAAGGGTCAGTTTGAATTGCGACCTCGCACATTTGGTGTGTTACATACGCGTGGATGTCTTTAATGTGCTCCCTTGTTTCATCGCAGAAGACACTATTGTAGTAGCTCCCCATGTCTTCCACCGATTTCTTCATGATATCTACTCCATTTTGACTAAGGTCGTTCAGAATCTTCCTCATTGACTGAAGGTCATCTTTTGTGCCGGTTATGTTCTCCACAAGGTCATCAATTTTACCATTGCACTCCTTTATCGTTTGTGTAAACACATTTGTCTTGCTCAGATTGTCGATTCTGTTGTTGCAATCACTCACTGCACTTTTCAAATCACTTATCGCATCCAAAACGTCGGTGTTGCTGGTTGGGTGAGGCGAGATGTCTTTTTGAGTTTGTTGTTTGGTCGCTTCCTGGAGAGTTGCTACATTCGCCTTGACAGATACGATGGAATCCACAACATGCTTTAGAGAGTTCTCCACACATTTTTGAGCATTACGCACTGATGCAATGTCATCTTTCATTTCCACGTCTTCGATCCTCGGGGAGTCACATCGTGAGAAGTTCATGCCGTGAGACATCGAGTTATTGGCTGCTGACATGGAGAGTTCCCCGATTGACATGCACATTTTGTTCTGAAGTCTTGTCCGCTTTTCAGATAAAGATCCTGCAGTTGAGACTTGACTTCTTATGAGCTCCTTATCTACCGTTCCCTCATCCATCTTCCCTACAACTGCACTGATCGTTGATGCAAGCAGGAGTCCTCCATCTGCTTCATAATCCAGGTTGTCTGCTACAGACGTTACTCGAACAACAGTGGGGGGAGTCTTAAGGAGGGGGAAGTTCATTTCTTCAGCCTGTTCCGTGGTGATGTCTGACTGAGGGTTCTTCTGCGGACCTTTGAGGGCGCTGTCAGTTTCTGTTGGACATTTCTGTTCAAATATCAGGAAGTACTGTTCTTCTACTTTTCCCCAACCTCTAGGTATCGAGCGTTTGTATCTCAACTCTGTCTTGCCACTGAGTACGCACAACGTGCCAGACATAAGGGCCGCTTTGTGGGTTACTTGACTCCCAGCTTGGGTCTTGATGTACATGGGGCGTGGATCCTTCAGACCAAGTGCCAACACTGCAACTACTGGAGAGAAATTGCTGTTTTCCTGGCTAGTGTTGCCGTATGGAATACTGTGTGAGGGGTCACTCATCCGATAAATAGTGGTCTTGTCAAACTTAACATCCAACTGAAAAACGTCCTCAACCGTTTTGTTGATACGATCCTGGTGGCATTTGACAAAAGAGCAAAGTTCAGACGGTTCGTCCAGGTTTACGGATAGTTCAGACATTTTAGGGGTTGCGGTCTTCTTAAGCTTCTTTGCCCCCTTTTTTAGATCAACATCTGTCAGTTTGGTCTCCACACCATGTTTGAGGACGATTTTGTACCTATCTTTGTTGCTTGGTGTGCAGAGTTTCCCAACAGTAGCAGTGAGTTCTGCACAAAGGTTAGCATTGCTCTCAGTACTGATGTAGTCGCTTATGTAACCAAGCTTGCAGGACTTCCCTTTGTCAAGAAATATCTCACCGTCATCTCTGATCCACACTGTGCTCCGCCTGTTTGTATCACTCTTTGTCTGTGAACCTGAAAGACTTGACTCAGATCCAGCATCATCACTTGTTTCAGTGTTACCCCAGCTCACGTTACTTAGACGTCTGTTGAGCTTCTTGGCGGGAGTTTCCTGGCAAGATGATAGCACATTGTTGGTCGGCTTCAGGAGACCTTCAGTGGCACTTACTTCAGTAATATCAGTGTCGTTATCCTCTGTTTCACTTGATTCTTTAGCCTCGTCTGTTTTCCCAGAGCCGTTCGCCATCATCACTGTTGCATTAGTCAGCCAAGGTGGTGGAAACAAACTACCAAGTTTCAAAGCAGAGAAATCAAAAATTGAGTTGGAAAAACAACCGGGTTGAGAGATCTGTTTACACGAGGTTTTACTAGAACTAAGACATTGGTTTTCTACTTCTTCACTGACGTAAACAGGAACGGTAGGGGCCAGTGGTCTGCTTCTGAGTTCCCTAAGTAAAAGCAGCAAAGTAAAGGCTATGAGCGTCGCAACAAGGAAGCAGAGGCTCAGAAGGACAACTACAGCTATCTGAAACCAGTCCCCAGCTCGCAAAGACCGGTCACTACCTAATCTGTCACACTGTGCACTGTGAGTGGGATTGTGAGGAGTGTATGTGGGGGAGTTGCTATGCTGAAAGACAAGTACACTCAGTTGAGACGCGGTTCGCGACGCATGCGGAGACAAGGCGCGAGGAGGCGGAGCTCTACTGGTGGGCTCTGGCTGGGAAAGACCAGCGGGCGCGGAACGAAACCTAGAAGAGGCATGCAGCAGTGACATGGCTGAGCAAGAGGACCGTAACATACTCGTCATAAAACCGTCATTAAGTTCATTCATAACATTAGAGATATATCTGCTGCATATGTTATAAATCAAATTGCTGTTTAAACGCTCGAAACTATAACTCACATTCCAAAACCACACTATAAAGTCATGTCCTTGTCTACCCCATACATCAAAATAATACATGCACGTTCCTACAATATTCATCAATGCTTTAAAGCAGGACTGCAATAACTCCAGGAATATTAGCTCGAAAAGTCTTGTGCAATGTACAATTACAATTCTAATGTGTTCTATTGCGTGTAATGTACTTTTACAAATAGTTGTCCTTATCTCTTTGTACGACTGATAAGGGCCATTACAGCAATCATTTAAAGTGTCCAAACCATTTCTAGAGTAGTATATAGTGTTCGGTGTCTGTTCGATGTTTGTTGAGTTTCTGTTCTGTTTAGTGTTGCAGTTCCAATCTATTCCGCCATCTGAGATGTTGCTGCCAGGATCGTACGTTAGACTAAGTACAGGAGCGGTAGCAGTCGGGACTGTGCCAGGACCATAAGTTAGACCATAAGTTAGACCAAGGGGTGGATCAGGAGCGATCGGGACTGTGCCCTGGCTGGCCAGCATGGCCGCCAGGGCGATTGTTGAAAATATTGTTGCTGACGTGGCTTTTTCGAATCAACGCGCATTAAAATCAAACCAAATCAACGTGTACAAGTATGTTGTTAGCTGAACGTCGACGACGCTCACCCCACGACCAGGCAGTCAGTGGGTTTCGAACTCGCAACCTAACGATTGTAAGACAGGCGTTCTAACCAACTGCGCTACCTGGCCGTGTTTAAGCGGGTAAAAGCCAGGTTCATCCTGATTTTCTTGTGAAATTAGATTTCGAGATAGCAATTGACAAACAAACTACGGCTTGTGACCGAACTTTTGAGGGGGTTCCGGACTCCGGGTGCCCACCGGTGCCCGCGGGACAGCTACGCCTATATTTGTTTATGAAATTTTCAGAATCAACGTAGAATCGCATTTCGACCATAAGTTTTGTAGTGGAATTTTGAGTTAGGCCTTTAAAAAATTTGGTGGCCAAATTCTGAAATTTGCCAGGCATTTTTCAGAATTTGGCCGCCAAATTTCATTAAAAAATATTGAAACCATATTGAGATATGAGCGATTTGAACACAAAATCCACAGTTAGGTAGATATTGAACTGATAATCATACAGAATGTGTAGTTTAGGCTTGCCTTTTACATTAAGTTATTTTCATTTAAACATATTGATATTTGACCAATTTATGGTCCAAAATCGATCAAATTTGGTGTGTATGCCCAAATATGGGCATATGGTTTTTAGCTCATTTATGAGCTAAAAATTTTGAAAACTGATTTAGTAGTTACAATTTTGATGAGATCAATTCCGCGAATATCGCGAACCAAGATATGGGCAATTTTGTTCATTTTTTGTGGTCTTTTCGCCTTAGTATCCACATTTAAACAGATATAAAGCTATAACTTACAGAAAATATGTAGTTTAGGCTTACCTTTCATATAAAGAAAGTTTCATTCAAAAATATTGATATTTGACCAATTTATGGGACGAAATTTACCATATTTGGTGCGTATGCCCTAATATGGGCATATGGTTCTTGGCTCATAACTGAGTCATTTTTTTTGTCCAATCTTGATGAAAATTCGTATACGAGTTCAAGGGACCAATAGCCAGTGGCGTAACGTTGCCTGTTGGCACCCCCTCCCCTTTTAACGCCCCTCCCTAAAACTGAACAAATTAGGTGATTCTAGAGGATACGCAAGTAAAATTTCTAAAAAATTGTGCTTCTAGAGCAAAACGCACAGTTTTGCTTGTACCTCAGTTAAGTTTTTCAAAATTATCCCACATTCAAATGACATTTTGCGCCCCCGGCCCCCCCCCCCCCCCTTCCGCACAGCGGGGCCCTTCGTTACGCCACTGCCACTAGCTACAAGTAGAGCACATAAAATCTAGGTTTTGATCATGTTAAGATGATTTGGCATTATTGGGACTAAATATGGGGGTGGCTGTCCCGCGGACCCCGGAGTCCGGGACCCTCTCAAACGTTTGGTCACAGGCTCTAGTTTGATGGTCAATCTGCACACATGATATCTCTCTGCCATGAAACATGGCTAACCTTTTAAACTATGATTTAAAACCTAAACCTAAACTAAATCTCAACTGGGCTCTCCTGTGTCACCTAACTAAACCAATAAGTAATTTTAGATTATTATATTTTTCTTTATTAATTGTATAATAAGTATATTGACGTAGTGGATGGTTGAGGGGGTTTCAAGCACAGGTCACTCTCAAATCCTAAAGGTAAGCAGTGGCCTTCGGCACTTGAAACCGCTTCAAACCTCCCCTGATTTATTTATTATTGATATTGTTTGATTGTGCCGTAAAAATAAATATTTGTTTTATTGAATATTTGTTTTATTAATTGCTATTTCGAAATCAAATTTCACAAGAAAATCAGGGTGAACACCCCCCCCCCCTCCTAACGCTAATTATATTGATTAATTCCTAAAATCCTCAAATTGAAAACAAAAAGTTCTGAACAGTTCATTCTACTTGGAAATTTATGGAATAAAAATAACAATAATAGTGATCTGTGATGCTCACGTCATGGATGCAGCCCCATCACCCCCAAGCGTTCTTTCGGCAAGGATATTGCACATCTCGCAGATTAGTCGGACGATTTATTCATTCAAATTTCAACCACAATCCAGAAGATTGGTAGAGGGAACAGAATGTACTTCAAAATAATATCAAACCTATAATGGGACAATACATTTAGCGCGCGATGCCTCAGCTTCACCCGTTGCGCGCGTGAGATTTGCGCAAAAATACAAGAAGGCCAGGAGCCCGCGTCCTACGAACAGTTCGATTATTTTGCGAAATCATAGAAGTTCATGTTGTGTCGTTGGTCTTCAACGTTGTGGAAAATGTACACTAGTTTCCATTTTAGTACATCTACTGATCAAATATCAATTGCATAAAGTTCAACCCGATTATCAATTAATAAAAATCAAACATTTTAAATATTTAAAATACAAGGATAATGCTGCTAATACTGGATGTAAAACAACACGGACTAGATAACCGTATGTCTTGATTATGATTAATACTTAATAGAGCAAAACTTAATTAATTTACAACCAGAATACACAGTTATAGTCGGTATTTGACAGTATACAGTGGAGGAAGTAGCAATTGTATAGGCAAAATATAATCACATTAAGCGCATTTCAACAAAATACAGTGTATATATACACTGTATTCAGTGTATACATAGTATACACTGTGTATAAACTGAATACAGTGTATATATTGTAATTTGTATATATACTGTATACAGTGTATAATATACATTGTATACAATGTATACAGTGTATATACTGTATATACTGTATACAGTGTAACTGTGTAAACAGTGTATACAGTTTTTTTTGGGGACCGGTTTTTGGTACACCGGCCAATGCAATATTTACAAAATCATATGATACATAACAATATAATTTTATTCGATATAAGTGAAAATGAGAGTTAAAATTATGATGTAACCTTTATCGTTTATTCTTTTTAAAAAACCAAAAAAAACATCAAAACTGGTAACTTTGTTGTGAAATTAGCGAGTAAGTAACATCAAAACTGGCGTGTAGGGTTCATCAAAACTGAGCTCTTGGTACACATTTCATATTTTGATTTGATAGTTTGAAAATAAAAAACTTAAATGGTGAAAAATGGTGAAAAACTGTGAATGATTTTTATGGTGAATCGGGTTTTCAAATTGTAAAATTTCCCCATTTTCCACCATTTTTTACCATTGGATACCATATACTGTATATAACGAACCAATAGGTGGGAAATTTTACTTACCCTGATGACGACGAACATGTCGCTGGTCGGCTCTGTAATAGAGAATATTGCTGAAGAGCCCCTTGTTTCGTTCTGAAATTTTAAAAATGTTCTCATGGTTGCTAATTTGCATTGTAGTTTTCTAGATTCTGACTTTTTCATGTTAAACGGGAGCGGACAAGTTTTAAATCTAAACTTCACTACAGTAGGGGTGTAGGGGTGCTACAAAATGAGACGCATATACTGTATATTATATAACGAACTTACTTCGAAGTTCAGGCGGTGACCTGCTTTCTTGAGCATTTCGTTCGAGTTTAAGTCAAAATACAACGTCTCTGATACCTGACACGATAAGGATGTGAAAATGACGGCACCTGAAGCTGTGGTTAACGGCGTTGTAACCACAAATATTTAAATTGTTAGATGTACACTGTACAGTGCAGTGTTCTACAATAGGTTGGCCTCTCCCTCCCTCCCTCCCTCCCTCCCTCCCTCCCTCCCTCCCTCCCTCCCTCCCTCCCTCCCTGCCTGCCTGCCTGCCTGCCTGCCTGCCTGCCTGCCTGCCTGCCTGCCTGCCTGCCTGCCTGCCTGCCTGCCTGCCTGCCTGCCTGCCTCCCTCCCTCCCTCCCTCCCTCCCTCCCTCCCTCCCTCCCTCCCTCCCTCCCTCCCTCCCTCCCTCCCTCCCTCCCTCCCTCCCAAAACATTTGACTGTTTAGTGTTTACCTTATATTATGCCGTGCACTGACTAATGAAATACAATTCTGCCAAACTCAGATTTTGAAGGAACAAGCCTGCGTTCCCGTCGTCATGGCAAAGTGTGACACACTTATAGACAGAAGACATATTTAAACACACCTACCCTGATCTTTAAAATCCCCCTTTTTTAAAGTGGTGGATGGAAAGTCTGAAAATTACCTTTTTCTTTAGTTTGGCGTCGTAGAGGGCCATCGATGCGTAAAATGGTTCGATAGCAGGTGTCATTCTGAAATAAAAGTTTTGCCATTAGTAACTGATGTGTTACCTCGGTTACTAATGTGTTACCTTGGTTACTAATGTGTTACCTTAGTTACGGATGTGTTACCTCGGTTACTAATGTGTTACATTGGTTACTGATGTGTTACCTTGGTTACTGATGTGTTACCTTGGTTACTGATGTGTTACATTGGTTACTAATGTGTTACCTTGGTTACTGATGTGTTACCTTGGTTACTGATGTGTTACCTTGGTTACTAATGTGTTACCTTGATTACTAATGGGCAGTGGTCGACCGGGGGCAGGATTCTGACCGGGGCCGGGGAAATCTTCCATTTTTCCGGGGCTGAGGCCAGGGGTAGTTTACCAAACTGTAGTCAGAAATTGAAACATGAATTTGATAATAATTAAGGCTGGTGTGATGCAATCGGGAAGGATTCAACTTGAGGTGTCGCTTATTCTCACCGACATGAAGACTTGAGGATTAAACCGCAACTTCGTGCTGCGAACCAACTCAGGATAATCCTCAGGTCATACTTAATTTCTAATCCTCAACTCAGAACTGAGGATAACCCTCAGCTGCTACTTTATCTGGACCTCGGGATTTAAAAGTAATCCCACATCCAAATATGGCCCGGTTCACAAAAATTTACCATAAATGGTTAAGTTCAAGACTTTCTTTCATGTTTGCACACTGCACGTGCGCGTGGGCACTGCGCGCTCCTTGTGACACGCCTCTCTGTTGTTTATAGTTAGTAGTCCGGTTGTTTACAGATAGCAGTTTATATACTAACTAGCTCGTGAGAACTATTTAGACTACTGCAGAAATACGAAACATTTTTTACTTTTTACCATGGTTTTAATGTAAGGCTCTGTAGTTTACGTTGAGCCGTAGTTTTAGCTGCAGTGCAGTATTTTTACTTTTTTTTTCTACGTATGTAGGGACTACGGGTGGAAGATGAATAATTGAAATTCCAACAGCATCTTTTTCCCTTCATTGTGCTGATTCCGGGAAGCATTCTGTTTACGCTCTCATCATTCTGTAGAATGAGATATCGTTCATTTAAAATTGGGTAATTATAGGCCTGTCAAGGATTGCAGCCCAATTAAGAGCTGATCAATTGCAGCTCCTTGTGCCATATAAGGGATAACTGAGGTCACGTGACAGTCGGTCCTATCACGTGACCTTACTTCGTAAATCCTCGAGCACGTGATCACATTCGTAACGTGTCGTATGCCGAATAGGATATTTGGTGACGTCACCAGAGCTCAAGTTACTTGATCAGGCCTTATATTTTTATATGGAATAATACAGTGTTTCGTATGTAATTGGACCCAATTAGAGCAGCTAAACGCTCAATTATAGCAGCATCTGGTACCACCTTCTGAAACCCAGCAGACAGCTGGCCCAGAGAATCGATAATAGAAGGATTTTTTACATCAACTGTCTTTTTCTTTAAAAAGGCATAAGATGTATAGAAGTGCAGAAGGAATTGAGAATGGGTATAGTAGGTAGCTAAGTTTTTCGTACGGTGTCACAAAGCAAAACATGCATAACCCTCCGCATACGTTATTTTAATGCATATTCTCTGCGTAGTCGCCATGGTTACCCTCCGCATACGTTTGCACGATTTGACGATTGATCGAATTACACTTCCGATTGCGCGCGGCGCCAATTGATTTAGATAACACGCGATTTCCCGGATTTTATACATTACATGTGACATGTGTTAAGTAGCTCACGCTTTTCTTTATTTGATCATTGATCATGATGCGGTACAACATACTAACTTCTCGTTTTGTTGTGAGTGCTTGATTTGTTATACGAAATGGACCATAAATGTTATTATGAGTTGCATTAGTATTACCTACTACGGATTTCACGACTTTTAACTGCATATCACCACACAGGCGCAGGCGCTACGGTGTCCGGTCATTTAACTTTTTAAATTTGACTAATTGACAATGGCAACCCCTCCATTTTGTGTTCCGTAGCGCCCCAAGAATGGTGAATAAAGAACCATTATTTAATATTTTGACCAACATGAAACTATCGTTAATTTAAATTTTAAATTTTAAAAGGCATGACAATCACTACGGTTGATGGAAATCTAGCGTCCGCTAACCGGCGCAATTCTTGTTATGGATGAAAATCGAAGGGAAAACCTTGTAACCCTACATTTTCGATGACGCTGAACAAGATTAAACTGGTTATAATTATCATACTTTCGTGTAAATTGCTTTAAAACGTACTTGAAATTTGAATGATGCTATCAATTGTAATATAATTTGTACAATAAGCTAAGCGGCTTAACGGCTGGTATTCCTGGGCCGCACTCATCCCAGCTTTTCATTCCGCCTCAGCTTCACTGTTTGTGAATATTACAGCCTGGGGTCCCCAGGTAACGGCTGGCACCACTATCTCTGCATAATCTCAATTTTTGTAAATAACGAAGACTCTAGTTCACAGCCAATGAGCGGGCTTATGAAGGAAAGATCTAGAGTTGAGAAGACAGGCCTATAATTACCCAATTTTAAATGAACGATATCTCATTCTACAGAATGACGAGAGCGTAAACAGAATGCTTCCCGGAATCAGCACAATGAAGGGAACAAGATGCTGTTGGAATTTCAATTATTCATCTTCCACCCGTAGTCCCTATACGTATGTTTTATCGCAAATTTTTCGGAGACGATTAATTGAAAAGTCTGATACTGAGGAAGAACCACGGTTTTTATGTTACTAGCCGAAGTCTAATTTAAGCCGTATGTTGTATTTTCTATAATATTTGAACGTACCCAACGTAGACAATAAATTGTTTCAACTATGAAATCTCATAATTACCATTAAATTGTGTTTGTTTTTTTCAAAAATGTGCCAAAATCATTCATGAAATCCCCGGTAAATGCATGGTTTTTGGCCGGGGCCGGGGGTAAATTTATTGGCCGGGGCCGGGGTTTACCCCCGGCAAATTGCCAAGTTTTGGCCGGGGCTAGGAAGGGCCGGGGTTGTGGTCGACCACTGCTAATGGGTTACATTGGTTAATAATGTGTTACATTGGTTACTAATGTGTTACCTCAGATACTGATGTGTTACCTTGGTTACTGATGTGTTACCTTGGTTACTGATGTGTTACCTCAGTTACTGATGTGTTACCTTGGTTACTGATGTGTTACCTTGGTTACTGGTGTTTTTCATCGGTTATTAATGTGTTACATTGGTTACTAATGTGTTACATTGGTTACTAATGTGTTACCTCGGTTACTGATGTGTTACCTTGGTTACTGATGTGTTACCTTGATTACTGATGTGTTTCATTGGTTACTAATGCGTTACATTGGTTACTAATGCGTTACATTGGTTACTAATGTGTTACCTCAGATACTGATGTGTTACCTTGGTTACTGATGTGTTACCTTGGTTACTGATGTGTTTCATCGGTTATTAATGTGTTACATTGGTTACTAATGTGTTACATTGGTTACTAATGTGTTACCTCAGTTACTGATGTGTTACCTTGGTTACTGATGTGTTACCTTGGTTACTGGTGTGTTTCATCGGTTATTAATGTGTTACATTGGTTACTAATGTGTTACATTGGTTACTAATGTGTTACCTCGGTTACTGATGTGTTACCTTGGTTACTGATGTGTTACCTTGATTACTGATGTGTTTCATTGGTTACTAATGCGTTACATTGGTTACTAATGCGTTACATTGGTTACTAATGTGTTACATTGGTTACTAATGTGTTACATTGGTTACTAATGCGTTACATTGGTTACTAATGCGTTACATTGGTTACTAATGTGTTACCTTGGTTACTAATGTGTTACATTGGTTACTAATGCGTTACATTGGTTACTAATGTGTTACCTAGGTTACTAATGTGTTACATTGGTTACTAATGCGTTACATTGGTTACTAATGTGTTACATTGGTTACTAATGTGTTACATTGGTTACTAATGCGTTACATTGGTTACTAATGCGTTACATTGGTTACTAATGTGTTACCTTGGTTACTGAATACTGATGTGCTGCCACTGCATTGTTACTGTGTAGTGGGTACACTCTATTTGTCAGATCTTTCTTGTCATCTCGGAACCCATACACTCGAATAATTTTCATCGCTTTTACTGGACAAGATAGTATCGTGTAGTATAGTATGCTATGGTTTATCATGGTAACACATCCGTTGTTATGGTTTAATGTACAGTTATTATGGTTACACATCAGTTGCTATGGTTAAATCTATATTTGCTAAAAAGGATGACAAGTTTGACAAGGTTTACACGCTGTAGAGTGTACTGTAACGCACGGTAAGAAAATGATAACGTGATGACACGGCAGAACAGCCTGTCACCATAGTGACGTGTTGTAGCACATTATAATAAATGGCAGTACAATTCGTATTTTAATAGAAGGTTTTTCGAGATTTTTCTACTACGGGTAGTATTATACTCTGTTAAATTTATCTTTTGATTTTAAGATTTGAGTTCTCAGTTGTAAACCCCTATTATAATAATAGCAGGGTACACTCTACAGCAGGGTACAGCAGGGTACAGTGTACACTCTTCAAATAAAGTCCGAAAGAAGGTAAATTTTGTCGATAATCACGACGAAAGAGAAAAATGCACTGGATTATTTGACTGATTGTAAACCGAGATGGTGCCCGGTTCTATTGTTCTAATGACTAGTTTTAATCTTACCAAATGTATAATAATAATAGTAAAAATTCCTCACAAGGGCACTGCACTCTTAATAGGAAAATGCCACACTGTGTAGATCAGCACTTAACGACGGAATTTAAACATCATCTAACAAAGCAAATATTGCGAAAACTTAAAGTTGTGTATGCTCCAACAGCCAGAAAGAATAACTCAACAAGTAACATATCACAACAGGACAAGTCCCCATCATCATACAAACACTATCGTCCCTAATATAATAGCAAGACATGTATTGTAAAAAATACACTCAAGTAAAAGTCACACTCATCTCACTGATTTGTCTTCAGTATAAATTGTCCCTTCTTTGATGTAATGGTGCTTGTTCAGCTCAGCGTTCTTCTTCTTTTGCAAGTTTTGAACAAGAAGTCTATACTCAACTCGATCCTCCAATGAGCGGTCTGGACTAATGAAGACTGAACTAAACTTCGCTGAATGTCGCAGCTTTCGAGCTTGACTGAGTATCTGATGGGCTGTACTGGAACTGGACAGGGTAACTGGCCGAGTAGTCTTCTCCTTCAACTTGCCAACTCGGCAACTCTACTGAGCTCCACTGATGGTTTCAGTCCAATTATATCCTCAAATATGTCTCCTACAGTTCTGTTAAAGTCTTTACTGGAATCTTCAGGCAAACCGATAATTATGATGTTCTTGCTCCGGTCTTCTGCTTGCACCACAAACTTGACGACTTCCTTCAAAGTCTCGGTGGTAACTGAACTTTCAGGTTGACAAACCATGACGTTTTTCCTGAACTGATTCTATCAGAAACGCAGCAAAACGTTTCCTTTAATGACCTTTGAAGCAAAAAATACTTGCAAAGAGGACATGTCAACTCGTGCTTCACAACCGAACTGATTCATAACTTTTGCCGTCCAAGCCTCAACTTTAAACATAATACTGTCAATCTCCGTGTCGTCCACAGCTGCCATGATGTAAGGCTAAGGTGAGAGGCGCAATATCTCGCCGTTAAACAAGGCGAGATAAGAAAGCAGATAAGAGAGCGAATTAAACAAACGTATGCTATTAGTGTAGGGCTGAACTGAAAGTAGGGATGAACTGACTTGAAGCCTTCGGCTGCTTCCCCTGAATTCCGGGCTAAGTCAGTTTCGACTAAATTATGGAAGAAAGAGAGCTTTTATAAAAGCTATAGTTTTCCATATGTTTCACTATCGCCTGAAGAGCTGTACACTTAAGTCTATTTTTTATTATATAACTTTATTCAAATCAAAAATAGAACATAAAGAACATCTTGATGACCTGATAAGTCACCAAGAGAAAAATAACACAGAATAAACTAAATCATGCTTAACTCTCTCCATGCTTTTCTATCTGTTGCAAAAAGTCTTAAATGGTATAAATCGTCTGTATTTACAAGTCTAAAGTTTCTGTCACTTAAATCGTTCAAAATAGTTTTTAACAAGTTTGACTGGTGTCGTCCGACTCTACCTCTCATCAAACTCTGACTCTCTACAGCAAAATGTAAGGCAAGCTGGGCAGGTGAGTTATTATCACTGCGGAGGATGTGACCGAGTATTCTCCACCGTGCACGAGCAACACGCTCACTTAGTGGAACAACTTCGCAGCGTTTGTATAGAGTCACATTTCGTATGACATTAGGGTAGGTCATGCCGATGATCGTACGGAGATAATTCCTGTGGCAGACATCAAGTTTTTGAAGGAGTTGTTTAGATGTTGCCCAACTGTTGCAATTATACATCAGTATTGAAACAACTTGTGCTTCATATATCTTGAGTCGAATCTTCAAGGGTATACGTCTACCTTGTTCCCAGACTTTTTTGTAGTTCTGAAAAGCAATGTTAGCAAGTATACATCGTCTCTTGACATCTTCGATGCTACACAACTTAGAGCCTAAAGAGATAGATGACCTCCAAGGTTCTCTACCTCTGAGTGTCTCTCCTTTGTTATCAACCTCGTTCTTGCCGGCCAGATAGAAGTGGGTGAACTCGGTTTTTGACTCATTGACAAAAAGATTCCACTCTTCCAATATCTCTTTACATATTGGCAACAAAGACTCCAAATTGCTTTTATCCTCATCAGTAAAATCAACATCATCTGCATACTCCCACTCGAGGGGTAACAGATTCACAGCTATGGGAGGGTTAGGTCTTAGATAGGACATAACAGCACGCAGGTGGTAAAGTGCTGCTGCCAGATATAGAGTGAACAAGTTTCCAGACAAACTGTCGCCTTGAAAAGCTCCAATCGTGACAATAAACTCTCCCGATATTGTTGAGTTCACTTTGATCTTCAGTTTAGTATTTGCGAGCAAATACCTTACCAGTCGAATGTCGTCCTCACTACAACCAGCATCAGCTAAAATGTCAAGTAATACCGACCTCTTTATGGTATCAAAAGCAGAGGACATGTCAATGCCCATCTTATGAAGAGACCAGCGTTTTTCCTTGACAACTGACACTAGTATTCGCTGGGTCCAAACGATATTTGCACAACTATGGCCAGGTTTATAGGCATTCTGCCAAGGACCAGTGTACTGAGATACTTGCCTTTGGATGCGCTTTAAGACTATCATGGACAATATCTTTCTAGTACCGTTTAGTAGGCAAAGTGGGCGCAAACTCTTAGGGGGGCCTAGTGGCTTTCCAGGTTTTTGGAGCGGAGTAAGGTATCCCTCTGTGAAAGAAGGTACATGTTCATGGAGCTCAAAGGATCGATTAGTAAGTTGTGCAAATGTGGAAAAAAAAGATTTCAGGAGAGTGTTTGAGAAATTCGTTTGGGATCCCATCTGGTCCAACAGCTTTACCGTTCTTGAGTTTCTTGGCCGCAAGCTCAACTTCAAACGCTGTAATGGGGTTTTGAAGGGGCCTAGGGTTACCTGTGAACGGTTCTAGTGGTGGTTCACTGTCAGGTCCAGTGTAGTGTTCTTCGAAGTACTGGCGAATGATTTCAGCCTTGTCTCGTTCATTATCTACCAGCTGGTTGTCAGTGTTGAAAACAGACACAGAGCCTGCACCCGTTTTCTGTTTGCCTGATAGTTGACGAGCAGCTTCAAACATTCTCCGTCCTTCGTCTATGGTGGCTATAGAGTCAGCTAGGCTGTTTGCTAACTCAACTCTCAATGTTTTCAACCGTTTAGTAATGTCGTTTGAGAGCCTGTTGATTTTAGCTCTGAGAGCTGTCCTGTCTCTGTATTCGTTGTTGTTCAGTTGTTGTAAAAGTTGTTTCCTTTCTTCAGACATGCTAACAACTTGACTGTCAGAGGAATGATTCCTTTTTCGCTGTGGCTTGCGAAAACCCACAGTGGAAACAGCAGCTTCTTTAACTTCACCAAAAAGTATATCAAATTGCTGTTCCGTGTTGTTGGAGGTAAAGTCAGGATCTGATACAGTTTGCTCAAGTTTCTGACGAAGTTCTTGCTGATATTGTTGTTGAGCTTGTTTGCTTCCAATCAATGTTGTTGTGTTATAAGTCTTTTGAAATGCTGTGCTCTCCTTGTACAACTTGAAGCGCTGCGAAAAATCTGCCTTGGCAACAACAAGTTTGTGGTCACTGCGGTGCTTTGTACCTGCATATGACCTGGCATCAGTTAGCAGTGCCTTGCTTCTGGACCTGCAGAGTATGAAGTCAATCTGTTGGAAATAAGGTTTACTTTTCCTGGTTGCTCGATCCCGAATCCAACCAGTCCGAGTGGTAATGTGTCTGCTGCTATGGGAGAATGAAGTGTTGGCAGCAAACAGGCCATTAGCAGTGAGAAAGTGTAGCAACCTTTCACCGTTTTCATTTCTCCTCCCAACACCATGTCTACCAATATTCACATGTAAACCATTTTCTACATCAACAGGGCTTCTTTTGCCAAGTTTGGCGTTAAAGTCGCCTAACATCCATACTTCAAATCTAGCAGGAACACTGATAGCCTCGAGTAGCTCATCGTAAAATTGGGTTGCTAATCGGGGATTCTGAACTGACTTGGGATTCGTAGGGCTGTAACAATTAACAATTCTGATATGACAAGGTGGTTGATCCACCCTTTTAGCACTTAATTTAAAGTCCATATAAACAACTCTGTCACTGATCTGATGATGCGATACTATACATTCCAAAAAACGCTTGTTAACAATAAACCCAAGTCCACCGTGTCTACCGTGTCTCTGATCAAACAAAAACAATCGATGATGTCCAGGGAGTGTTGTTTCCAAGTATTCACGTGTCTTGGTCTCCTGAAGTGCTAAAATGTCTAAGTTATATCTGTCAATGTCCTCTGCAACGAAGTGTTGCCTGTATGTGGTCGATAGACCGCAAACATTCCATGTCCCAAAATTGAGTGTCGTAGCCATGATGAAAAGAGTAGCGTAGACTAGGAATCCTGCGATCTTCCTCGACTTAAGTCTAAAGAAATAAAATCGCCGAAAAAAATTACACATAAATCCCTTACTCCTTCATAAATCTAACCAAGTTTGGAATCGATCCTTTAAAAAAAGGCCAAAATTATGGGTTGTGACTTGTGAGGTACATCAACAGAAAATTTTGAACCTACGAAAAAAGTTCAAACGATTGTCTTCAGCTCTACAGATAACAGACCAGTTTTTGAATTTTGTAATATCGATATTCAGAAGTAAAGTTATGACCCGTTGAAAAATATTGATTTCATCATAAATACACATACAATTTTCAACACTCCAATAATTCTGACACCCTGGCCTGCTGTAGAACTGAGCCCTTGCCACTGCCCTACCCATATAATGACTAAATAATCCTGAGTATACTTAATTCAGAATAACCCCACCCTACTTACTCCAGCTTAGTGAAAGTTATCATGATCCGGAATGGTTTCTCATGAGCTGAGGGAACAGGGGGTCTCTTTCTTGACTCTATTCTTTCATCCAAATGATACTGTAAAATTTAGTTTAATCTCTGGTTATTTATTCGTAATCCACTATTGGAGCTTTTTATTTAGAAGTGAAACAAAGCCTTCAATCTTCATGTTATGTAGCTAGGACTAGCTACATACTCAATAAATGTAATATATGTATGGGGGCCCCCATTGACACGTCCGATGTATAGCTATTGATATTGTAGTAATTAGTTTACAACTCATGCAAAGTTTGATCATATTTTAAAATAAGTAAAGTGCTTACACTTTGAGGATTAGGATAGAGAGAGAAGAGTGTAGAGGGCCTGTTTTTAGCTCGGCAAGTCTTGTTGCTGGAATCTGTGTACTTTATCTTTGGGAGGGTATAGTCCTTCAGATAGCCCAGAATCATGCCATCGCCCTCCGACATGTCAAACGTGTCTTCACTGGAATGAGAGATTAGTATAGTAGTAGTATATATAACTAAGTATATAGTAGTATATAGCAGTATTATATAGTAGTATATAGTAGTAGTGATTAGTATAGGATATGAATTGTCATTTACCTATAATAACTATAACTACACCCTACCCTAGCTCCCTATAATAACTACACCCTAGTCCCTAGCTCCCTATAATAACTACACCCTACCCTAGCTCCCTATAATAAATACACCCTACCTTAGCTCCATATAATAAATACACCCTACCCTAGCTCCCTATAATAAATACACCCTACCCTAGCTCCCTATAATAACTACACCCTACCCTAGCTCCATAGAATAACTACACCCTACCCTAGCTCCCTATAATAACTACACCCTACCCTAGCTCCCTATAATAAATACACCCTACCCTAGCTCCCTATAATAACTACATCCTACCCTAGCTCCCTATAATAACTACACCCTAGTCCCTAGCTCCCTATAATAACTACACCATACCCTAGCTCCCTATAATAACTACACCCTAGTCCCTAGCTCCCTATAATAACTACACCATACCCTAGCTCCCTATAATAACTACACCCTACCTTAGCTCCCTATAATAACTACACCCTACCCTAGCTCCCTATAATAACTACACCCTACCCTAGCTCCCTATAATAAATACACCCTACCCTAGCTCCATATAATAAATACACCCTACCCTAGCTCCCTATAATAAATACACCCTACCCTAGCTCCCTATAATAAATACACCCTACCCTAGCTCCCTATAATAAATACACCCTACCCTAGCTCCCTATAATAACTACACCCTACCCTAGCTCCATATAATAAATACACCCTACCCTAGCTCCCTATAATAAATACACCCTACCCTAGCTCCATATAATAAATACACCCTACCCTAGCTCCCTATAATAAATACACCCTACCCTAGCTCCATATAATAAATACACCCTACCCTAGCTCCCTATAATAAATACACCCTACCCTAGCTCCATATAATAAATACACCCTACCCTAGCTCCCTATAATAAATACACCCTACCCTAGCTCCCTATAATAACTACACCCTACCCTAGCTCCCTATAATAACTACACCCTACCCTAGCTCCCTATAATAACTACACCCTACCCTAGCTCCATAGAATCTTTGTATGCATCATTATGTACAGCAACATTATACACCCAGTACACCCAGTACACATGTACCGGACATGACGTTGGTGGGTGGGTCATTTTTTCTCCCAAACACACAGTTAGTACATGGTACTAACTGGTGGGTCTACTGCCCATTTTCCAGAAAAACAGTTAGTACATGGTACTAACTGGTGGGTCTACTGCCCATTTTCCAGAAAAACAGTTAGTACATGGTACTAACTGGTGGGTCTACTGCCCATTTTCCAGAAAAACAGTTAGTACATGGTACTAACTGGTGAGTCTACTGCCCATTTTCCAGAAAAACAGTTAGTACATGGTACTAAGGGGTTCATTTTTTGGGTGTCCAACCCCAAAAAAACCATTTTACCTCAAATTTCAATTTTGGGAATGGGTTTTGAGGTTTTTTTACATTTTTTTTTTGGGTTTTTTGTAATTTTAAAATGTTTTGTGTAACTTTTTATCTAATTCGACTACATTGAAAACAAAACCCCTACTAAATAGTGGGTATATTTTTCCCATTTCCAATGTTTAATGAGCTGTTTAAAGCAATTTATGGGTGGGTATCTTATTCTATATACCAAAAAACAGTTAGTACCACGATTTTTCGACAGTTAGTACCGCGGCAAAAAGGGTGGGTGTCTTACGTATTATCCAAAAAAACAGTTAGTACCGCAAAGTTAAGGGGGTGGGTGGGTCTAGTGAAAAATATCCAAAACTACACTTAGTCGACGTGATGTCCGGCACTTGGTACCTGATCCCCCCCCCCCCCCCCCCCCCCCCCCGAAGGCAATAACACGCTAAACTTTGCATTACTACTACTACTACTACTACTATGTTGGAGCTAAGTCCGATCTACGCCAGAAAACCCCCTCCATATATCCCTCTCCCGCATCAGGGTTCGCAGTTCCTCTTTAGAGTTTGTCCCAACTTCCTTCAGTAACATAGACAAGTAGCTTTGTCTTGTTCGGCCTTGCTGTGCTCTACCGTGCGCTGCGTAGGTACTAGGTTCCCATAAGACTAAATCACTGGCAAGTAGCTCAGGATGTCGGATGCAGTGTCCCGCCATTTTTAATCTCCTGCTTCGTAACTTGTTTGACAGCCTTGGGAGGCTACCATACAAAGTTATATTGCTGACCTTGTCCTTCCATGAGATACCCAGCACCATACGCAACATCTTTGTGTATGTCCCGTCCAAACTTTTCTCTTGAGCCTTTGTCAGTGTCAAGGTTTCTGATCCGTAGAGCAGTACTGATTCACAAGCCGCTATGAACAATCTAATCTTGAGGCTCTTTGAGAGTTTGGATTTCCAGATATCCTTCAGTCTATGTAGGGCACCCCACGCTTTTCCCTTTCTAACCCTTATCTCCCTATCTGTGCTCTCGATCCAGGAGCCTAAGTAGATGAAATCATCCACATTTTCTATGGCTTCCCCGGATCGACTTTGTAGGTCGCTAGATCGATCCTCCATATTCAGTGTCATGACCTTGGTCTTGCCTTCGTTTATGTGTAGTCCCACGCTTGCTGCCGCCGATTCTACTCTGAGCAGGAACTCGTTAGCCTTGTCCATGTCCTCAGATATAAGTGCTAGATATCATCTGCAAAGTCCACATCGGTGATGATCTTGGGCCCCACTCTTCTGCTTTTTCTACATTCGAGAGTGAGTCCAAGTCACTCCGCATCATCGCCTATGGCTTGCCTCATACAGTAGTCGATGACTATTGCAAAGAGGTAAGGTGCTAAGGTATCAACCTGTAACACACCTGCAAGTATCTCGAACAATTTCGTTTCTCCGTCTGGAGTTAGGACTTTGGCCATTGTCTTCTCGTACATGAGCCGAATAACTATAAGCTGTACGATTTTGACTGGAATGCCGTAAGCTTCTAGAATCTTGAGCATTTTCCCACGATGTACACTGTCGAAAGCCTTCTTAAAGTCTATAAATGTCAGAACAGCTGGCAGTTTCCGACTCTTGACACCCTCTATAAGACGCCTATAAGTACCAATATCTGCTGAGTTGTATCTCTTATAGGTAAATATGGGATACAGCGCCCGGTATCTCTTATATGTAAATATGGGATACAGCGCCCGGTATCTCTTATAGGTAAATAATTATGGGATACAGCGCCCGGTATCTCTTATAGGTAATTATGGGATACAGCGCCCGGCGCGGTATCTCTTATAGGCAAATATGGGATACAGCGCCCGGTATCTCTTATAGGTAAATAATTATGGGATACAGCGCCCGGTATCTCTTATAGGTTAATAATTATGGGATACAGCGCCCGGTATCTCTTATAGGTAAATATGGGATACAGCGCCCGGTATCTCTTATAGGTTAATAATTATGGGATACAGCGCCCGGTATCTCTTATAGGTAAATATGGGATACAGCGCCCGGTATCTCTTATAGGTAAATATGGGATACAGCGCCCGGTATCTCTTATAGGTTAATAATTATGGGATACAGCGCCCGGTATCTCTTATAGGTTAATAATTATGGGATACAGCGCCCGGTATCTCTTATAGGTAAATATGGGATACAGCGCCCGGTATCTCTTATAGGTTAATAATTATGGGATACAGCGCCCGGTATCTCTTATAGGTAAATATGGGATACAGCGCCCGGTATCTCTTATAGGTAAATATGGGATACAGCACCCGGTATCTCTTATAGGTACACAACACAACACACCTGAGTGAGGCGAAACTTGAGCGGTTACTCTCATTCTCCTGAATAACTTCCTGCTCTTCCGTCGTTAGAACGCTCTGAAATGAAAGCAATATAAAGAAGGGGATTATAACACGCATAACTAATGCGCAGGGATTATAATATTTCAATTTTCCTAATTAAACTAATTACAACACTACAAATCTATTACATTTATTGAGAAAATTATGTAATGTAACGCGATGGAAGTTCTTTAAGCGGGCAATTCCAGTCCAAACCCTGGATACATGACATAAAAGATTCGTTTTCACTTGTTTGCATGAAAAGCATTAATACCTAGCGATATAGAGAGGGGGATTATACTTAGCGATATAGGGAGGGGGATTATACCTAGCGATATAGAGCTAGGTTAGGTTGCTAGTTACAATCCCCCTCTCTATATCGCATCCAGGGGTGATAACGTGTTTACAAAAATATATCATCTTACCTTGGCAAGATCAACTTCGTATTTGTGATCGACGGCTGTTCTTGATTTATCGTCGGACAATGTCGACGTTGAACTACTTTTCTCGTACCTGAGGACAGTGCATTTACATATTATTATAATATTATAGAAATACAAAACAACTGTATACCAGATACCTGGTCCTAAACAACTGTATACCAGATACCTGGTCCTAAACAACTGTATACCAGATACCTGGTCCTAGACAAGTGTATAGGGGGGGGGGGGTCCAAGGGGAAGTTTGGGGAATTTTGGGGAACTTTATTTTGGGGAACTTCAGGAAACCTGGGGGACTTTCCCAAAGTTCCCCAAAAAAATTATCATGCCAAAAAAATGATCATGCTGCAAGTATCAACAAGTAAGTTAAGATTCAATACCTTATAATAACATACATGTTAACATTAATGGGTATTAATGTATATTAGAGAAATTTTGAATAATTTTGGGGAATTTTGGGGAATTTTGGGGAACTTTTGTTTGGGGAACTTCAGAAAGTTCCCCAAAGTTCCCCAAAAAAATTATCATGCCAAAAAAATTATCATGCTGCAAGTATCAACAAGTAAGTTAAGATTCAATACCTTATAATAACATACATGTTAACATTAATGGGTATTAATGTACATTAGAGAAATTTTGAATAATTTTGGGGAACTTTGGGGAGTTTTGGGGAACTTTTTTTTGGGGAACTTCAGAAATCTTGGGGGACTTTCCCAAAGTTCCCCAAAATTCCCCTTGGACCCCCCCCCCTGTATACCAGATACCTGGTCCTAAACAACTGTATACCAGATACCTGGTCCTAAACAACTGTATACCAGATACCTGGTCCTAAACAACTGTATACCAGATACCTGGTCCTGAACAACTGTATACCAGATACCTGGTCCTAAACAACTGTATACCAGATACCTGGTCCTAGACAACTGTATACCAGATACCTGGTCCTAGACAACTGTATACCAGATACCTTACAAGACTTTTTCATAACGTACGAAATGCGACGGTTTTCCCGAAATTTCGCCATATTTCCGGACCGCCAAAATTTCGGTCGTCGTAATAGAATCCGTCGCATTATTTGTAGCTTATTCCAATAATTGTGGCTTCATCGATTCATTTTGTTCTTGAAAAGTTAGTGATATGATGGTGGGACAAATAATGTCAAGTAATACGTTTTAAATTTACAATAAATTACATTTATGTGCTAACATAAACGTCTTATAAGAGACTAAGTCAAGATAAACAATTTAATACCAAACTCAATAAGTCATGTGATGCAGATATACTGTCATTGATCAGTAGAGTAAAATTTAGATTTTAGATTGAAATACTAAAATCAGCACTAATCAGTAATCATCTTATTACTCAAGTCAATTTAAAAAGGATCTTGTTCCGGAAAAGTAACCACATGGACTGATATCTACGATGGTGAGAAGGTTACTATCCATCGGGAAACTAACGATGTGTCTCTTCAACATGATCGGTATGCGTGTGCCGTGAAGCGGATAAAGGACGGAAGAGGTTTGCTTGTTCCACAGTGAGTAACCGTCTGACATATTCCGTTAGAAGTTAGTAAACATTGTCACTATTTCATGTGCCACGGTGGGGAAATTAATGGAGTTGTTGAGGATAGCAGACACCGTCGTTCCCCTATACCCTCCGGTGGATTGGAAGTCAAGTTGAAACTTACTTTCAAAGGCCTCAGAGACATCGTGTACAAGATGAAGCAGCTTATCCGAGAATCTTACTCCTGGGAGTACACTGGAGAACAGCGTGAAACTGAAAGAGTCGAGCCGGACCCCTTAGAGGAAGATGAAGAAATCGATTTATAAGTTTCATTTTGTTTCAACATGATTTTACCGATTTTTAGAAAATTTTGAATTTCCTTTCAAAATGATGAAAAATACCCTTATTTTCTGTGACGTCCGAAATGTGACGGTTTTTGTTCAATTTCGCCATATTTTCGGACCGCCAAAATTTCGGTCGTCGCAAATTGGTCCGCCACAAAAAAGTCTTGTAAGGTACCTGGTCCTAAACAACTGTATACCAGATACCTGGTCCTAAACAACTGTATACCAGATACCTGGTCCTAAACAACTGTATACCAGATACCTGGTCCTAAACAACTAGACTGTATACCAGATACCTGGTCCTAGACAACTGTATACCAGATACCTGGTCCTAAACAACTAGACTGTATACCAGATACCTGGTCCTAAACAACTGTATACCAGATACCTGGTCCTAAACAACTGTATACCAGATACCTGGTCCTAAACAACTGTATACCAGATACCTGGTCCTAAACAACTGTATACCAGATACCTGGTCCTAAACAACTGTATACCAGATACCTGGTCCTAAACAACTGTATACCAGATACCTGGTCCTAAACAACTGTATACCAGATACCTGGTCCTAAACAACTGTATACCAGATACCTGGTCCTAAACAACTGTATACCAGATACCTGGTCCTAAACAACTGTATACCAGATACCTGGTCCTAAACAACTGTATACCAGATACCTGGTCCTAAACAAAACAACTGTATACCAGATACCTAGTCCACTGAAATGAAGCCACTGAAACAAAGGGAGGGGTCCTTCCTATGTCCAAACTTACATGATTTATGGTGAAATTTAGCAATACCTTCTATTGACAACATTCCAATCTTGTATTGTCATTTTGACATTGTCTTGTACATGGGGATTCTCTTGGTTATACTCTAGAGCTTGTGCGGGTACCATATCATCTCCTGTCCTGAACTCTTTCGAATACGTTGTAACCTGCAGTAGTAGTGTTAGATTAAGGGGGCCGGGGGGTCTTCATCAAAATTCTCTCGAAATCGACTTTATAGTTGTTTCTGATAGAGGCCAGGGGAGTGATATCTATCAGCTGCTTTTGGTCCCATGGAAAAATATTGTTCCTAGCCGAAATTATCGCCGGTCTAAGGTCAGCGCTTATGTGTAATTGTATTGCGCAAGCGATTTTCAATCGCAAATTCTGAAAATCGAGTCTATAAATCTATCTTCTCCCACAAAAAGAGATTGATCATACAAAATTTTGAGATAGGCCTTTAAAAATTTTTTATTCAATTTTGAAAATCTTGGACCTCAAAAAATCGTAAAAAAACGAGGTCCAAGATTTTCAAAATTGAATAAAAAATGTTTAAAGGCCTATCTCAAAATTTTGTATGATCGATCTCTTCTAAATGGTCCCTAGAACATATCCTGAAAGTTTCAGGGTGATTGCTCAAAAATTGTGGGAGAAGATAGATTTTTAGACTCGATTTTCAGAATTTGCGATTGAAAATCGCTTGCGCAATACAATTACGCATAAGCGCTGACCTTAGACCGCCGATAATTTCAGCTAGGAACAATATTTTTCCATGGGACCAAAAGCAGCTGATAGATATCACTCCCCTCTATCAGAAACAACTATAAAGTCGATTTCAAGAGAATTTTGATGAAGACCCCCCCCCCCCCCCCCCCTTAACACGTCACTCCCTCTATGGATTGCATATTTTGTTTTGTATGGAGATGATCTTATTAAAATGGTGTTCATTGTTCAAATAGAAAATAATAGGAAATACCTCGATATCGTCATCCGGAAACAACATCAGATCAATATGTGGATCACATTCTTTAAGAATCCTAGTTTTATCATCGATCCACTCTTCATATTTGAGAGGGTCTGACAGCTTACCTCTACCGACCTGGGAATCAAGCGTTATAGTAAATTCCTCAATTTCAATGAAAAGCATTAATACATAAATTCCAACATACTATAAATTTAATACCGTAATCATCAATTAGTACCTTAAATTATAACATTAATTGCATAATGCAATACACATTATAATACTTTTATGTGAATCGTGTACTCACTGCAGTGATAAGATCTCTAGTATCATCATCCATATCCAGTCAACATAACAGGAACACTAATTTAACATAATATCTAAAATTCATAAATTATTGTATTACAGTACCAAAATAATATTTAAGACAATATTCTCGGCAGTATTAAAAACATTATACACTCTGCTATCAAAGATAGACATTTTTAATTAAAATTTTTCAAATTAATCAATTACATACTCGAGTTTAAAAATGCTCATAAAATGCTTGTTAGAAACCAGTGACAGTGTACTCAATTATGAGAAAACCCCTCAGAAACGAAATCATTGCAATCAATCAAAAGGGTCACTAAAACACAGACAATATCGAGTGCAACCCCTGTACAAGCATGGGCCCAATCATATTACTTATTACTCAGTTAACGAGTGCATGATTTAGATAATCCTTTTTATTATAATATTACTTGTTCGAAGAAAACATTAATTCATATAAAAATTTTGTTTTATTTAAAGCCAGCTGCTTTAAAAGATAACATTCCACATCACTCCATAAAGATCTGTATCACACTCTGTTTGAAAGCTATCTTGCTTATGGTAAAATGTAGCTACAATATTTTCTGTACTGTCTAAGTTAGACAGTACAGAAAAGTAAGGTCAGATGCAACGTTTTTGTGCAGAATGGCACTTTTTAAGCCAACTTTTTGTCAAAAACTGAGAGACTCACAATAGACTGTACAGGAGGAACTTAAGGGGGCATACACCAAATCTGTCCAGACCAAATGACCTCATAGGCAGTTCAGTGACCTTCTAGCGCACCGTTTCCACACCAAAAAACATTATTTTGAGAATACCCATTTTTGTAATCGACCATTTCCTGGTTAAGAGTGCAATTTTCGGAAAAAATTATTTTGTGGTTGAGACGCTATAAGTTAATCATTTCTTGCGGTATCGGGTTGAAATTTTGCTCGCCGTTTATTCACATCTATTTCAAGGTGTGTGTAAAATCTTGATATCGTATCTAAAAAGGCTGGTGTGTTATGAATTTTTAAAGTCAAAAAGCTAAAATTGTCCTTTTCAGGCTTATTTTAACAAAAAGTCAGTCAGGGAAGATCGGATTATTTGATGCTTGACATCAAATTGTTCTCTGAATTCTGGCGCAGTTTTTGATGCCCTCAAAAATGTTTTTACTCATTCACCTTCTGATCTATTGGACCTCAAAGCCAAACAACAAATTTAGGCACATTTTTCGTTTTTAATATTTACTGATTTTTCCAAAATTTTGATAGGAATGTGCTAGTGACTTTTTTAAGAGTGCAAAATAACCGCAACTAGCACATTTATATATGAGTTATGAACAAAAAAACACCCTAAAATGCTTCCCTTTGAAGTTATGGGAGAAAATGTGATTTTTTATCTGCAAAGCCAAAAAATCACATTTTCTCCCATAACTTCAAAGGGAAGCATTTTAGGGTGTTTTGTTGTTCATAACTCATATATAAATGTGCTAGTTGCGGTTATTTTGCACTCTTCAAAAAGTCACTAGCACATTCCTATCAAAATTTTGGAAAAATCAGTAAATATTAAAAACGAAAAATGTGCCTAAATTTGTTGTTTGGCTTTGAGGTCCAATAGATCAGAAGGTGAATGAGTAAAAACATTTTTGAGGGCATCAAAAACTGCGCCAGAATTCAGAGAACAATTTGATGTCAAGCATCAAATAATCCGATCTTCCCTGACTGACTTTTTGTTAAAATAAGCCTGAAAAGGACAATTTTAGCTTTTTGACTTTAAAAATTCATAACACACCAGCCTTTTTAGATACGATATCAAGATTTTACACACACCTTGAAATAGATGTGAATAAACGGCGAGCAAAATTTCAACCCGATACCGCAAGAAATGATTAACTTATAGCGTCTCAACCACAAAATAATTTTTTCCGAAAATTGCACTCTTAACCAGGAAATGGTCGATTACAAAAATGGGTATTCTCAAAATAATGTTTTTTGGTGTGGAAACGGTGCGCTAGAAGGTCACTGAACTGCCTATGAGGTCATTTGGTCTGGACGGCACAAACCACTGTTTTGGTGTATGCCCCCTTAATGCCGGGGTAATTTGCTGACTGGCTGACTGTGGCTAGATACCCGTTGTCTAGACAACATGAGATTGTGGGTATAAAATAAAATTTTGTTTTATTTAAAGCCAGCTGCTTTAAAAGATAACATTCCACATCACTCCATAAAGATCTGTATCACACTCTGTTTGAAAGCTATCTTGCTTATGGTATAACTGTCTGGGGAGGAGCATCTTATAAAAAACTCGAACCTCTGTTCAAAGCACAGAAAATGTGTGCCCGCATAATGTTTGGTGATAAAGAAGCATACTTGGATAAATTTAAAACTAGTGCGTGATGCAGATCCTACGGGGAGCAAATCCTGGGCGACGAATTCTACAGAAAGGAGCATACTAAACCCCTCTTCAACACTCATGAAATCATGAATGTGCATAATCTGTACTTCTATCATTGTATTAATGACATGAGGGTTGCAGTTTCGCAGCTATGGTTTGACCTATAACCACTTTGATGTTCAGCATGGAGATTGTGGTGGTCAAGATGTTTAGTCATCTGTTTCTGGACACTCTTTTCAATAAGTTTCGAGAGGAAAGGTAAGTTACTATATAAGGAAGTTGGTCTAATTTCTCGTTAGGGTTAGGGTTAGGGTTTCAGCATATGCTTTTGTTAAGGATTGGGTTAGGGTTAGGGTTGGGATCAGATTAAAGGGTTAGGGTTTCGAATAGTAGTTCAGGACCAGCTAGAGAACGGGTTAAAAAAGTCATGTGACAGAGTGATTAATCATAATCCAATAAACAATTTAAATAGTCGACTGAAATACATACTTGCCTTGTCCATTGATAATGGCCTAGTCGGCGCATGCTACTTCTTAGCACTTGCTACTTTGAAGAAATTTAGACGAGTAACATTCCTCAAGTACTTGCCAAGAAGGCCGGTGGATATTTTGAGAAAATTCTTAATTATTAACAATTTTGTATTACTATGATTAATTAAGTAAAACTAAATTTAAGTAAAACTAAATTGAAATTTTATTGCCATTACAATGAATAATTATATCATAATAAATATAAGTAGACATCCGATATTAAATTTGTTACATCCAGTACAACCCAAGATGTCAGCCGACTAACAAAAATAAAGAAAGCTAGCATGTTCATAGTTTTTCTAACGAGCATACTTAGGCTGTACGGAAATAGATTTAATTCTACGTCATATTAAAAACTTTAAATCATTTTTGAGATACAAAAATAAATTTAAAATAAATAACTTTTTTGCTGCTTAGGCGCGGCACCACGCTTGACCCACATGCTATACAGCGTGTAGCAACAAATATATTTCCAACAAAATTTAGTTAAAAATAACCATGAAGTTTGATTTTGTCAAAAATTGCAGAAGTGGAAGAAAGTCAAACTTTACACAGTACATCCAGTACAGTAAATGAAACACTAATTCAGTTAAATTTTGTTTAACTCAATAATTTGAGTTAAACAAAAAAGTTTAACTCAAATTGTCGTACAAATAACTTATTCACATGGATTAAATAAGTAAATTAAAAACTATTCATTTTAAGAATCTTAATAATTGTTATTTTTTTCTTTTTTTAGCAGCACGTGAATTTTTATGTAAATATTAAACTTATTTGCTCTATCCAAAGCCTTTTTGCTTACAGTAGCGTGAAAGAAGCGCGTCACGCAGTACGCGTAGACTCATGGCTAGGTGAATGAACTTATTGTTTCTATATATGGATAGTCTAGATTTGAATTTGGACCCACGAGGCCAAGGGTGATCTTCAAATGTTTCTTTTGACCATTGTTAATGGTCTGGCCCGGCGCGCACTACTTCGTAGCACGTGCCATCGGGCCAACATTTCGGGCTAACATTTCGAGAAGAAAGCGGCGCGCGCTACTTCGAAAAAATTTAGACGAGTAACATCCGTCAAATGTTTTTCCCAATCTTTAGCCTTTTACTAATTCGCTCGCCCAAAAAATTCACGTGACTTTGGTTTTTATGGTTTTGCAGCCGTACAAAACGGTTTTACATAAACCCTACCCAGCAAACCCTACCAGCTGGGGTATATAATCTCCAAAAGTAAAAAAATAGAACCTTCCGGTTTTCAACAAAATTTCCGTCTCGCAAATTTAAAATTAGCTCTAACGTATATTCTGAATTAAACCGAAAAGTTTGATTTTGGGCTAAATAAAAGATCGCAGCTTTTAAACTTTGCAAAGTAATGTCGTTGTCATGACTACTACGCTAAATGCAGCGTGCGAAAAGTGGACTTGATGTGACGCGCGAGGACAAAAGTGCTGTTGAAAATCAATCACCTCTAGCGAGCCCTGCCGGCGGTAAGGTTTTCTGTGTTCTGGGTGTGCGAGAGAGCTGAGAGTTCATAGTTCAGCTGCAAAAGAAAGCAGAAGGAAGGGGGAAAAAGGGGGAGGTGCAGGGAGGTAGGGGGTGTTTTGCGATATAAGACTTATAATTTCGGTGGAAAATGTATGAAGTTTTAAAAGTCGATTTTGAGGGTGAAGATGGCGTTTTTACTACACTATCCAAGCGTTCCCTCTCGTGTTGGCGAAATTCTTTACTTATTTATTTTGATATTTAAAATTGAAATTTGATTTGATTGGTGGAGAGTTATGGTTTGTCAAAGTGAACGTTTTAAAATGAAAGTGCACATTCTTTTAAACGCGCGTAGGTTAGGCCCAGCAAACCCTACCGGCTGGGGTATATTTCCAAAAGTAAAATAAATAGAACCTTCCGGTTTTCAACAAAATTTCCGTTTCGTAAATTTAAAGTAAGCTCGACTCCCCAGGAGCAAAATTTGGGACAACGTAGATTTTGAATTAAACCGAAAAGTTTGATTTTGGGCTAAATAAAAGATCGCAGCTTTTAAACTTTGCAAAGTAATGTCGTTGTCATGACTACTAGGCTAAATGCAGCGTGCAAAAGGTGGACTTGATGTGACACGCGAGGACAAACGTGCTATTGAAAATCGATCACCTCTAGCAAGCCCTTGTCATACGTTGTATGACCCGCCGCGCATGAGTGTGCGGCTCCCCCTGTATCGTTGAAACTCTACAGGGGTAAAGTGAAGCGACAGTGGGGGTCACCACGTGATACAAGCAAGCCCTGCCGGCGGTAAGGTATTTGGGTAATCCCAACCCTAATATAACCATAACCATAACTCCAAAGCTAACCATAACCCTTACCACAACTCTAACCTTAATCCGAGCCCTAAACAATCGAATTCATGTTTTACTAGCCTCACAGGAGTGAGCAAACTGCTGCTCGCTTTGTATCACGTGGTGACCCCCCGGTCGCTCCACTATACTTCGACGATACAGGGGGAGCCGCGCACTTCGTGCGCGGCGGGTCATACAACGTATGACAATGCTCGCTGCTGCTCACTGCTGCTGTCGCGCGCGCGCGACAGCAGCGTCCAAAAATTCAGCGATTTATATAAATTTCATCGCTGTGAGAAGCCTCATTAAGTGCGCGGCGTGGCACAGTAACGCATCGCGCTACAAGAGTGTAGATTATATCGAAAAGAAACAATAAGAACATATACAAATTATTCAAAGAATAATTTACCTATAATTGTCACAAAGACCCGATATAAAAACAACCTTTCAAAAAATCAATATATTCCCTATATCTTAAATATTGCACTCTTACTAAAATTTTTGTGAAAAGGCCCCTTGGTTGTAGCGCGGTGCGTTTTTGTGCCGCGCCGCGCACTCAATGAGGCTTCTCACAGCTAGATCGGTGAAATGCGCTATTGTGCCGCGCCAAGCTGCGACGAATTGACATCGTCGATTAATCTGCACTCTTAATCTTTTTAAAAACTGTATTTGACACTTTTTAAAGGTTGCCGCTACTGTGTTTATTAAAATATTAGTATTTTTAAATTCCTCGATTAATTTTAAAATCGATAACAGACACTGAATTTCTAACAAAAGATGGCAATTTATTCCAAAAGCTGATAACACGCTTTGATAAAAAATTATTTGACAACGTTTAAAAATTGTCTTTTATTGATATTTGCTATCAATACTGTTAGATTTAGTGCTTACAATTTTATCTCCTGATCTACTTAAATTGAAAATATCTTTTCCATATTCGACCAATTCACAATTTGCATCCTTTACAACAAAGCTCATTCTCAACCTCATTCCCTAGAAGACGAGCTTTGAGGTCTGTTAGATTTGTTTATGTAAATTTTGTAGATATTTTACTGTACTATTTTATATTGTATACAATTTTACGGACGAAATGATCCCAGGGGGGACTCCCATCCCACCGCTTCAGCGGGTAGTTGATGCACCGTTCACAAGCAAGAGCTACTTTGGTCTATTTGCTGTGAGGTGTCTCAGCTATATGGGTTGGGGGTCCCCCTTTTTTTTCTTAAAAAAAACATTTATGTGGGAAACTGCCACAGTATACAACATCCCGATTTTGAAACGTGTGGGTATCACTGCCACAGTATTATCAGCTATCTTCTAGAAAGGAAACCACTCTCATTTCACAACTCCCATCTAATGACTTTATATCAAGATCCACCAAAATTTGGAGCACAATTACACCTAAACTTAAGCTTTTTGACTACTCCTACATGATTAGCCTTGCTAAAAGTCGCCTGAAAAGGCACTTCTAATAAGAGGTTAATACTTCCAGGACTACTACCTCTTTGTGAATGACATATTCGACAACCAACACATCACCACGATTGTAAATTTTGCAAACCGAACCAAACGCTTAATTGTGCCGGAAAAGCTGGATCAGACCAGGGTGACATAGTGTATCAACTCATATGCTGTCTTGTCTCATTTTCCTTTTCCAAACCCAGCTGGCACTTAAGTGTATCATCTTGACTCATATCACTTCTTACACCATCCTCCACCATTCATTCTGTTTTCACCGGCAACCTTCCCCAGGGTTACCACACCCCAGAGGTAGGCAGAGCATCTCTGATGCTATCCTCTTGTGGGCTATCTTGGCCCAACCTCTCTTTAAAAAAAGAAGAAAAAAAAGTTTTGACTCTGAATTTTTTCCTAAGAAACAGAATGGGCGCTGATTTGACACCTACTAGTATAAAGTAACCTTCAAATGGAGTGAAGCTGTTTGCAGCATAATTTAAGTTCTTAACTATTGAATCTGTTCAATAGCCATACTACACATTCAATTAGGATTCCATTAAATATCAAATTGATTTATTGTAAACATGTTTATTCTGTAATAAATGGCATAGAATTGAAATTTTTGTTTAACTGAATTTAAAAAAAAAAACTATTGGCAACATTCAAAAATTTAAGCTCTTAACAATAAAGTTTTGACCATCAAAATTTGTTCTTAGGAAACAGAATGGGTGCTGATTTGTCACTGCATGCAACAGCAGATAGGCTGGATTACAACATATCACGAAAGCTTGCTCTTTTGAGGCAACTAGATTCAGACTCTATGCAGTTCAAGGTTCTGAACATCATCACACAATCATTTGAAGTTCTTGGAAGTTCTGCAACAACTATCCCTGGATCATTTCTGGCTACCATATACTTCAAGTATTTCTATGAAGATTGTGCCTTGTCTGTAGTTTTCTTTAATCTTATGTTGGCTCAGCTGGTGAATGTGATTTTTACTGGCGGTGTCAAAGCAATGGTTAGACGAAAACGCCCTGATTATTCATCAAACAATGACATGTATCTAACACATGGACCTGATATTTATAGTTTCCCATCTGGTCACGCTTTGCAGATGTTACTCATAGTTAGATTTATGTTTACATATGTGGTTCATGGAAAACTGCTATCTTTTGTCTGTGGACTGTGTGGCATAATAACTTTCCTTCGCATTTTTACTGGGAGGCATTTCGTTTCTGATGTTTTAGGTGGTTGTTTAATTGGATGGTATTCATTTGATTTGTATGTAAAGTTTATGTGGCAAACCTATACATGGTTCTAGGTTAATCTGTACCAAACACTACCTGAACCGATGAGTATAAAAATGTCAAAATTTATGTATTTTTCTTTAAGGATAGTTTTTAAGTATGGTGAAATGACTATATTTTGAGTGCCGAAATGGGGTCATTCACATATTATAACATAATCACTAATTACTTAAAGGACCAGTTAACTCAAGAATTTGTATTCGCCAATTTGGCTAAGATTTAAATCAGCTGTGACAAACTGGTAAAAAATCGTATCGCCGAAAGAATCAACTCTCTAGCGTACGTGTAACGCGTGTTATTGCAATAATAAGCAGTGGCCTCGTGACGTCATAAAGTCCCTCAGTGCGCGCTTGCATAGCGTAATACATCAGCCAGTAGCAATGCAGCATCTCACTCACTCAATCACCTCAGCAGTTCGGTCCCTTTTTTCATTTGCATTACTTTCGCTCATTCTCCTGTCATAGTGCATTCTCTGCTACCATAATGCCTTTCTTATCACGGTGTAACGCATGTTACACCTTGCGTCTTTCTCTAACGGTTGTGTATGATATTTTTTGACTCGATTTAAACTTACTAACAAAAAATACTATTAGCTTCCTCCCTGTGACCACGGGGTTTCTAGTAACATAATAAAGTAAGCTTGTCTTAGCGCAGTCATTACCTGACTTCAAGCAATTCAAATCAATGATGTACAGTTTCAATTACAATTATAGTAACATGGCTCCCGCCACACTGTAACAGAGTTGGAAAGAAGGAGTTTTCTGATGATATAGACCGCGGCAGTGACGGTTGCAGAGGACTCTGTCAACAGGAGTATTGAAGAAGGAGCCAGTCCTCCCGGATGGTGGTATTTGTGTGAGAGGTGACTTTGGCTGGCACAATTGTGCCCACAACAATGCTCAATCTGGTAAGTGATTTGTTTATCTCTCAAAATCTTGCAACATTAAACTGTCACACTCCACAGAATTTGTTATTTATCATTACTATACACGGGTATAGGAACCGACCGGAAATCCGGCTGAATCCGGTTCCGGCCGGATATCCGGCTTCAAAATCCGGTTCCGGTTCCGGCTCCGGCTGGAAAAAAATTTGCCGGATTTTTGCCGGATTTCAGTTTTTTTTACCGAAAAAAAAATCAAAAAAATATTTTCGGCTAATAATGAACAGGGTAGCCTGAATCGTGGAAAAAAGTGGTTTTCAGAAAAACTTTGAAAAATTTTGACTTAGAAGTTTTTCGGTCCGAGTCGTTCTCGAGACGTACCTCCTGTATCGAGAGCTCCCGCTTCCGAGCTCGTATTGCAAAGGGGAGGCCTGCCTTTCGAGATCACATTACCGGGGGAAACCTCGAGTCCAGAATTGTGTATGGTAGGTGCGGACTTCGAAAAACCGAAAAAATATTTTCGGCTAATAATGAACAGGGTAGCCTGAATTGTGGAAAAAAGTGGTTTTCAGAAAAACTTTGAAAAATTTTGACTTCGAAGTTTTTCGGTCCGAGTCGTTCTCGAGACGTACCTCCTGTATCGACAGCTCCCGCTTCCGAGCTAGTGTTGCAAAGGGGAGGCCTGCGTTCCAAGATCACATTACCGGGGGAAACCTCGAGTCCAGAATTGTGTATCGATGGGTAGCTGCGGACTTCGAAAAACCGTAAAAATATTTTCGGCTAATAATGAACAGGGTAGCCTGAATCGTGGAAAAAAGTGGTTTTCAGAAAAACTTTGAAAAATTTTGACTTAGAAGTTTTTCGGTCCGAGTCGTTCTCGAGACGTACCTCCTGTATCGAGAGCTCCCGCTTCCGAGCTCGTATTGCAAAGGGGAGGCCTGCCTTTCGAGATCACATTACCGGGGGAAACCTCGAGTCCAGAATTGTGTATCGATGGGTAGGTGCGGACTTCGAAAAACCGAAAAAATATTTTCGGCTAATAATGAACAGGGTAGCCTGAATCGTGGAAAAAAGTGGTTTTCAGAAAAACTTTGAAAAATTTTGACTTAGAAGTTTTTCGGTCCGAGTCGTTCTCGAGACGTACAGCTCCTGTATCGAGAGCTCCCGCTTCCGAGCTCGTGTTGCAAAGGGGAGGCCTGCCTTCCGAGATCGCATTACCGGGGGAAACCTTGAGTCCAGAATACAGAATAGTGTATCGAGGGGTAGGTGCGGACTTAGAAAAAACCGGAAAATATTTTGGGCCACCTCCCTGGGCTAGCCCCCGGCTATAATCGCAAAATTGGCAGTATTTAATCTTCTGATTATGAAATACGAAATATGAAGGTCACGTGTTCAGGGTCTGGGTAGCTACTTAATTAGCTCATTACTGCAATCATGTGACTCAGCTCTAGACGCCAGACGGTGATTAGTACTGTACTAGACAGTGCCTGCTTACGAACAACCTTATTAAGCACCTCTGGTTGTAAGTCACGTGACCCAATGATACTCAGACTTGCATGAAAAAAAGGGAATTCGCACAAACGCGCTCAATCAGGGGTCTGGCAGCATATGCCAATTAGATATCATTTCTGATTATTACTCGTCTAGTGTCGTGACTCGTGTCTACTCGTGTTACATTGTGTCTGCTACGTACTGCTTGTTTAAGCAATGTCTAGTAGTAGATAGGAAGATTTGTAAAAAAACTATATCTGTTCGGACGTTGAAGCCGCCCTAAGTCGAGTCGAGTAGTAGTAAATCTAAAACATCGTCCGTCTGGTTGTTCTACTCAAAAGAAAATGGGATCCCTTATAGTTATGCAAGCTGCAAGAAGTGCTCGATGAAGATTAGGCGTGGAAAGGAAGGAAATTTTCCGGCAACATCCGGCAAAATCCGGCAAAATCCGGCTGCCTTTTAATTCACTCTGAAACCACCGGTTCCGGTCCGGCAAAATCCGGCTTGCCGGATTTGAGATCCATATCCGGCTGAATCCGGTCCGGCAGCCAAAACCCCAATCCGGTCGGTTCCTACACGGGTATTTATTCGAACATTTTTTAAGGCCATATTATCATGCTGGTTGCAGAAAATTCCAATAAGGTAGTGACCTTCAAAAGCTACTCCAGAATGTGTAGTTTATGAATTATGTGCCAGGAGAGGGTTTAAGCAACACAAAGGTAAGTGCAACAACTCGTCCAATGCGCTCTACTAATATAAAGTACAATGTTAAGTATGATTTATCAAAAATAATTAACAAACTTTCCTTTGTTCGCTCTCCAGTCAAAAAATGACTTAGATCTGGGATACGAAAAGTTGAAGGTCATATCTTCAACTAATATTCATATCTGATATGAATATTCTTGAAAAGTTGTTCCAGAACGTACGCACGAAGATACAGGGTGGGCCAAAAGTCAGTACCCATACGTTGGCCTTTATAGCTCAGTCACTGAGTGCCCAATTTAAATACTTCTTTCTGGTATGACTTAGTACCACCACTGGTTCGAGGAATTTGTCAACTCGAAAAATATTCGCGTTCATTTTTTTCAAATGGAGGTTCATTTTCACATTTATTTGATAGTTTGGATAGTCGGATCAAGCTAAATGTTATTGAATTGTGTTTGGCCATTCGAATTACGTTTGTCCTGAAAGAATTAGAACTGTAGCTTCTCAGATGACCGAGATATGAAGCATAACGAGTTTATTCATTACGTGTGATCAGGTGATTGGTTTACTTAATCACGTGATAAGGTGCCCCCGTTAACTACCCCGTTAAACATTATGGGAATTGTTAAGGGTGCCCAATTAAGGTGTCGTGTCACGGTGTCACATATTCACCCAGTCAATATTGTTAACGAGATACAGAAAATGCTTGATAACTTCGTCATTTCTGATCTGTTTCACATCATATTTTCAGATCATATGCAACATTTGATAATCTACCGTCTCTGAAAAAATTAGGCGTTCAGCATGTTCAGAGAAAACAATATAGGTGTTTTAATATTGAATGGGCGTGGTCTAAAATATTCGAATTTTCAAATTTTGACGACGGAATCCTCGAACCAGTAAGTACAGTATGCCATCTGCAAAGCAACAGCTCTCAAATATAAAACACGGCGGAGCTATTAAGGCCAACGTATGGGTACTGACTTTTGGCCCACCCTGTAGATGACAGCCGAATTCTGATACATGGAGACATCTGGATACTGCGAATCGCTTTACAATTAAAAATGTGTGGGAAAACACAGGGAATGCTTCGGTAATCTCACACATTATGATATAAATATGTTTACAGATATTATATATTTTTGACTGCGTTATATAATGTCAATAACCAAGATGTTTGAAAGCGCAAGTTTATGGTTATGACAATAGAATTTCACACATTAGTAGAAATTCAATTATATTATATTTCTCTCGTGTTATAATACATCTTTTACAGGTGATAATGCAGATAGCAACTTTGACTGTGACCGAGTAGAAGCTAAATTATAAAGTACAGAATTTCCTCCTAGAGGCGTTTCTATAGCTGGGGTTCAGTGATAAAGGTGATTTAAGATTGTTCCGTAAGAAGTTAAGCATGTTGTATGTTAGTTATTGCTTTTAGCACCTTATTGAACAAATCAATATGACGAATTACCTGTCAGTAGGAATATTAATTCAAGGGAATCAATAAATTAGTTGACTGTTTTTAAGAAACTTAAACTCGTCACATTTTCTACAGGCGAGCCTTTGCACATTTGCGCTCTTTGTCCCAAAGTCACGATCAAGAAACAGCGGGCAGTTATCAATCCTGCATCCAAGCAAGAACCATCAGATCTGCAGTAAATTATAGAGCACATTTGTACGGTTAAAGCTATCAATAAGTGTTACGTTTGCAGAGGTTGCTCCAGAATCCAGATACTGCACTGGAGTTGACGCAAAGGTGAGAAATAAAGTTTGCACCGTATTTTGTCATGGCCTGGCCGTGCACATTCTCACATTTCACATCGGAGCTTATTGTTATAGGAGTTTAGAATCCACGACCTCCAGAGTGTGAGTCAGTGTAGTTTCATGAACCATCATTCAAACTTCGGCCCTTACTCGATATACTAGTTATATAAATTTAATACTAAAATTATGATTGATACAGGGCACTCCTGAATTATTACTGATTTCCAGTTCAACCTGAATGTATTTATTAATTAATCCAGAATACTCTTCAGATGTCCGGATGAGTAATAAATCAGACAATTCTACCGTTTCTCAGGAGATTCCCAATTCTTTTGAAAATATTCTTGCTAGTGAAAAGCAGTTGAAATGTCCAGATTGTTCATATTCAACTACACGAGAAAGAATACTTCAATATCACATAACAACTCACTGCGGAGTGAAATCGTTCAAATGTTCAGATTGTTCGTATGCAGCAGCTCAGAAATCAGACCTCAATGTTCATATGAAGACTCACTCTGAAGAGAAACCGTTGAAATGTCCTGGTTGTTCATATTCAACTACACGAAAAAGAATACTTCAATATCACATAACAACTCACTGCGGAGTGAAATCGTTCAAATGTTCAGATTGTTCGTATGCAGCAGCTCAGAAATCAGACCTCAATGTTCATATGAAGACTCACTCTGAAGAGAAACCGTTGAAATGTCCTGGTTGTTCATATTCAACTACACGAAAAAGAATACTTCAATATCACATAACAACTCACTGCGGAGTGAAATCGTTCAAATGTTCAGATTGTTCGTATGCAACAGGTCTAAAATCAAACCTCAAAAAACATCTGAAGACTCAGTCCGGAGAGAAACTATTCAAATGTCCAGATTGTTCGTATGCAGCAGGTCTGAAATCAAACCTTAACAGACATATGATGACTCACTCTGGAGAGAAACCATTTAAATGTTCAAATTGTTCCTATACAGCAGCTCAGAAATCAAACCTCAAAGAACATCTGAAGACTCACTCCGGAGAGAAACCGTTCAAATGTTCAGATTGTTCGTATGCAGCAGCTCGTAAATCACAGCTCAAAAGACATATTTTAAGCTCAAAAGACATATTTTAATGTTGCCATGGGGTGGCAAGTCCCCATACATCGCAGTCCGGTAGTTTCATTGCGTCCTAATATATGAATATTCACTCTAGAAACTAGAAATAACTCATTTCGGCCAAAAACTGTACAAGTTTTCGGAATGATAATAATAACATCTTTTTGAACACCACTGAAGTTCATTCTGCACTTTTCATCGAAGTAGTCTTGTCAAACATCAGTGAACACATATTTCGGCGAAAAACTATTTGAATGTTAAATCAGTTCTTTAATTGTACTTCAGTTTTGAAGGTTCTTTGCAATATCTTTGCTCAAATCTATTATACCATAATATGATTAATAATTAGTATGAATATCGGGTGATTTCCAATGTTGAAAAATGGTGAAAAATGGTGTAATTTTACTATTTGAAAACTCGATTCACCATAAAAATCATTCACCATTTTGCCACATTTTTCACCATTTGAATGTTTTGCTTTCGAAATATCAAATTGAAATATTAAATGTGTATTCTGATACTATACGACGATACCAAGAGCTTAGTTTCGATGCACCTTACTCGCCATGATCACCAAAAGCTACCACTTTGATGTACTTTGCTCTCCATGATCACCAAAAGTTACCATTTTCAAAGTTCATAATCGCCATGTTCACCAAAGGTTACTAGTATTGATGTACTTTACTCGCCATTATATATGATTGATTTGAATGAGTATTACAATAAAAAATCTGCCGGCTTTTATTGTATTAGAGATCTTATAGATCAACTTTTATTTACATAATATATGCCTGTTTGTATCATGGTGTATAGTTCTATGTTTTATTGAAGATTAAAATATTTGTTTAATTTTTATGGTAGCAATTATACTCAATACCATTTACTGATGGATTGTTTCCATTGTACTATAAATTCAATTACAAGTTGTTTCCATTTCTACAATTGTCCGAGTAACTATATTATAATGCAACCATTGAAACCTGATCATATAAAACATTGTATAATACTAAAATTATGATTGATACACGGCACTCCTGAATTATTACTGATTTCCAGTTCAACCTGAATGTATTTATTAATTAATCCAGAGTACTCTTCAGATGTCATGTTCTCACAAAAAGACCGAAGTGAAGACCGAAGAAGAGGATTTGAGAAGCAAAACTGGCGGTTTTCTGTGTCCAGCATGTGGTGAACAACTATTTTACGAGAAGTATTTCCTTGAACATATCAGGGAACGTCATTATAAGCCTGACCTACGAGTACAAGATGAGGTTTATTACATGATTTTGCTGGAGGTTCTGTTCATGAAAATAGTCATGTTACAGAACAAGATGGTTGTTGTGTTGAAAATAAATGTGATGTTCTTAAATCAGAAGTAAAAACTGAGATGAGTGAATTCAATGGAGAGGCTGGAGGCTTTCTCTGCTCAGTTTGTGGGGAAAAGTTTCTAGAGGAGGACAGTTTTATTAAGCATATCAATGATCACTTTAATAATTCTAGCAAACGAAAAAGACCACGATGTGCTGAATTTCAAAATGACAGTGATAATACAGAATCTGGGATGAGTAATAGATCAGACAATTCTACCGTTTCTCAGAAGATTCCCAATTCTCCTGAAAATATTCTTGCTAGTGAAAAGCAGTTAAAATGTCCTGATCGTTCATATTCAACTACACGAAAAAGAACTCTTCAATATCACTTAAGGGGAGATACACCAAAAACGTTTTTGCTCCGAACATCGATTTTATTTTATATTATGGTTAAATAGACAAAAAGAATAAGATTGCACACCTTCAAAATTTTCTAAAAATATTCCCTCATCGAGAAAAAAATTTTTCTTTTTCGAAAATTTTTAAAATTTGGAGAAGTCTGTCACTGTAATACCGATAGTTCGGCCATTTTAAAAGTTTTTTGGCTGATTTTTTACTGAACATTACTTACACTCCGTACAAGACAACCCTATAAAGGATTATATAATTGAACAATAAATGACCAAGTTACAGACCGAACAAGGTGAAAAAAGAAAAATTGGGATTTTTGCCTACCACCAAAGTTGTTCATTTTACCACTCGCCCAGGTCATCAGATATCGCTTCAAAAATTCTTGTGAGTGTAGTTGATGATCATGGAAAGCTTTTTGGAACCGGATTTTTCTCAATTTTGAGTTTTAAGCTATGAAATGTGGCCTAAACGACTTAGTAAAATTCATCGTAAAAAAGGGCCAAACATGGCAGATTTAAGGCTTAAAATGCCTATAACTCAAAAGGTATCAGTTTTTTTGAAATAATTTTTACAGGATCGTTATCAGCTTGGTAAGACAGATCTTTTAGTACCAAATTTATAATAGTTCAAGACACAAAATTTAGTTGTAAAAAAAATTTGTAAAAAAAATGTGTACAATTCGAGCTGGAAAATTATTGAAGACAATTTGTCTTCTAAAATCACCTATGTGGTGCTAAAAGATTCGTCTTCTCAAGCTGATTACGATTCTGTAAAAATTATTTCAAAAGAACTGATACTTTTTGAGTTATAGGCATTTTAAGCCTTAAATCTGCCATGTTTGGCCCTTTTTTACGATGAATTTTACTAAGTCGTTTAGGCCACATTTCATAGCTTAAAACTCAAAATTGAAAAAAATCCGGTTCCAAAAAGCTTTCCATGATCATCAACTACACTCACAAGAATTTTTGAAGCGATATCTGATGACCTGGGCAAGTGGTAAAATGAACAACTTTGGTGGTAGGCAAAAATCCCAATTTTTCTTTTTTCACCTTGTTCGGTCTGTAACTTGGTCATTTATTGTTCAATTATATAATCCTTTATAGGGTTGTCTTGTACGGAGTGTAAGTAATGTTCAGTAAAAAATCAGCCAAAAAACTTTTAAAATGGCCGAACTATCGGTATTACAGTGACAGACTTCTCCAAATTTTAAAAATTTTCGAAAAAGAAAATTTTTTTTTTCTCGATGAGGGAATATTTTTAGAAAATTTTGAAGGTGTGCAATCTTATTATTTTTGTCTATTTAACCATAATATAAAATAAAATCGATGTTCGGAGCAAAAACGTTTTTGGTGTATCTCCCCTTAACAACTCACTCCGGAGAGAAACCATTCAAATGTTCAGATTGTTCGTATGCAACAGCTCATAAATCAAACCTTAACAGACATATGAGTACTCACTCCGGAGAAAAACCGTTCAAATGTTCAGATCGTCTTTATGCAACAGCTTCGAAATCACACCTCAAAGAACATATGAAGATTCACTCCGGAGAGAAACCATTTAAATGTTCAAATTGTTAGTACGCATCTGCTCGTAAATCAGACCTCAATGTACATCTATGCAACAGCTTATAAATCAGACCTCACAAATTATCTGCTGACTCACTCCGGAGAAAAATCATTTAAATGTCCAGATTGTGTTTATGCAACAGCTTTTAAATCAGACCTCAAAAAACATCTGCTGACTCACTTCGGAGAGAAATCATTCATATTTCGGCGAAAGCTATATTTCGGCAAAAACTATTCGAATGTAAAATCAGTTCTTTAGTTGTACTTCGGTTTTGAAGGTTCTTTGCGATATCTTTGCTTAAATCTATTATATCATATGATTAAATTATGAGTATGAATATCGGGGGATTTCCAATGTTGAAACTTTGAAAAATGGTGAAAAATGGTGAAATTTTATGATTTGAAAACTCGATTCACCATAAAAACATTCACCATTTAGCACCATTTTTAACCATTTGAATGTTTTGCTTTCGAAATATCAAATTGAAATATTAAATGTGTACTCTGGTACTAAACGACAATACCGAGAGCTCAGTTTTGATGTACTTTATTCGCCAACCAAAAGTTACCATTTTTGTTATACCTTACTCACCATGTTCACTAAATGTTACCATTTTTGTTGTACCTTACTCTCCATGTTGACCAAAAGTTATCATTTTTGATGTACTTTGCTCTCCATGATCACCAAATTGCTCTCCGGCGGAAATTCTGCGCAGAGACAGAGTCGGTTAAGGAATCTGGAAGATTGAACAAGATTCTGAAAACCTGTACTGACACCAATAACAAACTTGAAGCCGTTTATAAACCAAATGGCGAACTCACCAAAAACGCAGAGGAGACACTGGAGGTCATGACACAAACCCACTTCAAGGAGAGTGTTACTGATCCGCCAGTTCCACCTCTCTGCCCCTTACCCATATCCACAGACTTACTAGACAAAATCTACAGCCCTGAAAGAATCGAAAAGGCTCTCCTATCCTTCGATCCCTTGAAGGCTACAGGACCTGACACTCTAAAACCTATCATATTCCAGAAAGCCTGGGCTCATATCAAAGACATAACAAAAAACATTATGACAAAAAACCATGAAACGCAACACATCCCAACTTTGTGGAGGGACTCTCTTGGAATCTTTCTCCCTAAGCCTGGAAAAACCGACTACAACAAAGCTAAGTCATTTCGAACGATCACTCTTTCGCCTGTGATGTTAAAGTTGCAGGAGAAAGTGATCTTATGGCATATGCAACATGACCTCAACATAGCTAATGATATCAACAAACGACAATTCGGCTTTAAGAAAGGCTGCTCCACAGAAGCGGCACTTCATAAAGTTACTCACACCATTGAGCGCAGAATAGCCAAGAAAGGATATGTCCTAGGTGTCTTTCTAGATATAGAGGGCGCCTTCGACAATGTCTCGTTCAAGGCTATCTCTGAAGCAGTCAAGGCTACGAAAGTGGACTTGGCTACAGCACAGTGGATCATCAACATGGTAACCAATCGATTCATCACACTAAATCATAAGGATAAGTCGAGAAGGGTACGGATCAGGCGAGGTTGCCCCCAAGGAGGCATTCTCTCTCCTTTTCTCTGGAACCTGGTAGTCGACGATCTCCTTTCCTTTACCGCAAAAGACATCCCGGGTTACCTGCAAGCCTTTGCGGATGATCTGTTGTCTCTAGCGGAAGGGGATGATTTAGACATCATCTGAGACCGAACATGCAAAACTATTAAAACGATAGAAAATTGGTGCAGAACCAAAGAGCTATCTATTAGCGCCCTTAAAACTCAGATAGTCATGTTTACCTGGAATAGTAAGTGGACTCTAAGACCTATAACAGTTGGCAACAACATTATAGGTCTTTCCAAGTCTGCTAAATTTCTAGGAGTGACCTTGGACAGCAAACTCAACTTCAATGAACATATCATCAACACCACCAAAAAAGCCACGGCATCCCTCATGCAATGTCGAAGAGCTGTCGGCCCCACATGGGGTATGAGCCCCAAAACATGCAAATGGATGTACACTGCTGTCATCCGTCCAATCCTATCCTACTGCTGTAGTATATGGATCAGGGCCACTCAAACGGACTATAACGCGAAGAAACTCAAACGTGTTCAGGCATTGGCACTCAGAATGATGTCTGGTGCCATGCCAAGCACACCTTTTATCGCATTTAATCACCTCACCAACACTTCTGACATCATACTGTTCCTGCAAGGCGAAGCAGCAAAGGGTGCGGCCAGGCTACAAGCTTATGGCAGCCTCACTCTTGAAACTATCGCCTTCAGGAAGGGAACTATCAAAAATCATACCACTATCAACAAACAATTCATGGCAGACCTCATTATCCCACCTAGAGCAACGAGAGACCTAACAACACCAACCATGATGCTGGGACGGCACTTCACCGTCACAACTCCTGGAGCCGATACCACTGAATACGGGTATATGGCCCCCAGAATATAGGTGGCCCCCAAAATATAGGTCATGTTAGTGGATACAGTTCTAACCAAGATAAGCGATACTAATGGGATCTGTTACTGCTAGGTTGGAGTAAAACATGTAACTAATGTTTCTGGATAAAAATTTTGGACCTACATGAGGTATTTTGGTATATTTGGTCATGACAGCGAAAAATTTAAACGATGTTGTCATTTTCTAGAGGGGTAAATATGGCGAAAAATTGTCATGACAAAAATCTGTCCAACACATGCCATTAAGACTACTGGTATGAGTATAAGTATTATTTTAAGCTATCTTTTCATCGAGACATCTGCAAACTGACAATTTGGAAAAAAGTTATGGCCATCACAATTTTACGGGCCCCCAGAATATAGGTCCATACGACCCCCAGAATATAGGTTGGTCAAAAACCCTGAACATGCCCAAAACCATGCTGTGGGATGCTCTACTTGTAGCTACTAGTCTCCTGAACCCACATATCAAGTTTTATCAAAATTGGATAAAAATTGGCCGAGTTATGGGATAAAAACAAAAACCATATGCCCATATTTGGGCATACGCACCTAATTTGATCGATTTTGGTCCATAAATTGGTCAAATATCAATATTTTTGAATGAAACCAACTTTATATGGAAGGTAAGCATATATTACACATTCTCTATGATTATCAGCTCAACATCTACCTAACTGTGGATTCTGTGTTAAAATAATCGCAAAAAATGAACAAAATCGCCCATATCTCAAACTGACTTAGCTCAAAACAATAGAATTCAATAGGTTTTCAATATTTTCACATGAAATTTTCAGAATCAACGTAGAATTGTCTCATGACCCTAAGTTTTGGGACAGAATTTTGAGTTAGGCCTTTAAAAAAATTTGGCGGCCAAAAATGTCTGATTTACAGTCATTGAGGTGCACATTGTATTGATACAGATAAAAACAGCCCCCTCAATCATATCTAGGGACACTCCTTCAATCTTATTTAAGTATTTAGTTAAGATCCCTACTAAATGAGTGCATGAATGCTTTTTAACTAGTAAAATTAAAGATTTTACTCATTACGGGTATATGGCCCCCAGAATATAGGTTTTAAAAAAAAAATAGCGACCAAGATTCTGCATTTTCTCTGTCACCCTGAGCATTAAGGAATGTGGGGTAGTGATGAGAAACAGTTAAAGAACATATGCTGAAGAGATGGCATCATCAAAATGTATGAAGGTGGAGTATTTGAGGACGATTTTTGCATACCTATATTCTGGGGGCCGTAGTTTTTGATTTTTTGCTATTAAGTATACTCTAAACCATTTCAATTTAGTATCTGGAGCCATTGGCATCATCAATACAGTCTCAGCAACATATTCTGACTGCATATAACTGTCTGTGACAATTTTAGAACAACTTAGGAACAGATGTTTGGACCTATATTCTGGGGGCCCTGTTAAAAAATGGTATTTTTACAGGTGAAAAAAAAGTACACTTAAAAACCTAATAATTATTTTCAACTACCCAAGAAACATTTAAAGGGTTATTATGTACATATTTACAGCCCTAAACATGCTTAGAAGTAGTTTTAACACCTGTTTCTAAGTGCTCAAAAAACGACCTATATTCTGGGGGCCATATACCCGTATAGAAATTCACTTCAAAACACCATTGACAACATTACCAGTGAAACGATCACCTGCTACACTGACGGGTCACTCAAAGACTCAGGATGCGGGGCTGGCTATATCATCATTCATCACAACTGACAACAATAACACCACCCTTGAAGAAAGATCATTCAAGCTCCCTGATTATTGCACTGTTTACCAAACAGAGCTCACCGCCATCATTGAAGCTTGCAAATATCTCTCTACCTATACCAACACACATATCATCATATGGTCTGACAGTCTCTCATCTATACAAGCTATTTCTGCGCTTTCAACGCGGAGTAGAACTACAAGAGACTGTTACGACTCTCTTAATGCACTCGGATCCAACAACACGCTAGAGATACGATGGATTGCAGCACACATCGGATTGTGGGGGAACGAAAAAGCACATGAGCTGGCCAAGCTTGGTACAATCAGTGAATCCACTTTGAAGTGTCCAGTTCCACAATCCTACATCAAGCGTCAAATCGACAACAAAGTCAACAGACTGAATCAGGAAACTTGGTTAACTGACGGTCCCAGACACACCAAACTGACACTCGGCCACAAGCATGCCAAAATCATCAAAAACCTCAACACTACACTCAGCAAAAACAGACAAGATTACAGAACTGCAGTTCACCTCATCACGGGTCACTGCGGCTTAAACAAACACCTTCACACCATTTGCAAATCAAACACCAGTGCTTGTCCTATGTGCGGCGACGGAGAGGAAACTGTCTCACACTTCCTTGGACAGTGTCCGGCTATTGCCCAAATTAGAGGTCAATATTTCCAGGACTACTACCTCTCTGTCAATGACATATTCAACAACCAACACATCACCACAATTTTCAATTTCGCAAACCGCACCAGACGCTTAATTGTGCCGGAAGAGCTGGATCAGACCAGGGTGACTTAAAGTATTATCTCATATGCTGTCTCGTCTCGTTTTACTTTTCCAAACCCAGCTGGCATTTAAGCGTATCATTTTGACTCATATAACATCTTACACCATCCTCCACCAATCACTCTGATTTCACCGGCAACCTTCCCCAAGGTTGCCACACCCCAGAGGTAGGCAGAGCATCTCAATGCTATCCTCTCGTGGGCTATCTTGGCCCAGCCTCTCTAAAAAGTTTTGATGTACCATGCTCACCATTATTAAGCCCCCTCCCGGTTGCAACATTGCCATGTTACGCAAATAATTGCAGCGCTAACGAAATATTTGCCATCTTAGCAAAATATGCGCCGTGTTATGATGTATTTGCCAGGCTGCGCGTGATGATGCAAACATTTCCTAAGGAGGCAAATATTACGTTAGGAAAATGCGCATTCTTAGCAAAATATTTGCCAAACGGTCTGACCGCGTTGCACGCTCCTTTTTAGTTTGTTAACGCGAGAATGAAATCTTCGCATTGTTAGCAAAATATTCGCCTCCTTATAATTTATTTGCGCGAGAGTTAAATCTCCGCTTTCTTAGCAAAATATTCGCCACCTTATAATTTATTTGCGCGAGAGTTAAATCTAAGCTTTCTTAGCAAAATATTCGCCACCTTATAATTTATTTGCGGGAGAGTTAAATCTACGCTTTCTTAGCAAAATATTTGCCGCCTTATAATTTATTTGCGGGAGAGTTAAATCTACGCTTTCTTAACAAAATATTTGCCGCCTTATGTTTTACAAATACATGTCCTTATAGTTATGTTTAAACTACTCATGTTAACATATTGGTATATTGATTTAATATTTGTTGAACTGGAAGGCACGGTAATTGAACTTTAGCTCTTTATACACTGAAGTACACCAAGAAGCTACCTATCAATCTTTAAGTTCAAAGTTGTTATAGTGTTAGCAGTTAAAACTTTGAACTTCATCCCGTTTCAAATTTCAAACTTCAGTACGAATTATTGCACTTATGCGCCGGACGCCGGTTATACTTATAACGAGGTCCAGAACACACGCTTAAAGTTAATGTGTGTTTATTTACCAATTATGACCTATGACCTATACTTTACTCCGCTAGAAACAATAAAATTCAAGGAAATTGGACACTAGGGAAGCTACCTAGCGAACTTTAGTGTTAGAAATAGAACTTAGAGCTTCAGTGCGTCCATATCGCGCGTTTCAAACCACAGCACGTGAATCAATAGAGCAATAGGTAATGCCGGATATAATGAGCTGGCACACACGTTGAATAATGTATGATTATATTCATTTTCCCATTGTAGTATGTTCTCATGCACTATAACTAACAACTAAGTGCTGTGCATCATGCGAAGGACAACTTCGAAGTCTTTTTAGAACCTGAACATTACCGGAACTAAAGTTGACCTGAACTAAAGTCAACTACTGAACACGCACTGAAGTCCACCAGGGGAATATATTGAAACATCTAATCTGACGAACTAAAGTCGTCCGATGAAGTCATTGTGCGCTTCAGCTAACACAATTTATTATTATCACCTGGCCTCACATATTGGAATTATGCTAAAAACTAGTAAAAAGTGAAAGCGATCATGATGTGTAGGTACGACACCGACTTTACGTTTAATTTTAACACAATACATTGATCAATCAATATGATTGCAACCAGGTACCGATCACATATTAATATATTATTAAGAGGTAGTAAGATTTAAATATTGACACAATTATGTATGTAGTTTGTAAGCTATTCGATTATCTTGGGATCATGTTTTTTGTCCATTTTTGTCCATGTGCTACCAAATATTTTCAAGGTAGACAAAAATAGGGTGGACAGAAATGGACAAAAATGGACAAAATGGACAACAAATTTCAAAATACACGGAAATAGTCTGAGACAAAAGGGGAACTCGCTAGCTTTTTGGGTTAGACGATGTCTAAAACATTTAGCTTCTAGGGTGTTTTGGGCCACACCCTTTTCTAGAGCTTTTCAGTTGCTCAAATTTTTTCCCGATCCATGACTCAAGTGCCAAAGGCACAAAAGAGTCAAGAACAAGGATTAGCAAACGAGGTTTTTTTTTCGTATTATAATATGGTAGCTTGCAACCATCGTGTGTACACACATACATGCCAATATGTCGCCCACGTTCCTAACTAGACTGTGCAAAGTTATTTTGCGCGATGTTCTGAATTAAATAATTGTTAATGTTCCAAAAACACATCCGTTGTCTCATAGAATCCAAAAAGGACAGGACATAGGCGGACATTGGCGGACATGTCACCCCCCCCCCCCCCCCCCCCATACACTGTACCCTACTGGGGAAATACAGATTATATATAAATATTAAGTCTAATGGTGGATACTGCCATGAATACAAATTCTGCGGTTCTATTGCTTCAAAAAAGTGGAAACTGATTCATAAATTCAATTTGAATGACAAATTAACGATTTTTACCATAAAAGCAGCCATATTAATGATATATTTTTCTACAGGTAGAAAAAAGGATATACTATGATAACGCCTTTAGTATATAATATTATATTTTTCACTTTGCAGTAAATATTGAAATGAGCTAAAAGCCCACTAAATTCCAATGTTTCAGAAAGATATGGATACTGCAGTCGAAGAGAAGATAATTAATGAAGAGTACAAGATATGGAAAAAGAATACCCCATTTCTGTGAGCAGTTTATACCTATCATATCCTTGTGTAGTACATAGAATACTACATGCGTGATGTTATTATTTAAAGAATGTATTACACGTATTGTTATTGTTATTGTTGTTATTGTTGTTATTGTTGTAATTGTTGTTATTGTTCTTATTGTTGTTATTGCTGTTATTGTTGTTATTGTTGTTATTGTTGTTATTGTTGTTATTGTTGTTATTGTTGTTATTGTTGTTATTGTTGTTATTGTTGTTATTGTTGTTATTGTTGTTATTGTTGTTATTGTTGTTATTGTTGTTATTGTTTCAGGTACGACTTCATGTTGACATACTCGCTCGAGTGGCCCTCACTCACCTGTCAGTGGATGCCTCAGCTCAACAGGTAATATTATACAGTAATTATACAGTAATTGTCTTAGTAGCAGTGCCGTAATTATACAGTAACTAGTGTAACTCGTGCCTACGGCCGGGACTTCACTATCGCAGTTGAAATGCAAAAATTAAAACCCGCCTATTAAATTCGGAACCACGCATAATGCAAAAATATGAACTCATTCAGTCCAAACAGACGGTAATTTTATTCTGAGTGCCCCCTAATAAGCTTATAGTAAATTTACTATGAGGTGCCACGTCCACCTCATATAATATCCAAAACTTTTTCTCTACTATCTTTTTACAATAGTAGGGAAAAAATCAACTAGTGAGCTTAACAAATTAAAATTGCAACCTTTATGAACTAGTAGCAACCGATAATGGGCATTTTACTCCCTTATAAAAAATCAGGACATTATTTATAAAACACCCTATAGTGTGGGACATGTCACCCCCTATATTGTGGGACATGTTAGGCCCCCCGCCCTATATTGTGGGACATGTCACCCCCCCTATATTGTTGGACATGTTAGGCCCCCCCTATATTGTGGGACATGTCATCCCCTATATTGTGGGACATGTCACCCCCTATATTGTGGGACATGTCATCCCCTATATTGTGGGACATGTCACCCCTCTATATTGTGGGACATGTCACCCCCTATATTGTGGGACATGTCACCCCCCTATATTGTGGGACATGTCACCCCCCTATATTGTGGGACATGTCACCCCCTATATTGTGGGACATGTCATCCCCTATATTGTGGGACATGTCACCCCCCTATATTGTGGGACATGTCATCCCCTATATTGTGGGACATGTCACCCCCCCTATATTGTGGGACATGTCACCCCCCCCCCCATATATTGTAGGACATGTCACCCCCCTATATTGTGGGACATGTCACCCCCCTATATTGTGGGACATGTCACCCCCTATATAGTGGGACATGTCACCCCCTATATTGTGGGACATGTCACCCCCCTATATTGTGGGACATGTCACCTCCTATATTGTGGGACATGTCTTCCCCTATATTGTGGGACATGTCACCCCCCTATATTGTGGGACATGTCACCCCCCTATATTGTGGGACTTTTCACCCCTCTATATTGTGGGACATGTCACCCCTCTATATTGTGGGACATGTCACCCCCCTATATTGTGGGACATGTCATCCCCTATATTGTGGGACATGTCACCCCCTATATTGTGGGACATGTCACCCCCTATATTGTGGGACATATCACCCCCTTTATTGTGGGACATGTCATCCCCTATATTGTGGGACATGTCACCCCCCCCCCTATATTGTGGGACATGTCACCCCCTATATTGTGGGACATATCAGTTATCACCCCCTTTATTGTGGGACATGTCATCCCCTATATTGTGGGACATGTCACCCCCTTATATTGTGGGACATGTCACCCCCCTATATTGTGGAACATGTCACCCCTCTATATTGTGGGACATGTCACCCCCTATATTGTGGGACATGTCACCCCCCTTTATTGTGGGACATGTCACCCCCCTTTATTGTGGGACATGTCACCCCTCTATATTTTGGGACATGTCACCCCTCTATATTGTGGGACATGTCATCCCCTATATTGTGGGACATGCCACCCCCCCTATATTGTGGGACATGTCACCCCCCTATATTGTGGGACATATCACCCCCTATATTGTGGGACATGTCATCCCCTATATTGTGGGACATGTCACCCCCCTATATTGTGGGACATGTCACCCCCTATATTGTGGGACATATCACCCCCTATATTGTGGGACATGTCATCCCCTATATTGTGGGACATGTCACCCCCCCTATATTGTGGGACATGTCACCCCCCTATATTTTGGGACATGTCACCCCCCCTATATTGTGGGACATGTCACCCCCCCCCTATATTGTGGGACATGTCACCCCCCCCCCCTATATTGTGATATCATAATTCCAATTATAACACCATATTATGTTTCTGTAGATATTTTTGGAGTTAATGAGATTGCCTGTATTAAATAGTTATGAATATTAATTTAGTGTGTTTCAGACTAGATGGTAAAGACAATACAGTACACAGACTTATACTGGGAACACACACGTAAGTGTAACTTTGTAACATGTCACTATTATATTAGTATAGTAGTATAGTAGGTAGTAGTATAGTAGGTAATCACTAAAAACTGTCAGCTTTATTGGGCTGATAAGACACATTTAAAAATCTAACTTTTTGGTATATATTGATACAAAAGTATTGGAAGTAGTCATGGAAGCATGAAAACGATATATTAAAGTCTTTACAATGTGAAATGAAGAAGAAGATAAATATTGAATGTAAGTTTAAAAACACATCTGGATAATGGTGAAGAGTTACTTAAGTTTTTTAAGTAATAGTCAGGGCGAACCCCCCCCCCCCCCCCCCCCCCCCTTAAGTAATAGTCGTACAGCGAATAGAATATTAGAGTGTTATGATTTTAAAACATTGTATACTTATAAATCAAGAGGCTTGCATATAATGAACATATTGACACGGGTGCAGAGTTGAGTCTGTACGGAACCTAGTAGTTTCAGATCCTTGTTTAACTTGCCGTACAGCAAGGTCATCCACTACTTTAGCCCGGCGAGGCACATAACTCCCTCTACAACTCCATGACAAATGTTTCATATATACTAGCCGAGTTCACAAGTTATATCCTTGTGTTTGAGAAGAGCTCGTTAGAACTGCTTCCTTTCCCTTCAGTATCCCACAGTCTCTCGAGTTTCGTAACTGCCAGAGAACTCTCTTAAACAATTACTAGACTCGGTGATTATAAATCAAGAGACTTGCATATAATGAACATATTGACACGGGTGCAGAGTTCAGTCTGTACGGAACCTAGTAGTTTCAGATCCTTGTTTAACTTGCCGTACAGCAAGGTCATCCACTACTATAGCCCGGCGAGGCACATAACTCCCTCTTCAACTCCATGACAAATGTTTCATATATACTAGCCGAGTTCACAAGTTATATCCTTGTGTTTGAGAAGAGCTCGTTAGAACTGCTTCCTTTCCCTTCAGTATCCCACAGTCTCTCGAATTTCGTAACTGCCAGAGAACTCTCTTAAACAATTACTAGACTCGGTGATTATACATCAAGAGGCTTGCATATAATGAACATATTGACACGGGTGCAGAGTTGAGTCTGTACGGAACCTAGTAGTTTCAGATCCTTGTTTAACTTGCCGTACAGCAAGGTCATCCACTACTTTAGCCCGGCGAGGCACATAACTCCCTCTACAACTCCATGACAAATGTTTCATATATACTAGCCGAGTTCACAAGTTATATCCTTGTGTTTGAGAAGAGCTCGTTAGAACTGCTTCCTTTCCCTTCAGTATCCCACAGTCTCTCGAGTTTCGTAACTGCCAGAGAACTCTCTTAAACAATTACTAGACTCGGTGATTATAAATCAAGAGGCTTGCATATAATGAACATATTGACACGGGTGCAGAGTTGAGTCTGTACGGAACCTAGTAGTTTCAGTATATTCCACATGATGATCTTTTTGATACAATTTGCTGTTTAATTGATATCATATTTGATTCAAAAAGTGTTCATTTTGTGATAATTTAAAGCGTTACGTGTGTCGTGGTATAATGATTAAAAAATAGTGGATTTTGTTTTATTTTAGTCGTGATAATATTAAAGAGTTATTAAGATATTTTATAATATTTTATAATAAGATTTTATAATATAATATTTGTTAAACTTAAAGGTAATCTTACTATTATATAATATAGTAAGATTACTATATCTTACTATATATAAAGCGAGACGATATATATATATATATATTTATTTATCCGCACCATTTTACTGACACCACGGCATCAACTTTAACACGGGTTTCCGCAAAAACCGTACAAGATATAAAACTGAAACTTTTTTAACTGATTCAAATGCTTTAATGGCCTTCAAATCAGCATGAAAAAATCGAAAATCGGCCAAGGAATAAGAATTTTAGTACCCAAAATTTGGACCCCCAAGTGGTGTCAAAAACGCGAATTAAATAGGTAATAATTATTTTTACTGGGAGACTTTAGGGTAGGAAACTGATCCGGCCACCAAAGAGCCTTGACACCAGTCTTAAAGGTTTGACGGGTTCCTGCTAGTATATATAAAGCGAGACGATATAATATATACATATTATTATATATGTTTAATGTTTATCCATATCATTTTACTGACACCAGGGTATCAACTTTAACGCGACTTTCCGCAAAAACCGTAAAAGATATAATACAACTGAAACTTTTTTGACTTGGTCAAATGCTTTAATTGATTTCGAATCAGCATGAAAAAATAAAGAAATGGCCATGGAATAAGAATTTTAGTGCCCAAAATTTGTACCCCCAAGTGGTGTCAAAAACGCGAATTAAATAGGTAATAATTATTTCAGTCTCTAACTCTTGAACCATTCGTTATTAAAGAGATCATTAAAAGACAGTCTAAAAGTAGATAACTAGCTTCCTCTTTCAGTCCTTCCTTTCTTTCTTTCTTTCTTTTTTCCCTTTTTCCTTTCCGCCTTTTTTTCTATTCCAGCTTTGGATCTGTGACGGATGTGATAGATTTCTTGCAGTCACTTTTCTCCCTACATGGGCTCCCGGCCGTGCGTCCATGTAGGAGCCGTGGGGCCTCCCGAGTGATAGGGTTACAGTGACTGCTAGTAGGGAAAGTATGAAAGCTATATCAGTAGACACAATTACCGAACACAGGGCATTGGCTCGACCTCCAAGACAGGGTATCTGCGAGGACCCTGGTCGTAATCAGCTCTGCACAGTTTCAGTGTATCCAGATGCCTGAAATCTTGGACACTGCCTACGTACGGGGTAGACAGCTGCATATATATTGATATCATGTGGTACTATTACAACAATCTCTGTTTGATATGCAGATGTTATCGCGATTAGATAACTTAGTTGGTGTGTGTTTGTGTGTTTGTGTAAACATTGTTGATAAGCGAACCACGTCAGTCATTATAGAAATGTATTGATAGTATGAAGGTCTGCACACTGAAAGATACAATTGATAGTATGAAGGTCTGCACACTGAAAGATACAATTGATAGTATGAAGGTCTGCACATTGAAAGATACAATTGATAGTATGAAGGGCTGCACACTGAAAGATACAATTGATAGTATGAAGGGCTGCACACTGAAAGATACAATTGATAGTATGAAGGTCTGCACACTGAAAGATACAATTGATAGTATGAAGGTCTGCACACTGAAAGATACAATTGATAGTATGAAGGTCTGCACACTGAAAGATACAATTGATAGTATGAAGGTCTGCACACTGAAAGATACAATTGATAGTATGAAGGTCTGCACACTGAAAGATACAATTGATAGTATGAAGGGCTGCACACTGAAAGATACAATTGATAGTATGAAGGGCTGCACACTGAAAGATACAATTGATAGTATGAAGGGCTGCACACTGAAAGATACAATTGATAGTATGAAGGTCTGCACACTGAAAGATACAATTGATAGTATGAAGGTCTGCACACTGAAAGATACAATTGATAGTATGAAGGTCTGCACACTGAAAGATACAATTGATAGTATGAAGGTCTGCACACTGAAAGATACAATTGATAGTATGAAGGTCTGCACACTGAAAGATACAATTGATAGTATGAAGGGCTGCACACTGAAGGATACAATTGATAGTATGAAGGGCTGCACACTGAAGGATACAATTGATAGTATGAAGGTCTGCACACTGAAAGATACAATTGATAGTATGAAGGGCTGCACACTGAAAGATACAATTGATAGTATGAAGGTCTGCACACTGAAAGATACAATTGATAGTATGAAGGGCTGCACACTGAAAGATACAATTGATAGTATGAAGGGCTGCACACTGAAAGATACAATTGATAGTATGAAGGTCTGCACACTGAAAGATACAATTGATAGTATGAAGGTCTGCACACTGAAAGATACAATTGATAGTAGGAAGGTCTGCACACTGAAAGATACAATTGATAGTATGAAGGTCTGCACACTGAAAGATACAATTGATAGTATGAAGGGCTGCACACTGAAAGATACAATTGATAGTATGAAGGGCTGCACACTGAAAGATACAATTGATAGTATGAAGGTCTGCACACTGAAAGATACAATTGATAGTATGAAGGTCTGCACACTGAAAGATACAATTGATAGTATGAAGGTCTGCACACTGAAAGATACAATTGATAGTATGAAGGGCTGCACACTGAAAGATACAATTGATGGGGGGCATCAACCTCATAAATACCTATATTATTCCCTCCGATTTCAAAATAGGTATGTAGACCGTGTATATTTATGGTTATTTAAAGGTTTTGTTGTTTTTATTCTGCATGGACAGAATATATTGGGGAACTCTGTAATCTGTCAATAGAAACATATTGCACGGTTAACAGTAAAAACACAGTTGAAAGAAACGCACGATTAACAATTATACAATTTACACGGGTAGCACACAAATGAAAGCTCTTCTAAACAGAGGCGCCTCTGCTCCTAAACAGAGGCGCCTCTGCTTCTAAACAGAGGCGCCTCTGCTTCTAAACAGAGGCGCCTCTGCTTCTAAACAGAGGCGCCTCTGCTCCTAAACAGAGGCGCCTCTGCTCCTAAACAGAGGCGCCTCTGCTTCTAAACAGAGGCGCCTCTGCTTCTTAACAGAGGCGCCTCTGCTTCTAAACAGAGGCGCCTCTGCTCCTAAACAGAGGCGCCTCTGCTCCTAAACAGAGGCGCCTCTGCTTCTAAACAGAGGCGCCTCTGCTGCTTAACAGAGGCGCCTCTGCTTCTAAACAGAGGCGCCTCTGCTTCTAAACAGTGGCGCCTCTGCTTCTAAACAGAGGCGCCTCTGCTTCTTAACAGAGGCGCCTCTGCTTCTGAACAGAGGCGCCTCTGCTCCTAAACAGAGGCGCCTCTGCTTCTAAACAGAGGCGCCTCTGCTTCTAAACAGAGGCGCCTCTGCTCCTAAACAGAGGCGCCTCTGCTTCTAAATAGAGGCGCCTCTGCTTCTAAACAGAGGCGCCTCTGCTTCTAAACAGAGGCGCCTCTGCTTCTAAACAGAGGCGCCTCTGCTCCTAAACAGAGGCGCCTCTGCTTCTAAACAGAGGCGCCTCTGCTTCTAAACAGAGGCGCCTCTGCTTCTAAACAGAGGCGCCTCTGCTCCTAAACAGAGGCGCCTCTGCTTCTAAACAGAGGCGCCTCTGCTTCTGAACAGAGGCGCCTCTGCTCCTAAACAGAGGCGCCTCTGCTTCTAAACAGAGGCGCCTCTGCTTCTAAACAGAGGCGCCTCTGCTTCTAAACAGAGGCGCCTCTGCTCCTAAACAGAGGCGCCTCTGCTTCTAAACAGAGGCGCCTCTGCTTCTAAACAGAGGCGCCTCTGCTTCTAAACAGTGGCGCCTCTGCTTCTAAACAGAGGCGCCTCTGCTTCTGAACAGAGGCGCCTCTGCTCCTAAACAGAGGCGCCTCTGCTCCTAAACAGAGGCGCCTCTGCTTCTAAACAGAGGCGCCTCTGCTCCTAAACAGAGGCGCCTCTGCTTCTAAACAGAGGCGCCTCTGCTTCTAAACAGAGGCGCCTCTGCTTCTAAACAGAGGCGCCTCTGCTCCTAAACAGAGGCGCCTCTGCTTCTAAACAGAGGTGCCTCTGCTTCTAAACAGAGGTGCCTCTGCTTCTAAACAGAGGCGCCTCTGCTTCTTAACAGAGGCGCCTCTGCTTCTAAACAGAGGCGCCTCTGCTCCTAAACAGAGGCGCCTCTGCTTCTAAACAGAGGCGCCTCTGCTTCTAAACAGAGGCGCCTCTGCTGCTTAACAGAGGCGCCTCTGCTTCTAAACAGTGGCGCCTCTGCTTCTAAACAGAGGCGCCTCTGCTTCTTAACAGAGGCGCCTCTGCTTCTTAACAGAGGCGCCTCTGCTTCTAAACAGAGGTGCCTCTGCTTCTAAACAGAGGCGCCTCTGCTTCTTAACAGAGGCGCCTCTGCTTCTAAACAGAGGCGCCTCTGCTCCTAAACAGAGGCGCCTCTGCTTCTAAACAGAGGCGCCTCTGCTTCTAAACAGAGGCGCCTCTGCTGCTTAACAGAGGCGCCTCTGCTTCTAAACAGAGGCGCCTCTGCTCCTAAACAGAGGCGCCTCTGCTCCTAAACAGAGGCGCCTCTGCTCCTAAACAGAGGCGCCTCTGCTTCTAAACAGAGGCGCCTCTGCTTCTAAACAGAGGCGCACAGTCTTCTCGTTCATGATCAGGATCCCAGCGGCATGAAATGAAATGAAATAAAATGAACACTCGATCCATTGCAGAAGATCCACAGGAGAAATATCTCCAAATTGGCGGTTTCTAGCGGAACGCAGGCATATATTTCGAGATCAGACTAATAGATTTTCTTTAAACTTTCCAGATAGTTACATGGCTATAAGACGTCTTATAGCCGTGTAAGTTTAAAGAAAATTCTGTCGGTCAGTTCTCGAGAAAATCAAAAATATACTCACTAAGTTATTCACTAAAACACTCGATTTTCGAACTTTTTATTTGGAACAGATTTGTCGAATTCAAGGAAACGTCTTCTGGAACAGTGTAGTGGATTTGTAGTGGATTTCACAGGTGTAGTGGTTTTGTGTTCCGGGTAGGTGGAACATGTTTTGGTGATTAGTAGTACGTGACCCAAACCATCAGAAAAACCTAGTTTCGACATCTTGACCCACTCAGGCTACTCCCGAGCAAAATCCACTACAAAATCGCACACACATTTCTGGGAAACGTCTTCTGGAACAGTAGAGTTGATGAATCCAGATTTTTGGAACATTTTTGGAACATTTTTGGAACATGTGCCAAAATTGTGCCAAAAGTGTGCCATGCATTTATTTGCCCTAATAAGCTCTAAATAGTGCCAAAAATAATTGTAAATGATGGATATAGTTGCAAGCTAGGTCTAAGGGCCATCGAAAGTAGCATAACATTACCCAGGTTCATGGAATGAACGAAAATGAACAAAAATGAATATTGTCCTAAAAATGCTCAGAACGGTTTAAAATTGGTCGGAAAGTGTTTATATTAGTCCTAGGACCACTCAAACCAAGTTTGGGAATCACTGCATGTCTAGAACCGATGTTACCTATGTTCCAAAATGTTCCAATTTTGTCACAATAATCCTCCTGAGAATCCAGATTTTTGGAACATGGGCACATCGAAGTATTGGCTGTATTTAAGTGCTGGGAAGCCTCAATTCGGTTTTCTAAGATGGATATAGGTAAAAACTAGGCCTAAGAGCCATCAAAACTCAAATAACATTACCCAGGTTCATGGAATGAACGAAAATGAACAAAAATGAATATTGTCCTAAAAATGCTCAGAACGGTTTAAAATTGGTCGGAAAGTGTTTATATTAGTCCTAGGACCACTCAAACCAAGTTTGGGAATCACTGCATGTCTAGAACCGATGTTACCAATGTTCCAAAATGTTCCAATTTTGTCACAATAATCCTCCTGAGAATCCAGATTTTTGGAACATGGGCACATCGAAGTATTGGCTGTATTTAAGTGCTGGGAAGCCTCAATTCGGTTTTCTAAGATGGATATAGGTAAAAACTAGGCCTAAGAGCCATCAAAACTCAAACAACATTACCCAGGTTCATGGAATGAACGAAAATGAACAAAAATGAATATTGTCCTAAAAATGCTCAGAACGATTTAAAATTGGTCGGAAAGTGTTTATATTAGTCCTAGGACCACTCAAACCAAGTTTGGGAATCACTGCATGTCTAGAACCGATGTTACCAATGTTCCAAAATGTTCCAATTTTGTCACAATAATCCTCCTGAGAATCCAGATTTTTGGAACATGGGCACATCGAAGTATTGGCTGTATTTAAGTGCTGGGAAGCCTCAATTCGGTTTTCTAAGATGGATATAGGTAAAAACTAGGCCTAAGAGCCATCAAAACTCAAACAACATTACCCAGGTTCATGGAATGAACGAAAATGAACAAAAATGAATATTGTCCTAAAAATGCTCAGAACGGTTTAAAATTGGTCGGAAAGTGTTTATATTAGTCCTAGGACCACTCAAACCAAGTTTGGGAATCACTGCATGTCTAGAACCGATGTTACCAATGTTCCAAAATGTTCCAATTCGAGTGGTCTTAGGACCAATACAAACACTTTCCGACCAATTTTAAACCGCTCTGAGCAATTCCAAAGAGTTTATGAAAGAGTCATAAGGCCAATCAACAGACTATTCATTTACTGTACTGTTAAGATGGTTCGGTATTCTGCACCCCTCGTATCGGTTCTGGCCATAAACAGTCACACAGTCACACAATGTACACCCTATATTTAGATCACATCAGTTTCATTTGTATCACATCACTTCGTGTAATAGATGTGTGGAAGCAAATAAAGATGTGATCTGAATAAGGTGATCCGAGCGTAGCAAGGTTATCCGATCTTATTTGGTGTGATCGGATGTAGAGGCGTAAGATCAGATCAGGTCATCAGCAATAGGATTAACTTAGCAAGCTTGTTAATGAATAAGAAGAGAATAAATAGATAATTAAGTTATACAAATCATTTTCCCTCTCTGTTAACCACAACAACTACAACGACAATGAATCCCTTCACTAAATTGATGAGCCTACCTCTTTATCTACCAGTTCAAAGAAGCACCAGCAGTCCACCTCACTCAACCAACCCCTTCACCAGCAATCTTCATCCCTCAACCAACTCATTCACCACCAGCCTACCTAACGCAACCAACCCCTTCACCAGCAACCTACCTCGCTCAACCAACCCTTTCACCCGCAACCTTCATCCCTCAACGAACAAATACATCAATATATTGGGGGATTATTAAAACCAAAATAGTTGCCCAATAAAATAATTTCTGCCTTCTCTTGGAGGTACGTGTGCTAATTGTACATAATTCTGAATGCAACTTTAAGACTCTGTTGGACGAAAATATTGACTCTTTGCCACCATTTTCTTACCATTCTGAGCGCTTTAAGGAAAATTTTCATTTTTGTTCATTTTCGTTCATTCCATGAACCTGGGTAATGTTATTTGACTTTTGATGGCTCTTAGACCTAGTTTTTACCTATATCCATCTTAGAAAACCGAATTGAGGCTTCCCAGCACATAAATACAGCCAATACTTCGATGTGCCCATGTTCCAAAAATCTGGATTCTCAGGAGGATTATTGTGCCAAAATTGGAACATTTTGGAACATTGGTAACATCGGTTCTAGACATGCAGTGATTCCCAAACTTGGTTTGAGTGGTCCTAGGACTAATATAAACACTTTCCGACCAATTTTAAACCGTTCTGAGCATTTTTAGGACAATATTCATTTTTGTTCATTTTCGTTCATTCCATGAACCTGGGTAATGTTGTTTGAGTTTTGATGGCTCTTAGGCCTAGTTTTTACCTATATCCATCTTAGAAAACCGAATTGAGGCTTCCCAGCACTTAAATACAGCCAATACTTCGATGTGCCCATGTTCCAAAAATCTGGATTCTCAGGAGGATTATTGTGACAAAATTGGAACATTTTGGAACATAGGTAACATCGGTTCTAGACATGCAGTGATTCCCAAACTTGGTTTGAGTGGTCCTAGGACTAATATAAACACTTTCCGACCAATTTTAAACCGTTCTGTCTGAGCATTTTTAGGACAATATTCATTTTTGTTCATTTTCGTTCATTCCACGAACCTGGGTAATGTTATTTGAGTTTTGATGGCTCTTAGGCCTAGTTTTTACCTATATCCATCTTAGAAAACCGAATTGAGGCTTCCCAGCACTTAAATACAGCCAATACTTCGATGTGCCCATGTTCCAAAAATCTGGATTCTCAGGAGGATTATTGTGCCAAAATTGGAACATTTTGGAACATTGGTAACATCGGTTCTAGACATGCAGTGATTCCCAAACTTGGTTTGAGTGGTCCTAGGACTAATATAAACACTTTCCGACCAATTTTAAACCGTTCTGAGCATTTTTAGGACAATATTAATTTTTGTTCATTTTCGTTCATTCCATGAACCTGGGTAATGTTATTTGAGTTTTGATGGCTCTTAGGCCTAGTTTTTACCTATATCCATCTTAGAAAACCGAATTGAGGCTTCCCAGCACTTAAATACAGCCAATACTTCGATGTGCCCATGTTCCAAAAATCTGGATTCTCAGGAGGATTATTGTGCCAAAATTGGAACATTTTGGAACATTGGTAACATCGGTTCTAGACATGCAGTGATTCCCAAACTTGGTTTGAGTGGTCCTAGGACTAATATAAACACTTTCCGACCAATTTTAAACCGTTCTGAGCATTTTTAGGACAATATTCATTTTTGTTCATTTTCGTTCATTCCATGAACCTGGGTAATGTTATTTGAGTTTTGATGGCTCTTAGGCCTAGTTTTTACCTATATCCATCTTAGAAAACCGAATTGAGGCTTCCCAGCACTTAAATACAGCCAATACTTCGATGTGCCCATGTTCCAAAAATCTGGATTCTCAGGAGGATTATTGTGCCAAAATTGGAACATTTTGGAACATTGGTAACATCGGTTCTAGACATGCAGTGATTCCCAAACTTGGTTTGAGTGGTCCTAGGACTAATATAAACACTTTCCGACCAATTTTAAACCGTTCTGAGCATTTTTAGGACAATATTAATTTTTGTTCATTTTCGTTCATTCCATGAACCTGGGTAATGTTATTTGAGTTTTGATGGCTCTTAGGCCTAGTTTTTACCTATATCCATCTTAGAAAACCGAATTGAGGCTTCCCAGCACTTAAATACAGCCAATACTTCGATGTGCCCATGTTCCAAAAATCTGGATTCTCAGGAGGATTATTGTGCCAAAATTGGAACATTTTGGAACATTGGTAACATCGGTTCTAGACATGCAGTGATTCCCAAACTTGGTTTGAGTGGTCCTAGGACTAATATAAACACTTTCCGACCAATTTTAAACCGTTCTGAGCATTTTTAGGACAATATTCATTTTTGTTCATTTTCGTTCATTCCATGAACCTGGGTAATGTTATTTGAGTTTTGATGGCTCTTAGGCCTAGTTTTTACCTATATCCATCTTAGAAAACCGAATTGAGGCTTCCCAGCACTTAAATACAGCCAATACTTCGATGTGCCCATGTTCCAAAAATCTGGATTCTCAGGAGGATTATTGTGACAAAATTGGAACATTTTGGAACATAGGTAACATCGGTTCTAGACATGCAGTGATTCCCAAACTTGGTTTGAGTGGTCCTAGGACTAATATAAACACTTTCCGACCAATTTTAAACCGTTCTGTCTGAGCATTTTTAGGACAATATTCATTTTTGTTCATTTTCGTTCATTCCATGAACCTGGGTAATGTTATTTGAGTTTTGATGGCTCTTAGGCCTAGTTTTTACCTATATCCATCTTAGAAAACCGAATTGAGGCTTCCCAGCACTTAAATACAGCCAATACTTCGATGTGCCCATGTTCCAAAAATCTGGATTCTCAGGAGGATTATTGTGCCAAAATTGGAACATTTTGGAACATTGGTAACATCGGTTCTAGACATGCAGTGATTCCCAAACTTGGTTTGAGTGGTCCTAGGACTAATATAAACACTTTCCGACCAATTTTAAACCGTTCTGAGCATTTTTAGGACAATATTCATTTTTGTTCATTTTCGTTCATTCCATGAACCTGGGTAATGTTATTTGAGTTTTGATGGCTCTTAGGCCTAGTTTTTACCTATATCCATCTTAGAAAACCGAATTGAGGCTTCCCAGCACTTAAATACAGCCAATACTTCGATGTGCCCATGTTCCAAAAATCTGGATTCTCAGGAGGATTATTGTGCCAAAATTGGAACATTTTGGAACATTGGTAACATCGGTTCTAGACATGCAGTGATTCCCAAACTTGGTTTGAGTGGTCCTAGGACTAATATAAACACTTTCCGACCAATTTTAAACCGTTCTGAGCATTTTTAGGACAATATTCATTTTTGTTCATTTTCGTTCATTCCATGAACCTGGGTAATGTTGTTTGAGTTTTGATGGCTCTTAGGCCTAGTTTTTACCTATATCCATCTTAGAAAACCGAATTGAGGCTTCCCAGCACTTAAATACAGCCAATACTTCGATGTGCCCATGTTCCAAAAATCTGGATTCTCAGGAGGATTATTGTGCCAAAATTGGAACATTTTGGAACATTGGTAACATCGGTTCTAGACATGCAGTGATTCCCAAACTTGGTTTGAGTGGTCCTAGGACTAATATAAACACTTTCCGACCAATTTTAAACCGTTCTGAGCATTTTTAGGACAATATTCATTTTTGTTCATTTTCGTTCATTCCATGAACCTGGGTAATGTTATTTGAGTTTTGATGGCTCTTAGGCCTAGTTTTTACCTATATCCATCTTAGAAAACCGAATTGAGGCTTCCCAGCACTTAAATACAGCCAATACTTCGATGTGCCCATGTTCCAAAAATCTGGATTCTCAGGAGGATTATTGTGACAAAATTGGAACATTTTGGAACATAGGTAACATCGGTTCTAGACATGCAGTGATTCCCAAACTTGGTTTGAGTGGTCCTAGGACTAATATAAACACTTTCCGACCAATTTTAAACCGTTCTGTCTGAGCATTTTTAGGACAATATTCATTTTTGTTCATTTTCGTTCATTCCATGAACCTGGGTAATGTTATTTGAGTTTTGATGGCTCTTAGGCCTAGTTTTTACCTATATCCATCTTAGAAAACCGAATTGAGGCTTCCCAGCACTTAAATACAGCCAATACTTCGATGTGCCCATGTTCCAAAAATCTGGATTCTCAGGAGGATTATTGTGCCAAAATTGGAACATTTTGGAACATTGGTAACATCGGTTCTAGACATGCAGTGATTCCCAAACTTGGTTTGAGTGGTCCTAGGACTAATATAAACACTTTCCGACCAATTTTAAACCGTTCTGAGCATTTTTAGGACAATATTAATTTTTGTTCATTTTCGTTCATTCCATGAACCTGGGTAATGTTATTTGAGTTTTGATGGCTCTTAGGCCTAGTTTTTACCTATATCCATCTTAGAAAACCGAATTGAGGCTTCCCAGCACTTAAATACAGCCAATACTTCGATGTGCCCATGTTCCAAAAATCTGGATTCTCAGGAGGATTATTGTGCCAAAATTGGAACATTTTGGAACATTGGTAACATCGGTTCTAGACATGCAGTGATTCCCAAACTTGGTTTGAGTGGTCCTAGGACTAATATAAACACTTTCCGACCAATTTTAAACCGTTCTGAGCATTTTTAGGACAATATTCATTTTTGTTCATTTTCGTTCATTCCATGAACCTGGGTAATGTTGTTTGAGTTTTGATGGCTCTTAGGCCTAGTTTTTACCTATATCCATCTTAGAAAACCGAATTGAGGCTTCCCAGCACTTAAATACAGCCAATACTTCGATGTGCCCATGTTCCAAAAATCTGGATTCTCAGGAGGATTATTGTGCCAAAATTGGAACATTTTGGAACATTGGTAACATCGGTTCTAGACATGCAGTGATTCCCAAACTTGGTTTGAGTGGTCCTAGGACTAATATAAACACTTTCCGACCAATTTTAAACCGTTCTGAGCATTTTTAGGACAATATTAATTTTTGTTCATTTTCGTTCATTCCATGAACCTGGGTAATGTTATTTGAGTTTTGATGGCTCTTAGGCCTAGTTTTTACCTATATCCATCTTAGAAAACCGAATTGAGGCTTCCCAGCACTTAAATACAGCCAATACTTCGATGTGCCCATGTTCCAAAAATCTGGATTCTCAGGAGGATTATTGTGCCAAAATTGGAACATTTTGGAACATTGTTAACATCGGTTCTAGACATGCAGTGATTCCCAAACTTGGTTTGAGTGGTCCTAGGACTAATATAAACACTTTCCGACCAATTTTAAACCGTTCTGAGCATTTTTAGGACAATATTCATTTTTGTTCATTTTCGTTCATTCCATGAACCTGGGTAATGTTGTTTGAGTTTTGATGGCTCTTAGGCCTAGTTTTTACCTATATCCATCTTAGAAAACCGAATTGAGGCTTCCCAGCACTCAAATACGGCCAATACTGCGATGTGCCCATGTTCCAAATTTATGGATTCATCTACTGGAACAGTAACAGGGAGAGCACGTTTCCTTGATTTGTGTATGCGATTTGTATGCGATTTCACCCCTGTATGCGATTTGTGTTCCGGGGTATTTGGAACAGGTTTAGGGTTTTAAATAGTTAATACCTGTCCCAAACCATCATAAAAATCAAGTTTCGACCTCCCAACCCACTCAGGCCACTCCCAGGGGCCACGCCCATCCCAAAATAGCTGAAATCCTGGTAAAATCAAGATTGAAAATCTTTACCCCCGTATGCGATTTATGTTCCGGGGTAGGTGGCCCATGTTTTAGTATAAAAATGGGTACTGCCTATCCCAAACCATCATAAAAATCAAGTTTCGACCTCCCAACCCACTCAGGCCCCTCCCAGGGGCCACACCCATCCCAAAATAGCTGAAATCCTGGTAAAATCAAGATTGAAAATCTTTACCCCCGTATGCGATTTATGTTCCGGGGTAGGTGGCCCATGTTTTAGTATAAAAATGGGTACTGCCTATCCCAAACCATCATAAAAATCAAGTTTCGACCTCCCAACCCACTCAGGCCACTCCCAGGGGCCACGCCCATCCCAAAATAGCTGAAATCCTGGTAAAATCAAGATTGAAAATCTTTACCCCCGTATGCGATTTATGTTCCGGGGTAGGTGGCCCATGTTTTAGTATAAAAATGGGTACTGCCTATCCCAAACCATCATAAAAACCAAGTTTCGACCTCTCAAACCACTCAGGCCACTCCCAGGGACCACGCCCATCCCATAATAGCTGAAATCCAGGTCAAATCCCATACAAATCCAGACTGAGAATCTTTACCCCCGTATGCGATTTATGTTCCGGGGTAGGTGGCCCATGTTTTAGTATAAAAATGGGTACTGCCTATCCCAAACCATCATAAAAACCAAGTTTCGACCTCTCAAACCACTCAGGCCACTCCCAGGGGCCACGCCCATCCCAAAATAGCTGAAATCCTGGTCAAATCCCATACAAATCCAGACTGAGAATCTTTACCCCCGTATGCGATTTATGTTCCGGGGTAGGTGGCCCATGTTTTAGTATAAAAATGGGTACTGCCTATCCCAAACCATCATAAAAACCAAGTTTCGACCTCCCAACCCACTCAGGCCACTCCCAGGGGCCACGCCCATCCCAAAATAGCTGAAATCCTGGTAAAATCAAGATTGAAAATCTTTACCCCCGTATGCGATTTATGTTCCGGGGTAGGTGGCCCATGTTTTAGTATAAGAATGGGTACTGCCTATCCCAAACCATCATAAAAATCAAGTTTCGACCTCCCAACCCACTCAGGCCCCTCCCAGGGGCCACACCCATCCCAAAATAGCTGAAATCCTGGTAAAATCAAGATTGAAAATCTTTACCCCCGTATGCGATTTATGTTCCGGGGTAGGTGGCCCATGTTTTAGTATAAAAATGGGTACTGCCTATCCCAAACCATCATAAAAATCAAGTTTCGACCTCCCAACCCACTCAGGCCACTCCCAGGGGCCACGCCCATCCCAAAATAGCTGAAATCCTGGTAAAATCAAGATTGAAAATCTTTACCCCCGTATGCGATTTATGTTCCGGGGTAGGTGGCCCATGTTTTAGTATAAAAATGGGTACTGCCTATCCCAAACCATCATAAAAATCAAGTTTCGACCTCCCAACCCACTCAGGCCCCTCCCAGGGGCCACACCCATCCCAAAATAGCTGAAATCCTGGTAAAATCAAGATTGAAAATCTTTACCCCCGTATGCGATTTATGTTCCGGGGTAGGTGGCCCATGTTTTAGTATAAAAATGGGTACTGCCTATCCCAAACCATCATAAAAATCAAGTTTCGAACTCCCAACCCACTCAGGCCACTCCCAGGGGCCACACCCATCCCAAAATAGCTGAAATCCTGGTAAAATCAAGATTGAAAATCTTTACCCCCGTATGCGATTTATGTTCCGGGGTAGGTGGCCCATGTTTTAGTATAAAAATGGGTAGTGCCTATCCCAAACCATCATAAAAACCAAGTTTCGACCTCTCAAACCACTCAGGCCACTCCCAGGGGCCACGCCCATCCCAAAATAGCTGAAATCCAGGTCAAATCCCATACAAATACAGACTGAGAATCTTTACCCCCGTATGCGATTTATGTTCCGGGGTAGGTGGCCCATGTTTTAGTATAAAAATGGGTACTGCCTATCCCAAACCATCATAAAAACCAAGTTTCGACCTCTCAAACCACTCAGGCCACTCCCAGGGGCCAAGCCCATCCCAAAATAGCTCAAATCCAGCTCAAATCCCATACAAATCCAGACTGAGAATCTTGACCCTCGTATGCGATTTATGTTCCGGGGTAGGTGGCCCATGTTTTAGTATAAAAATGGGTACTGCCTATCCCAAACCATCATAAAAACCAAGTTTCGACCTCTCAACCCACTCAGACCGCTCCCAGGGGCCACGCCCATCCCAAAATTGCTGAAATCCAGCTAAAATCCAGACTGAGAATCTTGACCCCCGTATGCGATTTATGTTCCGGGGTAGGTGGCCCATGTTTACGTATAAAAATGGGTACTGCCTATCCCAAACCATCATAAAAACCAAGTTTCGACCTTTCAACCCACTCAGGCCGCTCCTAGGGGCCACGCCCATCCCAAAATTGCTGAAATCCAGCTAAAATCCAGACTGAGAATCTTTACCCCCGTATGCGATTTATGTTCCGGGGTAGGTGGCCCATTTTTTAGTATAAAAATGGGTACTGCTTATCCCAAACCATCATAACAACCAATTTTCGACCTCTCAACTCTCTCAGGCCACTCCCAGAGGCTACGCCTATCCCAAAATAGCTGAAATTCAGGTCAAATCAAGAATGAGAATCTTTACACCTGTAGGGGATTTAAGTTCCGGGGTATTCTTTTTGGTATGACTTACTATCACCACTCATTCGAGGAATATGTTAAATCAAAGAATATTCATGTATTTTTTTCGAATGAAGGTTCATTATCGCATTTTTTAAATAGTTTTGATAATCAGATCGAGCCAAATTTTATAGGATTGTATTTGGCCATTCAAATTACGTTCGATCTGAAAAAATGAGAGTTGTAGCTTCTCAGATGTCCGAGATACGAGGCATAACGAGTTTATTCATTACGTGTGATCAGGTGATTGGATTACCTGTAGTGTAAAACAAGGTTGGCACCAGACCAGTCCTCCCGGGCGTACCAATGGTATACAGTGCCTGCTCACAAGTCTCTCACTACACACTATACTCTCAGTCGTTGTAGCGACTGACAACTGCAATAACTCACAATAACTAAGTATTGAACTCTACGTTAATACGACAATCACGATAACTTGTATTGCCAATTACTCTGATATGACTCCTACATACATGCAACCAAGTGCGGTACTGTGAATCAAAACGGTTCAAATGCTACAATTCGGTCCTAAGCTAGAGTTGAACAAAGGAAACAGTTGAATCGAGTAATAACGTTCGAATGATGAATATAAAGATATTATCAACAATCACAACTTAAACTGTGGCAAGACGGGCCACGTTGGGCGTTCTAGATCAGCGGTTAACACTTTGATTAACACGTCACCTAAAGAGCTTTTCCAGAACTAATCCTAACATGTCCAGAAATGCGTTATCGACACGCGCCACGTGATACCACGTGGTCACTTAACTACCTAAATCTACACTCATTACTAACGGTCATATTAATCACTAAATTACAATCTACACAACTGCTAAAACTACTCTAAAACTGCTGCAAACCAGCCTCCATATTACACTATATCCCCCGGGAAAATTAATCGATTTCGTCAATATCTCCAGGAGGTATTGACAAATTCGACTAAATCCCCCCCTACCTACTAAATCCTTAAAAAAATCCTAAAACTCCCTCTCAAACAACCCCCTAATAAAAATACCAACATAATCCCCGTGATGCAACTCACGCGAAAAAACTACCCTTTAAAAAATGTACACGTGCTAAGAAAATATGAAATTATAAAAATACGTGTACCATCACGTACCAAATCTGAATAACTAAAACTACACGTGAAATCTCACGTGACACAATACAAATAAATTATTAAAACTAACGTGATACACTTCACGTTACAAACTTCAACTACTTCAAAATATTTACAAAACTTGCTACCCTACTAACTGTCCTTCTCCTAAACTGTCCCTCCGATCCTACTCCCTTACTACTTTTCTGCTGTTCTGTCGAAGTCGTAGCACCGTCTACCATCCACCGTCTCTGTCCACACCACCCTTTGTTGAACACGTCCTCCACGACCATACTCCTAATCCAGGTACCGTACATCTAGGCACGAACCTACACTACAACATTATCTCCGTACACCTAGTTACAACATAACTTGCATAATTATCTCCGTACACCTAGTTACGAACATAACTTACACAATTATCTCCGTACCACCTAGTTACGAACATAAACTTACACAATTATCTCCGTACACCTAGTCACGAACATAACTTACACAATTATCTCCGTACACCTAGTTACGAACATAACTTACACAATTATCTCCGTACACCTAGTCACGAAATAACTTACACAATTATCTCCGTACACCTAGTTACGAACATAACTTACACAACTATCTCCGTACACCTAGTTACGAACATAACTTGCATAATTATCTCCGTACACCTAGTTACGAACATAACGTATACAATTATCTCCGTACACCTAGTTACGAACATAACTTACACAACTATCTCCGTACACCTAGTTACGAACATAACTTGCATAATTATTTCCGTACACCTAGTTACGGAACATAACGTATACAATTATCTCCGTACACCTAGTTACGAACTTCACATAAGTCACTGCAGACCGTCATATTTATAGATATGAAGTCAAATCATCTAGATTAAACCTTATCGGCACATGATAAATCCAGTCATCTAAAGGCAAACCTAGCATCAGGAGCGATGCTCTACCGGAATTCAAGGTGACTCACGCTCTACTCTTCTCCACGGTTCAATCAACTACTCCACCTCTAGCAAACTCTCCACTCTCCAGGGTAGCAAGCCCTTCAAAATAAAAACCATACATCACTCAACCATATCAACCGATATTAAGGACACCAGGCGAACCCTTAGCACGGCGGGAGATAAGAAATGCAACGATGACCACCTTCCACAGGTTCCAGGTAGTCTGCAAAACATGACAAATCGTCGTATCTGCCCGAGAACAGGTAGTTACTGGCATCCCTTGACCAGCAATCCTCTAAAAACCAAGTAAACTGTCCTTTACCACCTTCAATACAACACTAATTCTCGACACCGGTCTGTAGTAATCCGGCTTCTTTAATTCTGCTCTATTCCTTAGAGAACGTCCTCCACTGACTACAGGTGTACTCTGTTCCTCAGGTGAGTAAGCTAGTGTACTGTTACTCTCCCCCAGTATGACAGGACTCAAACTATCCTCCATCCGGGATGTAGGTTCCTCAACCCCTCTGCCCACCCGGGTGTGTGGAAAGATCCAAAACTCGATTCTGTCTCCTGGATAGGTGATGAATATGAATAGGAGTGTTTAACCCTAGCTGGTGTCTGAGGGTCATGTTGGATTGAAATTCCTGACTTTCCGTTCTGAAAGGAAGTGTGTACTCAGGTGACAGAGGTTCGTCAGGAATTTCAATTCTCTGATTAGATACAGTGCTTTCTCGAATCACAGGATCCCTTCTCTCTACTTGCTCAGGCATCCACAACTCCTCGTCACTACTGCTATCACTATCATCACTATCACTTTTCACCGTATCTCTCCTCTTAGGCTCCGCGTGTTGCTACTGCCATCACGAATCACTACTCTTTCTCCGAGAATCTGTTCATCTCGCTCGTAGTGCTTCATTTTACAAATATTTGTGACTTCTCTAACCAGGTCCGTACTCCACCACATATAAGTGATCATTTATCACCTTCTTTACTTGCACGGACCCCCAAATCGTGGAGCAAACTTATGTTTAGGACATTGCACTAACACGAAACAAAAAGTCGTTCTCCTTAAAGTAAGGACCATGCAGGTTTCGATCATGTTGCCTCTGTGCATACATGAAATCTACATTCGCACTCTCTCTCATCTCCTGATGATTCTCTTCATTTCTCTGTGAAGCTCGTACGCCTCCTGGCAGCGGCGTTCCTCGTATCTGGGCTGATGCTTTTCTCTATCATCTAACATCAGATTCAACGGCAAGTGACCTCTCTGCCAAATATCATCTTGTGAGGCAGAATACCCAGTTCTCCGGTTCTTCAAACGTTCAAGGCAAATGTACTCTTTTCCAGGTACATATCCCAACAGTTCTCCTTTCCCCTAGGAATGCATGCACGCAACGCTCGATTTGTTCCTTGTTGTTGCTCTCAGCACGGGCCGTGCTAGACGCTTTATACGAATGTTCCGTGAGTTGCTTGCACTCGAAAAACCTCCCAGACTTCCTTGAAGAATTCTGCTCTGAACCCGGGGTGATTATCACAATTAACTCCCGACACATTCCGAACTTTAATACCAGTTCTTCATTATCGCTGCTATATTCTCTTAGCAGTTTGACTCTTGACTGAACTGCACTAGATAGTTTGACCAGGCATCAGAGATAGTAAGGATGTATCGATATCCTCGGGGTGTTCTCTGATTTGCTGTCGGTACTATGGATCAATTACTATAGCGTCAGTGAAATGGTGAAGAACTAAATGCTTTAACGGTGCTTTCAGATAAGCTTTCGCTGCTTCATCTCTCGCATCTTATGCACGCTTTGATGTACATTTTGAAGTCCTGCTCCATCTTTGGCCAGTAGAAGTAACTCCCTGCATTTCTCACACAGGTGCTGATTCCCGGGTGACAGTTGGTGATGTTGTCGTGAAACAGTCTCATGATCTCTTCTTCATAGCTGTCTGGTATCACGATCAACTCTCTCGATCTTCTCTTTTTCTTGAAACCCACTTTCTCTTCAAGAGTCCACTTTCATCCACTTTCATCAAGCTTAAATTGGGTCCAATAGGTGATCAATTTGTCTGGCACACGGTTCACCTGGATTGTTCCCCGGGCGCCCGTCTTTAACCCACTGTTTCACAATCCTCAATATTGGATCCAAGTTCTGCTCTGTCTGATCCTTTCCAAATCTGGTAAGCATTGTTTGTCTGTTTCTGTATCTGGTACTGCAAAGGTAACCTGTTTACAATGACCCTGCTTCTTCTGAAGTCGTGGCTCACATCGATGCTGCAAATACTTACAGGAACTCCTTCTCTCGAGCTTTACCATCCTCACATGTCCATCATGGTTGTCCGCGAACAGGAGTTGTAGATCACTTTCTTCCGTTTGATCTCTCTTAGTCACCTTTTTTTTCATCAGCTCATCAATTATCTCATCTGTACTCTGCTCTCTCCATATCTCATTCTTCCAGCCATTTATCCCCTCACTGATTACTATCTCGCTCCCACTACTACACACTCTGCTGTTCTCTCCATACCGCTCATGACGTTATCAGCGTCACTCACCACACCAGGACTTCTTTCTCAGAGGATTCACTAACGTTAGAAGCGTTGTGATCACGTGTAACATTACTAGAGGATTCACTAACGTCAGAAGCGTTGTGATCACGTGTAATATTACTAGAGGATTCACTAACGTCAGAAGCGTTGTGATCACCGTGTAACTTACTAGAGGATCACTAACGTCAGAAGCATTGTGATCACGTGTAACATTACTAGGGATTCACTAACGTCAGAAGCGTTGTGCCCACGTGTAACATTACTAGAGGATTCACTAACGTCAGAAGCGTTGTGATCACGTGTGACATTACTAGAGGATTCACTAACGTCAGAAGCGTTGTGCCTCGGGATGGTATCGACACCCAGAGACCTGGTAAACTCCTCTCCCTCTGATCTCTCCGCTCCACTGACTTCTGTCTGGCATGAGGCTTCACGAATTTCCTTCTGATGGAAGCTGCTCAAAAAGTCACACAGCGTGTTCTCTTTTCCTTCAATGTGCACGATATCAAGGAGTATTTGGAGAGCTCCTGGCACTTCCTGATTAAAGCAGAATCTGATTTTTGAGAAAAGGGTGTCGCTCGCTGATAGGAGACTCTTACAGTCCGTTATAACTTTGAATTTGGTGTTTCTGAGATACATCTTCCAGTGATCAATGGCTATCACCATGGCATCAAATCCTAGCTGTGTCTGGCTCCTTTCTCTCTTGTAGGGTGGTACAGCTTTACTATAGAATGCTACTATTCTCCTCTTCTCTTTCCATCTCGTACTATTCTCCTGGCTCAAGGTAGCTCCGTATCCAGGTTTGCTAGCGTCCACTGTCAGTGATATGACTGGATGGGTCTCTGTATCAGGTATAGCCAACATCGTACTCTCCGGCCACCGCTCTCTTTAGCTCCTCAAACGCCCTCCTTGGCACTCCACTTGTCCACTCAAACTTTGCTTCCTTCGTATGAGCTTGTGAAGAGGCTTCGCGATTACGCTGTATCTGGGTATCCACTTCCTCACGTAGTTCAAGGCACCTAACACTTCTTGAACCCTCTTCACTGTGGTGGAACAGGTAAGGCAAGTAGATCCTTAACCCTGTCCTCTGTGATCTGTACTCCGTCCTCGCTGATTGACACACCCACGATGTAACTTTCTCCCTCAGTAGCATACATTTCTTGGGGGTCAACGTCAGATTCGCTTGAACCAGTCTCATCAGCAGGATCTCCAATCTGTCGAGATGTCGCTCACAGTCTTGAACTCAGGAACAGATCGTCGATGAAGAATATCAACTGTTCTATCGGAACTGTTGCCAGAAGTTTCCACATCCCCTTCGAGAACACGCTACTGGAGTTCTTGTGACCCATGATCATACGAGCCCAACAGTATGACCTTCCCCGTGCATGAACGCTGTAACCTTCTTCGAATCTTCAGAGTATGGTATCTGCCAGAAACTCTTAGAGAGATCGAAACTTTGAATAAATAGAATCTGATCTATCGTGTCTAACACGTGATTCAAGTTGGGTAACGGGTATTTCTCATCCATGCAGACTTTGTTGGTACCCTCAGGTCTGCTACCAACCTCCAGGATTCAGGATTTCTGTATTTCTTTTTGTCCAGAAAATATAGGATGGTTGAAGTCACTGGGTCCTTTCAGGGCTCTGCTATTCCCGCTCTCACCATCTGTTCAATTTGGCGGTCCATCTCTGGTGAAGTTTGTACGGGGTAGGTATAGGATATGTCCAGCTGGGCGACTTCCCTCCTTCATCTTGATCTTGGCTTCATACATATTGCAGCACCCGATATCAAATTCATCAGCGAGAAAGCAGTCCCTGAATCTCCAGATTACTCTCTCTCAGTCTGGTCTTCTCAGGGTTAGACATGCCACCTCTATCTCGTCCAGCCCGAGCCTCTCAATTAACTCACTCTGAATCCATTTCTCCTCACCTATCTGTCCTGGCCACTCCTGGTCTCCTGAGTTTGGTCATCAATTGCAGTCCCTCTCACTCCGACATCGTGGACCCCTGCTCCTTTTGCACGCCGTGTATGAAGTCTTGATCGCCTACAGGCTTCAGCAGTGCAATGATCTTGTTCTTGTGAATTGTTTTCGGTTCCTCAGTTGCGTTAATACACTTCATCGGGATCAGTCTCTTCTCAGAGTGCACAACTGCATGAGCGAACAGAATCCTGTCTCTCCAATTCCTTGCTTGTACTGTGGCTCAATCAAACCCTTGAAGTTCACTCCTTTCGCCTGCAGCTTTCCACTGATGTATTGCACCGTGTTAGGAGGAAAGACTTTATCTGCTAACTTTACTTTTATTGCGTTTACATTCTCCCCGGGTTTCCCCTTTAACGGCACCTCATCTGTTATGCACACCAATCGGGACTTGTTATAATCCCCGCGTCCACCCCCTAATCATCTCAAGAAGTCATCTTTCCAAAACGGAAAATCGTGTCTAACAGATCGTTACCACGAAGGGTGGGACAAACTTATTTTTAAACCACCCCTTTCCCTCTTAACTTCCTTGATTTGTATGTGGGGTTTTTAGAAAATGGACTTCCAAAGGGCAATGTCCAAAAAATTCGGATCCCGCCTCTTAAATCCCCAGTCCTTAACAAAACCCCTGGGGGCCCCCAATACTCACAGCCGACCCCCTGCAACAAAAAGGTAGGCTCCACCCCCCCTGCAACCCCGCCCCCAAGTGGGGGTTTTTAGTTAGCATTTTCCCCCCTTTTGCTTCCCAAAGTGATTTTAATTGCGGGTGTTTGGGGAAAAGAAAATTTTTTCCAGTCGCCCCCGTTTAAATGGTCTTCGCATTCCTGCTTTTTCATTCACTGTGGGGCTGGGTGCCCCTCGGTTTTCCAAAATTCCCCCGGGGGACGTTTCAGAATCTCTGAATGTGTCCCCCCCCTGACTTTTTAAAAAAATCAAGGGGCCCGCGACTCCTCCTCTACCGCACCCTACTCGCCCCCTGCTACTCCCCCTCAAAACCCGGACCATCTACCCCCTACAAAAACCCCCCTGGCCAAAATTTCCCTTTACCTCCCCACGTTTGGGACCCAAAATTCTCCCAAAACGGTCGCCCGGGGACCCTTCTTCCCCCACATTTGACGTCATTTTTCATCCCCTTTTTTTACCTTTGGGCCCGCCAACACCATTAAATTGGGGCCGGAAATTTTCCCGTGTATTTTTTGGATCATGGGGGAAGCTCTCCCTCTACGCCTTGGTTGTGTTCCTCCGGGAAAAGCCTTTTAAAAGGATCCACTATCAAAGTCCCCCCTGTCTGTGTTCCCTCGGGAAAGCCCTCTTTTTAAAAGCGGGGGCTCCACCCCCCGTACAAACAGTGAAACCCGCCCTCTCTTTCCACACCTTTTCGGGTAAATCTTCCGCAGGGGTCCCGTAAATTTTCCCCTTTCGAATTTCTCCCGCTTCCCAACGCCCTTTTTTTTCTCCTTGTGAACGTTGTTTCAAATTTCCCCGATCAGTTTGCGGGGTATAGCTTTTCCCTTTTCCCCCACTGATCAGCATTTGTCACAGGGTCACCTCTCTCCTCACTCAACAGCCGAATGTTCTTGACTTTCTTGAACTTTGCATCGTCTTCTATCTGATTTGCAAGCCTCAAGTCTAGATTGTCCTTTACTCCGCTTAAACAGGACCATTGCTCGAATCTCTGTAAGAATGTACAAAAGTCATCATTCTTCCTATACCTAGGCGCCTTACACTTCATCGTGTATACTCCTTATCTCTCTCTGTATTTCCGGGTTGCAAATCATCACTCTCAGTAGTTCTCACTCTTTCTTGAAATACGTTGCTCGTGTGCTCCAACTTTACTTCTTGATCCCTCATCAATCCCTCTCGCTCAAGTTCTGCGTCCTGTCTCCACTTGATCATATCTCTCTCCAACTCTCTCACTCTGCTCAAACACTCCTCTCTCTTCTCGCTCAAATCAAACAACTCCACTTTGCTCTCTTTTATCTCCGCCTCTTTCTCACTTGTGTCCCAAGACTTCATTTCCAATTTCACCTCCACAATCTGATCCACAATCCGTCTTTCATCCTCTACTAGTTTTCTCATCTCCTGCTCCATGTTTGTGAGTCCAGACATAGTACCACTTTCCTAGGTTCTCCAGATAGTGTAAAACAAGGTTGGCACCAGACCAGTCCTCCCGGGCGTACCAATGGTATACAGTGCCTGCTCACAAGTCTCTCACTACACACTATACTCTCAGTCGTTGTAGCGACTGACAACTGCAATAACTCACAATAACTAAGTATTGAACTCTACGTTAATACGACAATCACGATAACTTGTATTGCCAATTACTCTGATATGACTACTACATACATGCAACCAAGTGCGGTACTGTGAATCAAACGGTTCAAATGCTACAATTCGGTCCTAAGCTAGAGTTGAACAAAGGAAACAGTTGAATCGAGTAATAACGTTCGAATGATGAATATAAAGATATTATCAACAATCACAACTTAAACTGTGGCAAGACGGGCCACGTTGGGCGTTCTAGATCAGCGGTTAACACTTTGATTAAACACGTCACCTAAAGAGCTTTTCCAGAACTAATCCTAACATGTCCAGAAATGCGTTATCGACACGCGCCACGTGATACCACGTGGTCACTTAACTACCTAAATCTACACTCATTACTAACGGTCATATTAATCACTAAATTACAATCTACACAACTGCTAAAACTACTCTAAAACTGCTGCAACCAGCCTCCATATTACACTACCTGTTCAGGTGATTAGATGGCCCCGTTAAATTGCAAGGGAACCCAATCAAGTTGTCCTATCACATAATCACCCAATCAATTTTGTTAACGAGATACATTCAATGCGTCATTTCAACTCCGATTGACCTCAATTTTTCAGATCAGATGCAACAATTAAATATCTACAGTAATGTGAAATAAATGGGCGTCTAGTATGTCTGGAAAGAACAATATAGGTGATTTAATAATATATGGACGTAGGCCGTAGTCTAAATATTCAAATTTTCAAACATTGGCGACGGAATCCTCGAATGAGTAGTTACAGCATGCCATCTGCAAAGTTACAGGTCCATAATATGAAACACAGTGGTGGTGGGTGTAAGACCCAACATATGTAACGTTAGTTTTGCCCCAACCCCTGTAGCTTTTCTGGGTTAGGCGTGGCCCCTGGGAGTGGCCTGAGTGGGTTGGGAGGTCGAAACTTGATTTTTATGATGGTTTGGGATAGGCAGTACCCATTTTTATACTAAAACATGGGCCACCTACCCTGGAACATAAATCGCATACGGGGGTAAAGATTCTCAGTCTGGATTTTTATGGGATTTGAACTGGATTTCAGCTATTATGGGATGGGCGTGGTCCCTGGGAGTGGCCTGAGTGGTTTGAGAGGTCGAAACTTGGTTTTTATGATGGTTTGGGATAGGCACTACCCATTTTTATACTAAAACATGGGCCACCTACCCCGGAACATAAATCGCATACGGGGGTAAAGATTTTCAATCTTGATTTTACCAGGATTTCAGCTATTTTGGGATGGGCGTGGCCACTGGGAGTGGCCTGAGTAGGTTGGGAGGTCGAAATTTGATTTTTATGATGGTTTGGGATAGGCAGTACCCATTTTTATACTAAAACATGGGCCACCTACCCCGGAACATAAATCGCATACGGGGGTAAAGATTTTCAATCTTGATTTTACCAGGATTTCAGCTATTTTGGGATGGGCGTGGCCCCTGGGAGTGGCCTGAGTAGGTTGGGAGGTCGAAATTTGATTTTTATGATGGTTTGGGATAGGCAGTACCCATTTTTATACCAAAATATGGGCCACCTACCCCGGAACATAAATTGCATACGGGGGTAAAGAATCTCAGTCTGAATTTGTATGGGATTTGACCAGGATTTCAGCTATTTTGTGATGGGCGTGGCCCCTGGGAGTGGCGTGAGTGGTTTGAGAGGTCGAAACTTGGTTTTTATGATGGTTTGGGATAGGCAGTACCCATTTTTATACCAAAATATGGGCCACCTACCCCGGAACATAAATTGCATACGGGGGTAAAGATTCTCAGTCTAAATTTGTATGGGATTTGACCAGGATTTCAGCTATTTTGTGATGGGCGTGGCCCCTGGGAGTGGCGTGAGTGGTTTGAGAGGTCGAAACTTGGTTTTTATGATGGTTTGGGATAGGCAGTACCCATTTTTATACTGAAACATGGGCCACCTACCCCGGAACATAAATCGCATACGGGGGTAAAGATTCTCAGTCTGGATTTTAGCTGGATTTCAGCAATTTTGGGATGGGCGTGGCCCCTGGGCGCGGCCTGAGTGAGTTGAGAGGTCGAAACTTGGTTTTTATGATGGTTTGGGATAGGCAGTACCCATTTTTATACTAAAACATGGGCCACCTACCCCGGAACATAAATCGCATACGGGGGTAAAGATTTTCAGTTTGAATTTGTATGGGATTTCAGCTGGATTTCAGCTATTTTGGGATGGGCGTGGCTCCTGGGAGTGGCCTGAGTGGTTTGAGAGGTCGAAACTTGGTTTTCATGATGGTTTGGGATAGGTAGTACCCATTTTAATACTAAAACATGGGCCACCTACCCCGGAACATAAATCGCATACGGGGGTAAAGATTCTTAGTCTGGATTTTTATGTATGGGATTTGACCTGGATTTCAGCTATTTTGGGTTATATGTGGCCCCTGGGAGTGGCCTGAGTGGGTTGAGAGAACAAAACTTGGTTTTTATGATGGTTTGGGATAGGTACTAGCTATTCAACCACTAAAACATCTATCCACTACCCCGGAACACAAATCACATACAGGGCCGAGTAAAGATTTTTGACTGGAATTATAGCTTTTTTGGGGTCGGTGCGGCCCTTGGATGTGGTTCCAAGTTGGGTTCAAGGTGTTATTTAGTTATTCATATCATAGTGTCTATAAATATACGAGCAGTTTATTTTGACTTTTGAAGGGTTACCGTCATAAATTCTACAAATATAATTATTTTAACGTACGTGCGGCGCGCAAATCGCATACAAAATCGCATACACATTTCAGGGAAACGTCTTCTGGTAACAGGCGACGACATTATATTGCAGTCGAACAATTTTCGCGCCATTATCATTCTAAAAGCGCGCGGCTTTGGATATTATTTCCTATCATAATAATATTATAACATGATTATTATTATCTAAGTGGCAGGCTGCAGGGTGTAATTGTTGAGTATGTTCGGTAGCGGTATTTTCAAAACGGACAAAATGTAGGGCGGACAAAAACGGACAAAAAATGTTGTGAAAATAACATTTAAATGCTTCCTCCCCCTCCTCCTTATCCTCCTCTCCCTCCTCCTCCTCCTCATCCTCAGTCCTCCTCCTCAGTCCTCCTCCTCAGTCCTCCTCCTCAGTCCTCCTTCTCAGTCCTCCTCCTCAGTCCTCCTCCTCAGTCCTCCTCCTCAGTCCTCCTCCTCAGTCCTCCTCCTCAGTCCTCCTCCTCAGTCCTCCTCCTCAGTCCTCCTCCTCAGTCCTCCTCCTCAGTCCTCCTCCTCAGTCCTCCTCCTCAGTCCTCCTCCTCAGTCCTCCTCCTCAGTCCTCCTCCTCCTCCTCCTCCTCAGTCCTCCTCCTCCTCAGTCCTCGTATGTACGATACCTTCTCAGTTCTTGTATTACATTTAAATTTGTTTGACATCGTAAAAATTTAAAAGACTCGACCTTATAAGTCTGAATTGGTCCTATAGTGCAGTAATTAGAAGACACTGCTTGGTTACTTTGGGATTTTGACTTTTGATCCAAATTCAATTTCCATATCTACTACATAGTATAGCACATATAGCAGATGCTCACTAGCTCTTCATCTGAGTATTGAGTTCTTGCCTAGCCTATAGTAATTAAGTGAATATTATCTACCAAACTTTTTCATGTTTGAGAAAGGACCATTGTCATTAACCGTGCTACCCATTTCTGCAGATAGCCTGTTACAAATTGTGGAGACAATTTAAATCAAAAGTTACAATTTTTGTCCGTTTTTGTCCGTACGGTACCATTTTTTTTTTAATCAATAAACTTTCAAATTGTTACACAAATACATCATTTTATTTCAAAGAGAATATCGCCGAATGACCTTACATGCCTTGACAAGTGACCGAGTGCAAACAAAATAAGGGACACCGAAACACCAGTTGACCAGTAAACTGATCATAGCAATTACATCGGGCCCTAAATGCACCTATAAGTGAAGCGATGCTGCAACCAAGGCATGCTAGGTTTATTCCATTGAACTAATAAGGTTACAGCCTAAAATATAAATATAATAAATAACAATGTACCATAAATCATAATTATAAACACACTTTATTTAACATATTTTATTAATTATACTTCATATCAATTTATATTTAGACAATATAGTTACATTAAGGTAAATTGTTTAACTGTCAGAGGATGTTATATGGTCGTTTAGAACTGTCCAGAGGTACTTAATTAAATGGGTTTTAAACACGGATGGCCTTGAGATTTCCCTTAATTCATAAGGGAGTTTATTCCAAAGAATGTGTGCTCTGTAAAAGTAAGACTTAGATATGCCTGAACATCTGGTCTGGCTTGACGTAAGGTTTTGTGGAACTTGAGGAGAAATGTCACTAATCATACTGAGATCGTCTAGATGTGATCGCCTTAACCTACTTCCCATGAAACGTCGTAAGTAAGGTGGAAATGTCACAACTGACATGTCATAAAAAATATTATGAAAATATAATATATCCTTGTAATCAAACCTTACCGAGAGTGGAAGGATATTTAGTTCCTTACACGCTATGAAATACCTTTTTTTGTCCCTAAGGCTCAAGTAAATATCATTAAGGATCCACTTGATACCTCTTTTTTGTATCGATTCAAGTTTCTCCACCGAGGTTTCTGAATGAGGCCGCCAGACAATTGTGCAGTGTTCGAAATGACTTCTAACCTGAGATAGATAGAAGGCCCGACGTTTTTTAGTGTTCTTGGTGAAGTAACATGTTCTTTTTAGAAGGCCTAACCTCTGACTAGCCTTAGAGTATATCATATCACAGTGATGTGACCAATCTAACTTACTATTGATATGTACTCCAAGATCTTTTTCAATGTCTGTGTATTCGATAGCCGTTTCATTCATTGAGTACACAAAATTAACACTACGATTCATAGAATATGCTCGGGTAATAGAAAGAACGTGACTTTTTGAAGGGTGAAACACCATCTTATTATGATGAGCCCAATTTTGAAGACTGTTAATATCCCGCTGGAGCAGCCAATGGTCATCCTGGGACGTGATTCTACGCCATATTTTTGTATCATCAGCATACATGTACATGGTTATATTTGTTTCCGGTGACAAATCCTCTGTAATGTCATTAAGAAAAAGTATAAATATTTTCTGGAAACGGACAAAATCGCATGGACAAAAAAAACATGATCCCCCAACAATCAATGCGCATGCACGTGCGCGTTCCAACACCGTTACTATGCAACCTTTTGCTTTTTATCTAATTTGCAGGTGGGCGGTCAGGCATAAAATTCCGAATTATAATATAGATGGTCCTGCAATGAAGGAGTGTAAGTATTCACCGACTGCCCAAACCCAAGCAAGATACTGTCAAACAAGATTAATGAGTTAATGGTGTTACGTAACTATTCTTTGTACAACCCCCCCCCCCCCCCCCCCCCCTTGTTTGACGCCCATTAATTTTTGTGGACCTAACAATATGTTAGTAGCATTTAATTCGCGTGGCGTCGATCAAACGACCATATGGACGGTATATTGACTATTAACGACCATATGGACGGTATTTTGACTATTAACGACCATTTGGACGGTATATTGACTATTAACGACCATTTGGACGGTATATTGACTATTAACGACCATTTGGACGGGATATTGACTGTTAACGACCATTTGGACGGGATATTGACTATTAACGACCATTTGGACGGGATATTGACTATTAACGACCATTTGGACGGGATATTGACTATTAACGACCATTTGGACGGGATATTGACTATTAACGACCATTTGGACGGGATATTGACTATTAACGACCATTTGGACGGGATATTGACTATTAACGACCATTTGGACGGTATATTGACTATTAACGACCATTTGGACGGTATATTGACTATTAACGACCATTTGGACGGGATATTGACTATTAACGACCATTTGGACGGGATATTGACTATTAACGACCATTTGGACGGGATATTGACTATTAACGACCATTTGGACGGGATATTGACTATTAACGACCATTTGGACGGGATATTGACTATTAACGACCATTTGGACGGGATATTGACTATTAACGACCATTTGGACGGGATATTGACTATTAACGACCATTTGGACGGTATATTGACTATTAACGACCATTTGGACGGTATATTGACTATTAACGACCATTTGGACGGGATATTGACTATTAACGACCATTTGGACGGGATATTGACTATTGCGTACTTTGCTTAAGGGGGGGGGGGGGGGGCCAATGGATATTTTTTTGTGAAACTTGATTTCGAGATAGCAGTTGACCAACAAACTAGGACCAGTGACCGAACTTTTGAGGGGGTCCCGGACCCTAACCGCCAAACGATGCCTGCGGGGCAGCCACGCCCATATTTGGTCCAAATTAGGCCCAATATAGCCAAATACCCTGAACATGCCCAAAACCCAAATTTTAGGTGCTCTACTTGTAGCTAGTGGTCTCCTGAACTCGTATATGAAATTTCATCAAGATTGGACAAAAAATGACTGAGTTATGAGCCAAAAACCATATGCCCATATTTGGGCATACGCACCAAATTTGGTAGATTTCGTCCCATAAATTGGTCAAATATCAATATTTTCACTGAAACTTACTTTATATGAAAGGTAAGCCTAAACTACATATTCTCTGTAAGTTATAGCTTTATATCTGTTTAAATGTGGATACTAAGGCGAAAAGACCACAAAAAATGAACTAAATTGCCCATATCTTGGTTCGCGATATTCGCGGAATTGATCTCATTAAAATTGTAACAACTCGATCAGTTTTCAAAATTTTTCCATGAAATTTTCGGAATCGACTCGAAATCGCATTTCCACCTTAGTTTGAGAACAGATTTTTGATTTAGGCCTCCAAAAAAATTTGGCGGCCAATTTCCAAAATTTTCCCGGAGAAATTCAGAATTTGGCCGCCAAATTTTTTTGGAGGCCTTAATCAAAAATCTGTTCTCAAACTAAGGTGGAAATGCGATTTCGAGTCGATTCCGAAAATTTCATGGAAAAATTTTGAAAACTGATCGAGTTGTTACAATTTTAATGAGATCAATTCCGCGAATATCGCGAACCAAGATATGGGCAATTTAGTTCATTTTTTGTGGTCTTTTCGCCTTAGTATCCACATTTAAACAGATATAAAGCTATAACTTACAGAGAATATGTAGTTTAGGCTTACCTTTCATATAAAGTAAGTTTCAGTGAAAAATATTGATATTTGACCAATTTATGGGACGAAATCTACCAAATTTGGTGCGTATGCCCAAATATGGGCATATGGTTTTTGGCTCATAACTCAGTCATTTTTTGTCCAATCTTGATGAAATTTCATATACGACTTCAAGAGACCACTAGCTACAAGTAGAGCACCTAAAATTTGGGTTTTGGGCATGTTCAGAGTATTTGGCTAAATTGGGCCTAATTTGGACCAAATATGGGCGTGGCTGCCCTGCGGGCACCGTTTGGCGGTTGGGGTCCGGGACCCCCTCAAAAGTTCGGTCACTGGTCTTAGTTTGTTGGTCAACTGCTATCTCGAAATCAAGTTTCACAAAAAAATATCCATTGGCCCCCCCCCCCCCCCCCCCCCCCCCCCCCCCCCCTTAAAATTCAGGAGAAATGCCCCACCTCCCTATAACTATCTAATAAAAGTAATTTCCAGAATAGAAAAGGAGCAAAACTATCTGATAATAGCGTCTGTGACGTTACCCGCTGGAGATGTACCTTTTGATGCCAGTCAGTACGATTCAGACAGGGGAGGTTAGTAACCACTTAGTAACCACCTAGTAACCACCTAGTAACAGGGGAGGTTAGTTGTATTGTAAGCTGCATTTAGCTGGTTAGTAGGGGTGTTAGGGTTACCCATTACTGCTGTGCAACCCCCCATTGCATTATACTCTTACCCATTACTACTGTGCAACCCCCGGCCCCCCCCCCCCCCCCCCCTTGTTTGTGAAGACGAGTTTATAACTTTATAACTTTATAACTTCATAATATCTACTGATTTTCTCTAGGATTAAAAGTTAGCATTAGAGAAAGTGACAACTGATATTTTTACCAGAGTATGGAGGATTTGGTAACAGTAAAGCGAAGGTGGAATTAGATATAAAGATAAACCATGAAGGAGAGGTGAACAGAGCTCGATACATGCCGCAGAAACCCTCCGTCATAGCAACCAAAACTCCATCTTCAGATGTGCTAGTTTTCGACTACACCAAACACTCTTCCAAACCAAGTCAGTACATTATACACTCTTATTAACCAGGTCAGTACATTATACACTCTTATTAACCAGGTCAGTACATTATACACTCTTATTAACCAAGTCAGTACATTATACACTCTTATTAACCAGGTCAGTACATTATACACTCTTATTAACCAGGTCAGTACATTATACACTCTTATTAACCAGGTCAGTACATTATACACTCTTATTAACCAGGTCAGTACATTATACACTCTTATTAACCAGGTCAGTACATTATACACTCTCATTAACCAGGTCAGTACATTATATGTACTCTTATTAACCAAGTCAGTACATTATACACTCTTATTAACCAGGTCAGTACATTATACACTCTTATTAACCAGGTCAGTACATTATACACTCTTATTAACCAGGTCAGTACATTATACACTCTTATTAACCAGGTCAGTACATTATACACTCTTATTAACCAGGTCAGTACATTATACACTCTTATTAACCAGGTCAGTACATTATACACTCTTATTAACCAGGTCAGTACATTATACACTCTTATTAACCAGGTCAGTACATTATACACTCTTATTAACCAGGTCAGTACATTATACACTCTTATTAACCAGGTCAGTACATTATACACTCTTATTAACCAGGTCAGTACATTATACACTCTTATTAACCAGGTCAGTACATTATACACTCTTATTAACCAGGTCAGTACATTATACACTCTTATTAACCAGGTCAGTACATTATACACTCTTATTAACCAGGTCAGTACATTATACACTCTTATTAACAGGTCAGTACATTATACACTCTTATTAACCAGGTCAGTACATTATACACTCTTATTAACCAAGTCAGTACATTATACACTCTTATTAACCAGGTCAGTACATTATACACTCTTATTAACCAGGTCAGTTCATTATACACTCTTATTAACCAGGTCAGTACATTATACACTCTTATTAACCAGGTCAGTACATTATACACTCTTATTAACCAGGTCAGTACATTATACACTCTTATTAACCAGGTCAGTACATTATACACTCTTATTAACCAGGTCAGTACATTATACACTCTTATTAACCAGGTCAGTACATTATACACTCTTATTAACCAGGTCAGTACATTATACACTCTTATTAACCAAGGTCAGTACATTATACACTCTTATTAACCAGGTCAGTACATTATACACTCTTATTAACCAGGTCAGTACATTATACACTCTTATTAAACAGGTCAGTACATTATACACTCTTATTAACCAAGTCAGTACATTATACACTCTTATTGTGGAACACAACAAGAAAATTGAGAATAATCTTGTGCGAGGGTAGGGACCCAGATGTCGTTTCTAACCCAAATAAACTTTAAGGAGGCTTCTCATCAGTAGCCGCACCTCCTTACTCGGTTTCTGAACTGGAATTCTATGGGCTTCCAGACGGCCAGACCGAGTATTACCACCCCATCCTTCTAGAGTTCATCACAAGTAGCACCCACCTTGAAGATCTTTGACACCCAGACACACCCCATTGGCGAACAAACTTTGGATATAATCTTACATGCTCCCGAAGGAATCCCTGGTTTATGGTCTTTCTCATCGTCACCAGCACTTTCACTAGAGTCACCAGCCCTTTCACTGGAGTCATCAGCCCAATCACTGAAGTATACAGAAGTATAGTTGTGGAACACAACAAGAAAATTGAGAATAATCTTGTGCGAGGGTAGGGACCCAGATGTCGTTTCTAACCCAAATAAACTTTAAGGAGGCTTCTCATCAGTAGCCGCACCTCCTTACTCGGTTTCTGAACTGGAATTCTATGGGCTTCCAGACGGCCAGACCGAGTATTACCACCCCATCCTTCTAGAGTTCATCACAAGTAGCACCCACCTTGAAGATCTTTGACACCCAGACACACCCCATTGGCGAACAAACTTTGGATATAATCTTACATGCTCCCGAAGGAATCCCTGGTTTATGGTCTTTCTCATCGTCACCAGCACTTTCACTAGAGTCACCAGCCCTTTCACTGGAGTCATCAGCCCAATCACTGAAGTATACAGAAGTATAGTTGTGGAACACAACAAGAAAATTGAGAATAATCTTGTGCGAGGGTAGGGACCCAGATGTCGTTTCTAACCCAAATAAACTTTAAGGAGGCTTCTCATCAGTAGCCGCACCTCCTTACTCGGTTTCTGAACTGGAATTCTATGGGCTTCCAGACGGCCAGACCGAGTATTACCACCCCATCCTTCTAGAGTTCATCACAAGTAGCACCCACCTTGAAGATCTTTGACACCCAGACACACCCCATTGGCGAACAAACTTTGGATATAATCTTACATGCTCCCGAAGGAATCCCTGGTTTATGGTCTTTCTCATCGTCACCAGCACTTTCACTAGAGTCACCAGCCCTTTCACTGGAGTCATCAGCCCAATCACTGAAGTATACAGAAGTATAGTTGTGGAACACAACAAGAAAATTGAGAATAATCTTGTGCGAGGGTAGGGACCCAGATGTCGTTTCTAACCCAAATAAACTTTAAGGAGGCTTCTCATCAGTAGCCGCACCTCCTTACTCGGTTTCTGAACTGGAATTCTATGGGCTTCCAGACGGCCAGACCGAGTATTACCACCCCATCCTTCTAGAGTTCATCACAAGTAGCACCCACCTTGAAGATCTTTGACACCCAGACACACCCCATTGGCGAACAAACTTTGGATATAATCTTACATGCTCCCGAAGGAATCCCTGGTTTATGGTCTTTCTCATCGTCACCAGCACTTTCACTAGAGTCACCAGCCCTTTCACTGGAGTCATCAGCCCAATCACTGAAGTATAGTCGGATCCCAACCGTTCTAAAAGGCTATCTCGTTAGCTTTTCGTGTTAAAAGCGATTTCTCAACGGTTATCACCTCTCTAGATGATTCTTAAAACATTTGGACTTCATGGCAAGGTTGAAATACATGCAATGAGGGCGTTTTCGGCCACACCCTTTTTCAGGGTTTCGCGGTCACTCGAATTATTGTATTTCAGCCCAGGAAGGTCTTAAAGACTATTCCGATACACCAAAATGTGCCTAATAGCCACATTTATATACAACTTATGAAGCAACATATACCTTAAAATGCTTTGTTTCGGAAATATGGCCGAAAAACGGTTTTTGGCTTGACGCAGTTCATAATTTCCGTGATTTTTGGCATTTCCGCCTAGGAAGGTCGTAGAGACTATTCTGATACACCAAAATGTGCCTAATAGCCACATTTATATACAACTTATGAAGCAACATATACCCTAAAAGGCTTATTTTCGGAAATGTGGCTGAAAAACGGATTTTTGTCGAGCAAACAATGACAATATTCACAAATGGGCTATTGGACTGTTAACTAGAAAGGTCTTAAAGACTCATGAGCAACACAGCATTGGTCACAAGATGTAAGATGACTCACTTTGTGTCCAGAAACACCTACAAAAATTGGAGAATGATCTACTTTATTGGGCATCTCTTTTAATGGGCCAGGCCAGCAGCATATTTGTGTCTTACGAAATGGCAATTTTTCAAAATTACGGTTTCTTTAGTAAAGGTCAATGGGTCAGTTGCAAACAGCAAATTGTTCGCAATTGCCGACTTATGCACATCATATACTCAAAAACGCTCACTTTAGGAGTCATTAGTAAATAACTAATACATGATTTGTGAAAACTCCAACAATTTTTCCTTGGTACCAATTTAAATAAAATGTGTGACGTGCCAGACCAAAATTCAACTTCAAACTTTTTATTTATTCATGCCATGAAACCATAATGAGTTATGTGCCCATCCTTGGAGAACCCGGCGAATGTCCTTGCTGTACGGCAGTGTTAAACAAGGAATTGAAACCGAGGGGTTCCGTTCAGGCCCTTCACACTTTGTTTCTGTCTAGTTTTAATGTACCGTCACAATAGTGACTTTAATATATGTACCAAGAATACCAGACCTAAAATAAATCGGCACTGGATCCGGATCAGATTGTTGCTTGACCGCTGACCAGTACCCCACTTTTTAATTATGATTGATTTCGCTGCTTCGACCAATGTTGGTCTGTAATCCCTGGATTGAGATTTGTTGGCCGCAATTTAATTTAGCTAATTTCTTATAATACCGCAGTGGTCTGGTTCCCACTTCAAAATGACCCCATATTCTTTTTTTCAGTCGCATAGATTTTCCCATCGTTTGATAATGTGTGTCAACTGTCAATGTCATTCCCTCGTTTTTTAATCAAGTGGTGACTGGCTATTTCTTCTGTTATTACAGCTGTGAGCTGCCTCGAGATCTTATCTGGGGCATGGGCACAAATACTAGAACATTAGAAGATTAGAACTGTAATTCTAGAACTTCAGATTAAGGTTACTTGGCAGAATAGCATTAACAGGGTTCGAGATTTGACTGAGGGCATTCAGGTAACATACCAGGCTCACATCACCAGTTGAAGTGAATCTTAATTTCGGCATGCAATGCCTTTATGCCTTATAAGTTATAATCTTATAGTAGGATCACGGGGTTTTTATAATAGAAGGTCTCGAGATGCTGATTTAGCTATTTAGGTTTCACATGTGACATTTTTCCAGCTTTGGGTAAAGTGGATTTTAGAGCGGGGAGGGGGTCTAAATGACCAAAATCTGAACGATCTCTTACTTACGGGACACTACGGGACAAGGGACGGATCTCGGGCCTAATAGCTGTTTTTTAATGAGAGGCTGGAGTTTGGACCTAGATGGTCAACGTGAGGATAGCATGAGGATTTAGGATGCTCTGCCTGCCTTTCGTGGGGTCTTGTAACCCCTAAAGCTGGTATATCTTATCTAAATTAACCTTGGTTACATCTCGTGCTGTTTCGAATATATAATTAGATTTATAGGTCCAATATCAAGCAAAAAAGTCTGATGTCATGTACTGATGTTACACTTACATGATCTCCGACGCGAGGATCTCCGAAGTCCGATCTTAAAGTTGGATCTCAGAGCCAAAAAGAATAACGTAAGCCTTGGTTCCTTTCTTTGAGAGTCAAACAGGAAATTCGGGGTTATCAACTCAAACTCGGATTCGTAGCACAATTAAAAATCCAAAGAATAAAAATCTTAATGAATTTCCCGACATTCTAAAATTAATATCAGTTCGTATTCATATATATATATATATAGCCTGACTGACAATTTTCTCGACTGACTGACAATGTTTCTTCTTTTCCCCATTTAGAATACAAAGATTAGTACATTTTAGCTTATGATTAATATTATATTTTTACCTATAGTTTACCTAGATCAATTCAGTGGCCCAAACTCCAGTAGGTTACAAGACTTAAGTTCAATTCGAGGAACACTTTGATTAAGCATGATCCTTGTCTAGTTGGAGTTTTCGCATATCATGCAGTAGTTATCTACTAATCACTCCTAAACTGAGCGTTTTAGAGTCGAATCTCGAACCCTGCCATTCGGCCAAGTAATCTTAATCTGAAGTTCTAGAATTACAGTTCTAATGTTCTAGTACTAATGTATTAGTGCCCTAGATAAGATCTCGAGGCAGCTGTAATAAAAAAGAGCTAGCCAGTAACCACTTGATTAAAAAACGAGGGAATGACACACATTATCATACGATGAGAAAATCTATGCGAACCAAACCACTGCGGTATTACTATTATGGTAAATGAGCTAAATTAAACTGCAGCCAACAGATCTCAATCCAGGGATTACAGACCAATATTGGTCGAGGCAGTGAAGTCAATTATGATTATAAAGTGGGGTACTTATACTGGTCAGTGGTCAAGCGTCAATCTGGCCCGGATCCAGTGCCGATTTATTTTAGGTCCGGTATTCATGGAACATATATCATGGTTTCATGGCATGAATAAATAAAAAGTTTGAAGTTGAATTTTGGTCTGGCACGTCACACATTTTATTTAAATTGGTACCAAGGAAAAATTGTTGGAGTTTTCACAAATCATGTATTAGTTATTTACTAATGACTCCTAAAGTGAGCGTTTTTGAGTATATGATGTGCATAAGTCGGCAATTGCGAACAATTTGCTGTTTGCAACTGACCCATTGACCTTTACTAAAGAAACCGTAATTTTGAAAAATTGCCATTTCGTAAGACACAAATATGCTGCTGGCCTGGCCCATTAAAAGAGATGCCCAATAAAGTAGATCATTCTCCAATTTTTGTAGGTGTTTCTGGACACAAAGTGAGTCATCTTACATCTTGTGACAAATGCTGTGTTGCTCATGAGTCTTTAAGACCTTTCTAGTTAACAGTCCAATAGCCCATTTGTGAATATTGTCATTGTTTGCTCGACAAAAATCCGTTTTTCAGCCACATTTCCGAAAATAAGCCTTTTAGGGTATATGTTGCTTCATAAGTTGTATATAAATGTGGCTATTAGGCACATTTTGGTGTATCAGAATAGTCTCTACGACCTTCCTAGGCAGAAATGCCAAAAATCACGGAAATTATGAACTGCGTCAAGCCAAAAACCGTTTTTTCGGCCATATTTCCGAAACAAAGCATTTTAAGGTATATGTTGCTTCATAAGTTGTATATAAATGTGGCTATTAGGCACATTTTGGTGTATCGGAATAGTCTTTAAGACCTTCCTGGGCTGAAATACAATAATTCGAGTGACCGCGAAACCCTGAAAAAGGGTGTGGCCGAAAACGCCCTCATTGCATGTATTTCAACCTTGCCATGAAGTCCAAATGTTTTAAGAATCATCTAGAGAGGTGATAACCGTTGAGAAATCGCTTTTAACACGAAAAGCTAACGAGATTCCGTTTCGTCTCGGACTAGTATACAGAAGTATAGTTGTGGAACACAACAAGAAAATTGAGAATAATCTTGTGCGAGGGTAGGGACCCAGATGTCGTTTCTAACCCAAATAAACTTTAAGGAGGCTTCTCATCAGTAGCCGCACCTCCTTACTCGGTTTCTGAACTGGAATTCTATGGGCTTCCAGACGGCCAGACCGAGTATTACCACCCCATCCTTCTAGAGTTCATCACAAGTAGCACCCACCTTGAAGATCTTTGACACCCAGACACACCCCATTGGCGAACAAACTTTGGATATAATCTTACATGCTCCCGAAGGAATCCCTGGTTTATGGTCTTTCTCATCGTCACCAGCACTTTCACTAGAGTCACCAGCCCTTTCACTGGAGTCATCAGCCCAATCACTGAAGTATACAGAAGTATAGTTGTGGAACACAACAAGAAAATTGAGAATAATCTTGTGCGAGGGTAGGGACCCAGATGTCGTTTCTAACCCAAATAAACTTTAAGGAGGCTTCTCATCAGTAGCCGCACCTCCTTACTCGGTTTCTGAACTGGAATTCTATGGGCTTCCAGACGGCCAGACCGAGTATTACCACCCCATCCTTCTAGAGTTCATCACAAGTAGCACCCACCTTGAAGATCTTTGACACCCAGACACACCCCATTGGCGAACAAACTTTGGATATAATCTTACATGCTCCCGAGTCAGTACATTATACACTCTTATTAACCAGGTCAGTACATTATACACTCTTATTAACCAGGTCAGTACATTATACACTCTTATTAAACAGGTCAGTACATTATACACTCTTATTAACCAGGTCAGTACATTATACACTCTTATTAACCAGGTCAGTACATTATACACTCTTATTAACCAGGTCAGTACATTATACACTCTTATTAAACAGGTCAGTACATTATACACTCTTATTAACCAAGTCAGTACATTATACACTCTTATTAACCAAGTCAGTACATTATACACTCTTATTAACCAAGTCAGTACATTATACACTCTTATTAACCAGGTCAGTACATTATACACTCTTATTAACCAGGTCAGTACATTATACACTCTTATTAACCAGGTCAGTACATTATACACTCTTATTAACCAGGTCAGTACATTATACACTCTTATTAACCAGGTCAGTACATTATACACTCTTATTAACCAGGTCAGTACATTATACACTCTTATTAAACAGGTCAGTACATTATACACTCTTATTAACCAAGTCAGTACATTATACACTCTTATTAACCAGGTCAGTACATTATACACTCTTATTAACCAGGTCAGTACATTATACACTCTTATTAACCAGGTCAGTACATTATACACTCTTATTAACCAAGTCAGTACATTATACACTCTTATTAACCAGGTCAGTACATTATACACTCTTATTAACCAGGTCAGTACATTATACACTCTTATTAACCAGGTCAGTACATTATACACTCTTATTAACCAGGTCAGTACATTATACACTCTTATTAACCAGGTCAGTACATTATACACTCTTATTAACCAGGTCAGTACATTATACACTCTTATTAACCAGGTCAGTACATTATACACTCTTATTAACCAGGTCAGTACATTATACACTCTTATTAACCAGTCAGTACATTATACACTCTTATTAACCAAGTCAGTACATTATACACTCTTATTAACCAAGTCAGTACATTATACACTCTTATTAACCAGGTCAGTACATTATACACTCTTATTAACCAGGTCAGTACATTATACACTCTTATTAACCAGGTCAGTACATTATACACTCTTATTAACCAGGTCAGTACATTATACACTCTTATTAACCAGGTCAGTACATTATACACTCTTATTAACCAGGTCAGTACATTATACACTCTTATTAACCAGGTCAGTACATTATACACTCTTATTAACCAGGTCAGTACATTATACACTCTTATTAACCAGGTCAGTACATTATACACTCTTATTAACCAGGTCAGTACATTATACACTCTTATTAACCAGGTCAGTACATTATACACTCTTATTAACCAGGTCAGTACATTATACACTCTTATTAACCAGGTCAGTACATTATACACTCTTATTAACCAGGTCAGTACATTATACACTCTTATTAACCAGGTCAGTACATTATACACTCTTATTAACCAGGTCAGTACATTATACACTCTTATTAACCAGGTCAGTACATTATACACTCTTATTAACCAGGTCAGTACATTATACACTCTTATTAACCAGGTCAGTACATTATACACTCTTATTAACCAGGTCAGTACATTATACACTCTTATTAACCAGGTCAGTACATTATACACTCTTATTAACCAGGTCAGTACATTATACACTCTTATTAACCAGGTCAGTACATTATACACTCTTATTAACCAGTCAGTACATTATACACTCTTATTAACCAGGTCAGTACATTATACACTCTTATTAACCAGTCAGTACATTATACACTCTTATTAACCAGGTCAGTACATTATACACTCTTATTAACCAGGTCAGTACATTATACACTCTTATTAACCAGGTCAGTACATTATACACTCTTATTAACCAGGTCAGTACATTATACACTTTATTACCAAGTCAGTTTATTATACACTCAGGTCTGTACATTATACACTCTTATTAACCAGGTCAGTACATTATACACTCTTATTAACCAGGTCAGTACATTATACACTCTATTAACCAGGTCAGTACATTATACACTCTTATTAACCAGGTCAGTACATTATACACTCTTATTAACCAGGTCAGTACATTATACACTCTTATTAACCAGTCAGTACATTATACACTCTTATTAACCAGGTCAGTACATTATACACTCTTATTAACCAGGTCAGTACATTATACACTCTTATTAACCAGGTCAGTACATTATACACTCTTATTAACCAGGTCAGTACATTATACACTCTTATTAACCAGGTCAGTACATTATACACTCTTATTAACCAGGTCAGTACATTATACACTCTTATTAACCAGGTCAGTACATTATACACTCTTATTAACCAGGTCAGTACATTATACACTCTTATTAAACAGGTCAGTACATTATACACTCTTATTAACCAGGTCAGTACATATCACTCTTATTAACCAGGTCAGTACATTATACACTCTTATTAACCAGGTCAGTACATTATACACTCTTATTAACCAGGTCAGTACATTATACATCTTATAACCAGGTCAGTACATTATACACTCTTATTAAACAGGTCAGTACATTATACACTCTTATTAACCAGGTCAGTACATTATACACTCTTATTAACCAGGTCAGTACATTATACACTCTTATTAACAGGTCAGTACATTATACACTCTTATTAACCAGGTCAGTACATTATACACTCTTATTAACCAGGTCAGTACATTATACACTCTTATTAACCAGGTCAGTACATTATACACTCTTATTAACCAGGTCAGTACATTATATGTACTCTTATTAACCAAGTCAGTACATTATACACTCTTATTAACCAAGTCAGTACATTATACACTCTTATTAACCAGGTCAGTACATTATACACTCTTATTAACCAGGTCAGTACATTATACACTCTTATTAACCAGTCAGTACATTATACACTCTTATTAACCAGTCATACATTATACACTCTTATTAACCAAGTCAGTACATTAACACTCTTATTAACCAGGTCAGTACATTATACACTCTTATTAACAGGTCAGTACATTATACACTCTTATTAACCAGTCAGTACATTATACACTCTTATTAACCATGTCAGTACATTATACACTCTTTATTAACCAGGGCATTTCATTTTTACACTCTTATTAAACCCGGCTACATTATACACTCTTTTTAACCCCGGGTTTTAAATTTTTCCCCTTTTTTTTTTTAAAACTCTTATTTTAACCCGGGCAGTACCAAAAACACTCTTTTTAACCAGTTTAGTACATTATTTTTCACTCTTATTAAACCCGGTTTTGGAAACAAAAAATTTTATGTACTCTTTTTAACCCAAATCAGTACTTTTACACTCTTTTTAACAAGTCAGTACATTTTAAAAACTCTTTTTAACCAAGGGGCGGTAATTATACATCTTTAATTCCCCCGGGTTTTAAGAACATTATAACACTCTTATTTTTAAACCAAAATTTAGTCCCTTCACCCCTTATTAAAACCCAAATCAGTACATTATAAAACTCTTTTTAACCCAAAACGTACCTTATACACTCTTTTTAAAACCCGGTCCCTTTCATTATAACTCTTATTTAACCCCGGTTTAGTACATTTTACACTCTTATTAACCCGGGCAGTACATTATACACCTATTTAAAACCCGGTCAACATTAAACACTCTTTTTAAAAAAGGTCAGAAAATTTACCCCCTCCCTTATTAAAACCCAAATCAGACATTTACAATCTTATTTAAACCCGGGCTTACAATTTTAAAATCTTATTTAAACCGGGCCCCGTCATTTTACAACTCTTTTTATTAACCAGGGTCATTTAAATTTTGCACCCTTAATTAAAACCCGGTCAGTTTCATTATACCCTTTTTTAACCCGGTCAGTACATTAAAACACTCTTATTAACCAGGGCAGTACATTATAAAATTTTTTAAAAACCCCGGTCAGTACATTATTTCCCTCTTTTTAACCGGGTTACATTTTTACCTCTTTTTTAAAACCGGGCATTTCCTTATACACTTTAAAAAAAGGTCAACATTATACCCCTCTTATTTAACCCAAATCAGTTCATTATACACTCTTATTAAACCGGGCATAAAATTAAAACACTCCCTTTTTAACCCGGGCAAATACATTATACATCTTTTAACCCCGGTCAGAAAATTAAACCTTAAATTAAAACCCGGTCAGTCATTATAACTCTTTTTAACCAGGTCGTACTTTTCCCCTCTTTTAACCCGGTCAGTACATTATACACTTTTTATTAACCAGGTCGTACATTTTACACTTATTAAACCGGGCAGTACATTTTACACTCTTTTTAACCAGGGCAGTAAAATTATACACTCTTATTAAACCAAAGGGCAGTACAAAATACACTCTTTTTAAAACCCGGTCAGTACTTTTTACAATCTTTTTTAAAAAAGGTCAGTACATTATTTCAAAAATTATTAACCAAGCAGTACTTATAACTCTTTTTAAAAAGGTCATTCAAAAAAACACTCTTTAAAAACCCGGCAGTACATTATACACTCTTTTTAACCCGGTCAGTACATTATACCAAATCTTATTAACCCAGGGGCAGTACATTATAAACCCTTTTTAAACCCGGTCCGAAAATTTTTTCCCCTCTTTTTAACCAGGTCAGTACATTTTACACTTTATTTTAAACCAAATCAGTCATTTTTAAAAACTCTTAAATTAAAACCCAAGGGCCCTTAAAAATTTTAAAACCTTAAAAAACCAAGTCATAATTATAAATTTATTAACCAAAGGGCAGTAAATTATACCTTTATTAACCAGGGCCAAATAATTATACACTCTTTTTAACCAGGCAGTACATTTACACCTTTTAAAAAGGGCAGTACATTATACCCCTTTTTAACCAGGTTTAGTAATTTACACTTATTAAACAGGTCGTAAAAATTATACACTCTTATAACCAAGTCATACAATTTTACCCTTATTTAACCCGACCCTACATAAAACACTTATTAACCAGGTCCCAAAATTTTTACACTCTTAAAAAACCAGGTCTTTCATTAAACACCCCTTATTTAAAAAGGGCTACATTATACATCCCTTTTTAACCCGGGCGTAATTATACACTCTTATTAACCAGGTCAGTACATTATAAAAACTTTTTAACCAGGGGCATACATTTAAAACACTTTAATTTAAACCCGGTCCAAATACCCTTTTTACAACCCTTTTTAAACAGGTCAGTACAAATTTCACTCTTATTAAAACCCGTCAGTACATTATACACTCTTTTTTAACCAGGTAGTCCCTTTTACAAATTTAAATTTAAACCCGGTTTAGTACATTATTACACTCTTATTAACCAGGTCAGTACATTATACACTCTTATTAACCAGGTCAGTACATTATACACTCTTATTAACCAGGTCAGTACATTATAATACACTCTTATTAAACAGGTCAGTACATTATACACTCTTATTAACCAGGTCAGTACCATTATACACTCTTATTAAACAGGTCAGTAACATTATACACTCTTATTAACCAGGTCAGTACATTATACACTCTTATTACCCAGGCAGTACATTATACACTCTTATTAACCAGGTCAGTACATTATACACTCTTATTAACCAGGTCAGTACATTATACACTCTTATTAACCAGGTCAGTACATTATACACTCTTATTAACCAGGTCATACATTATACACTCTTATTAACCAAGTCAGTACATTATACACTCTTATTAACCAAGTCAGTACATTATACACTCTTATTAACCAAGTCAGTACATTATACACTCTTATTAACCAGGTCAGTACATTATACACTCTTATTAACAAGTCAGTACATTATACACTCTTATTAACCAGGTCAGTACATTATACACTCTTATTAAACAGGTCAGTACATTATACACTCTAATTAACCAGTCAGTACATTATACACTCTTATTAACCAAGTCCGTTTATTATACACTCTTATTAACCAGGTCAGTACATTATACACTCATATTAACCAGGTCAGTACATTATACACTCTATATTAACCAGGTCAGTACATTATACACTCTTATTAACCAGGTCAGTATCATTATACACCTTATATACCAGGTCAGTACATTATACACTCTTATTAAACAGGTCAGTACATTATACACTCTTATTAAACAGGTCAGTACATTATACACTCTTATTAAACAGGTCAGTACATTATACACTCTTATTAAACCAGTCAGTACATTATACACTCTAATAAACAGGTCAGTACATTATACACTCTTATTAACAGGTCAGTACATTATACACTCTTATTAACCAGGTCAGTACATTATACACTCTCATTAACCAGGTCCAGAACATTATACACTCTTATTACCAGGTCAGTACATTATACACGTCTCATTAAACAGGTCAGTACATTATACACTCCTATTAAACCAGGTCAGTACATTATACACTCTTATTAACCAGGTCAGTACATTATACACTCTTATTAAACAGGTCAGTAATTATACACTCTTATTAACCAGGTCAGTACATTATACACTCTTATTAAACAGGTCATTACATTATACACTCTTATTAAACAGGTCAGTACATTATACACTCTTATTAACCAAGTCAGTACATTATACACTCTAATTAACCAGGTCAGTACATTATACACTCTTATTAACCAAGTCAGTACATTATACACTCTTATTAACCAAGTCAGTACACTTATACTCTTATAACCAAGTCAGTACATTATACACTCTTTATTAACCAGGTCAGTACATTATACACTCTTATTAACCAAGTCAGTACATTATACACTCTTATTAACCAGGTCAGTACTTTATACACTCTTATTAAACAGGTCAGTACATTATACACTCTTATTAACCAGTCAGTACATTATACACTCTTATTAACCAAGTCAGTTTATTATACACTCTTATTAACCAGGTCAGTACATTATACACTCTTATTAACCAGGTCAGTACATTATACACTCTTATTAACCAGGTCAGTACATTATACACTCTTATTAACCAGGTCAGTACATTATACACTCTTATTAAACAGGGTCAGTAAATTATACACTCTTATTAACCAGGTCAGTACATTATACACTCTTATTAAACAGGTCAGTACATTATACACTCTTATTAAACAGGTCAGTACATTATACACTCTTATTAACCAGGTCAGTACATTATACACTCTTATTAAACAGGTCATTACATTATACACTCTTATTAAACCGGTCATACATTAACACTCTCATTAACCAGGTCAGTACATTATACACTCTTATTAACCAGGTCAGTACATTATACACTCTCATTAAACAGGTCAGTACATTATACACTCTTATTAACCAGGTCAGTACATTATACACTCTTATTAACAGGTCAGTACATTATACACTCTTATTAACCAGGTCAGTACATTATAAACTCTTATTAAACAGGTCAGTACATTATACACTCTTATTAACCAGGTCAGTACATTATACACTCTTATTAAACAGGTCCAGTACATTATACACTCTTATTAACCAGGTCAGTACATTATACACTCTTATTAAACAGGTCAGTACATTATACACTCTTATTAACCGGTCAGTACATTATACACTCTTATTAACCAGGTCAGTACATTATACACTCTTATTAACCAGGTCAGTACATTATACACTCTTATTAACCAGGTCAGTACATTATACACTCTTATTAAACAGTCAGTACATTTATACACTCTTATTAACCAGGTCAGTACATTATACACTCTTATACCAGGTCAGTACATTATACACTCTTATTAACCAGGTCAGTACATTATACACTCTTATTAAACAGGTCAGTACATTATACACTCTTATTAACCAGGGTCAGTACATTATACACTCTTATTAACCAGGTCAGTACATTATACACTCTTATTAACCAGGTCAGTACATTAAACACTCTTATTAACCAGGTCAGTACATTATACACTCTTATTAACCAGGTCAGTACATTATACACTCTTATTAACCAGTGTCAGTACATTATACACTCTTATTAACCAGGTCAGTACATTATACACTCTATTAACCAGGTCAGTACATTATACACTCTTATTAACCAGGTCAGTACATTATACACTCTTATTAACCAGGTCAGTACATTATACACTCTTATTAACCAGGTCAGAACATTATACACTCTTATTAACCAGGTCAGTACATTATACACTCTTATTAACCAGGTCAGTACATTATACACTCTTAATTAAACCCGGTTTAGTACATTTACACCTTTTTAACAAAGGGCATAAATTTATACACTCTTTTAAAAAAAAAAAAGGGCGTAAATTATCACTCTTATTAAACCCGGGCAGACATTTTAAAACTCTTTTTAACCGGTCAGTAAATTAAAACACTCCTTTTTAAACCCCCTTTCCCCCCGTTTCATTAACACTCTTATTAACCAGGTCATACATTTACACTTTAATTTAAACCCGGTCGTACATTATCACTCTTATTTTAACCCGGTCCGTAATTTTAAAACCTTTTTAACCAGGTCATTTCATTTTTACCCCCTTTTTTTAAACCAGGGGCAGGAAAATTATCACTTTATTAACCCGGTCAGAACATTCTACCTTTATTTAAACCCGGGCAGTACAATTTTCACTCTTTTAACCGGTCAGTACTTATACATCTTTTAAAAAAGGGCCGTAAAATTATCACTCTTATTAACCAGGTTTAGTACATTAACACTCTTATTAACCAGGTCAGTACATTATACACTCTTATTAACCAGGTCAGTACATTATACACTCTTATTAACCAGGTCAGTACATTATACACTCTTATTAACCAGGTCAGTACATTATACACTCTTATTAACCAGGTCAGTACATTATACACTCTTATTAACCAGGTCAGTACATTATACACTCTTATTAACCAGGTCAGTACATTATACACTCTTATTAACCAGGTCAGTACATTATACACTCTTATTAACCAGGTCAGTACATTATACACTCTTATTAACCAGGTCAGTACATTATACACTCTATTAACCAGGTCAGTACATTATACACTCTTATTAACCAGGTCAGTACATTATACACTCTTATTAACCAGGTCAGTACATTATACACTCTTATTAACCAGGTCAGTACATTATACACTCTTATTAACCAGGTCAGTACATTATACACTCTTATTAACCAGGTCAGTACATTATACACTCTTAATAACCAGGTCAGTACATTATACACTCTTATTAACCAGGTCAGTACATTATACACTCTATTAACCAGGTCAGTACATTATACACTCTTATTAACCAGGTCAGTACATTATATACTCTTATTAACCAGTCAGTACATTATACACTCTTATTAACCAGGTCAGTACATTATACACTCTTATTAACCAGGTCAGTACATTATACACTCTTATTAACCAGGTCAGTACATTATACACTCTTATTAACCAGGTCAGTACATTATACACTCTTATTAACCAGGTCAGTACATTATACACTCTTATTAACCAGGTCAGTACATTATACACTCTTATTAACCAGGTCAGTACATTATACACTCTTATTAACCAGGTCAGTACATTATACACTCTTATTAACCAGGTCAGTACATTATACACTCTTATTAACCAGGTCAGTACATTATACACTCTTATTAACCAGGTCAGTACATTATACAACTCTTATTAACCAGGTCAGTACATTATACACTCTCATTAACCAGGTCAGTACATTATACACTCTTATTAACCAGGTCAGTACATTATACACTCTTATTAACCAGGTCAGTACATTATACACTCTTATTAACCAGGTCAGTACATTATACACTCTGTGTAGACAGTGTACGTGTATAATTTCCTAACGGTTTATTGGACTGGTTTTTACGGTATAGTTTCGACAAAACTCTAACGAAGCCAATTAGCAAATTGGGGGGGGGGGGGGGCATCAACCTCATAAATACCTATTATTCCCTCCGATTTCAAGATAGGTTTAGGTATTTATGTATATACATTATGGTTGTTTAAAGGTTTTGTTGTTTTTTCAGGATTTTCCCACTTTTAACATAATGTATTCAATTCTATTCATAGTGTTGGGTTGTATAGGGTTTTTAATGTGATCAAAAGATTATGAACAGTTCAGACTATCAAATGGTTGCTTGTATAGAAGTTTCTGAACATTTTGAACAACAATTAAAAATAACAAGTAAAAATCTTGTCATGAAATTTTCAATGTTTCACTCTGAAATTTTATTTGTTTCCCTACTCTTGCCAAAAGCAAAAAGATCGTAGGGAATAAGTAATCGGGTTTGGATATATGAGGTGGCCCGACGGTCCTGCGGTGACGACAAAAGTCTGCTCTTTCGCGATATAGACCACCCCCCTATAATTATGTGTATTTGAAGCGTCTGTTATGGCGGGCACGACGCTAGCCATGTGTTAATTAATTACAGTGAAGTTCCTCCTTCGCAAAGTTATTTTCCGCAATTTTCTGGATTCATTTATTGTTGATGCGCGCGGCGCTACATAGGTCAAATAAATCGTCAATTTTTACCATGCGCGAATCCCACTCATTTATTAAAAATATACTATGTAAATATGTTGCACTTTTTTCCAGTCACACTTTTCACTCGAAATAATTAATGGTACAAGATACAAGTACATCGTAGGGAAAATTGATCGTGCATGGTTTAACCGCGGCGAAATTCTTGTTGCCTTTGTGTACATTAAACTTGGGTTGTATAGGGTTTTTAATGTGATCAAAAGATTATGAACAGTTCAGACTATCAAAAGGCTACCGAAGTTTCTGAACATTTTGAACAACAATTAAAAATAACAAGTAAAAATCTTGTCATGAAATTTTCACCTAAAATTTCAAAAAATCAATGTTGCTAACAATCTTCTGAAACGTCCAAAAAAGTAACCTTTAGCTGCCCTAAAATACCTATAAATACCTATTATTCGCTCCGATTTCAAAATAGGAATAGGTATTTATGTATATTAATGAGGTTGACGCCCCCCCAATTTTTAAAAATCGGCCAGTGGTAAGTGGTTTAATTGATGGTTTTGTACCCCAAATGTGATACTAAATGTGACTATTTAAGTGTCTCACTTTTTCTCCTCTCTTTTACACTCTCTCACTCTCTCTCTCTCTCCCCATTTACAGCTCCCCTAATTACAGCTTTGTACATAATTATAATTAGGTAATTTTGCAGTGGAGCCTATTGAGTATTACTATTGGATACGTATTGCGTGATGAGTGCTTAGAATTAAATTTACTCTAGTGCGACCGGTTTCAACTGAGCGAGTTTATACTGGTGCAATTCAGGGGGGGGGGGGGGGATAAATCGAAATAGCTCAAAATTAATTATCGGCCTTACAAAATGACAGGCCTCACAAAATTACAGTCCACAAAGACCATGCTGTAGCTTCGGTACCCTATACATTTAACCCTATTCCTTTTACTGTATGAAAGAAAAAGTGTTAATTAACACTTCCCAAGGAATGATTATGACATAGAATCTATATTTCTTACATAAATATGGACGTTTTTGCTGTTCAGTCATTGCCCCGCCTAACTGTTACCCAGCATGGAGACCAAAGTTTAGAATTTAACCCCAGGAAACCAGGTACTACCATGACTTATGTCAATCAAAGACTACTCTGGTCAAATAACACAACTGATTTAGTGACTTTGGTAGAAAACATGACAAAAAAATGACCTAGCCTCACAAAATGACAGTGTTATGCCTCACAAAATGACAGTTTTATTTTATGATACATTGATGGCATATTTATATTGGATGCCCCTTGCCTAATTATTGGTATTCTAAAACCCAGTAAGCTTATGATGAGCCTAAATGTGTTTGTTTGATCATCAATTTTGATCAAAATGCCTCACAAAATGACACCGAAAAGCCTTACAAAATGACAATGTTTCAGATTGAATTATTTTCATCATCTGAAATGGATCAGAAGCAGTCAATACAAGAAGGAGTTAAAAATAATCATAATCTGACAGTTAACAATCAAGTAGCATTACAAAAGTGCAACTCTGATATCAAAACGTTTTAAAAACATTTCAAAACTCAACGAAATAAAGCTTCTATTTTGTGAAAGCAGAGTTTGTTTGTTTGGGCCCGGACGGTGCCGGTGGTTCTAATGACCATTTACTAAAATACATAGATACAAAATACAATATAGTATAAATATTATAATCAGAAGTTTTATAAATCCTATCCGTCCAAGTTAAACTTGAAGGGCGCTACACGCACGACGAAAACTCCATTTAATGTGAGCTGAAGTAGACTACTAGTAGTAGAGCTAGTAGCGCTTGAAATTGACAGAACTGAAAACGAAATCTGACAATTGTCGCGAAAACTGACAGTTTTGTGTGCTCAAAGTGTCGAGAAATACTGACAGTGCAAGACTGGGCACACAAGAGTGAGTTAAAAAAAGAGAGTAATAACAACTCCTAAAACATGTCATAACACTAAAAAGTGATCTATCCAGGCATAGAACATATCAAATAAAACCAAATACTGTGTTTAAGTATGTATGAAAAAAAATATATTTTTACGCCTCACAAAATGACATATTTTCAATTTTTTCAAAGTATAAAAAATATTCCTTTTTTAATATATTCTGGTAAAAACAGAACTGGTGTAATATAAATAACATAATATATCTGACAGTAAGACACGAGAAAGATTAATGAAACTTTTTCCCAAATCGGATTTGAAGTGATGCCGTTTTTGGTTGTCATTTTGTAAGGCACTAGTTCACGCGAAATTGCCCAACTTTTTTTAATCATCCTTTTTCCCGTAAAAGCTATTCTAATCTTCAATCTATTATATTTATCTAACTGTCCTAGGTGAAATCAAATTTCTATAGGCTGCTGTTAAAAAATGACAGCCGTGACGAAATTGTCATTTTGTAAGGCATGTTTTTTTAGAAAATTTCAAAGATGACAATTTTTATCGCCAAATTTAGGTTTTTCAGTCAAATCAACCCCCGGGTAGAAAAATATACCTGTTGAACTACCTATCTGACATTACTTTACAGGTGCAGACGGAAAGTGCAGCCCTGACCTGAGGCTGAAAGGTCACACTAAAGAAGGGTATGGGTTGTCATGGAGCCCTAACAACGCTGGACACCTACTTAGTGCGTCTGATGATTGCACAATATGTTTATGGGATGTTGAGGCGGCCACTAAGGAAGCCAGATCCATAGAGGCTAAATCAATCTTCCGAGCACACACAGCCGTGATAGAGGACGTAGCTTGGAATCCGCTCCACCCTACCACTTTCGGGAGTGTAGCAGACGACAAGAAACTAATGATATGGGACACTAGAGAGAGTGTACAGACTAAACCTGTACACTCTATAGAGGCCCACTCCAAAGAGGTAGCTATATTAACCTGTACACAGTCTGCATGAAGAACCCACCCCAGACCCCTGCATGAAGAACCCGCCTGCATGAAGAACCCCCCCTGCATGAAGAACCCCCCGCCCCCCCCCCCCCCCCTGCATAAAGACCCCCTCTGCATAAAGACCCCCCCCCCCCCTGCATGAAGAACCCCCGCCCCCCTGCATAAAGACCCCCCCTGCATAAAGACCCCCTCCCCCCCTGCATGAAGAACCCCCCCTGCATAAAGAACCCCCCCTGCAATGAAGAACCCCCCTGCATAAAGAACCCCCCCTGTATGAAGAACCCCCCCCCCCCCTGCATGAAGAACCCCCCTGCATGAAGAACCCCCCTGCATGAAGAACCCCCCCCCCTGCATAAACCCCCCTGCATGAATAACCCCCTCCCCCTGCATGAAGAACCCCCCCTGCATGAAGAACCGCCCCCTGCATGAAGAACCTCCCCCCCCTGCATGAAGAACCTCCCCCCCCCTGCATGAAGAACCCCCCCCCCCCTGCATGAAGAACCCCCCCCCCTGCATGAAGAACCCCCCTGCATTAAGAATCCCCCCTGCATAAAGAACCCCCCCTGCATAAAGAACCCCCCCTGCATGAAGAACCCGCCTGCATGAAGAACTCCCCCTGCATAAAGAACCCCCCGCCCCCCTGCATAAAGACCCCCCCTGCATAAAGACCCCCTCCCCCCCTGCATGAAGAACCCGCCCCCCCTGCATAAAGAACCCCCCTGCATAAAGAACCCCCCCTGTATGAAGAACCCCCCCCCCTGCATGAAGAACCCCCCTGCATGAAGAACCCCCCTGCATGAAGAACCCCCCCCCCCTGCATAAACCCCCCTGCATGAATAACCCCCTCCCCCTGCATGAAGAACCCCCCCTGCATGAAGAACCGCCCCCTGCATAAAGAACCGCCCCCTGCATGAAGAACCTCCCCCCCTGCATGAAGAACCCCCCCCCTGCATGAAGAACCCCCCTGCATGAAGAACCCCCCTGCATTAAGAATCCCCCTGCATAAAGAACCCCCCCTGCATGAAGAACCCCCCTGCATAAAGAACCCCCCCTGCATGAAGAACCCCCCTGTATGAAGAACCCCCCCCCCCCTGCATAAAGAAACCCCCCCTGCATGAAGAACCCCCCCCCTGCATGAAGAACCCCCCCCCCTGCATGAAGAACCCCCCCCCCCCTGCATAAAGAACCCCCCCCCCCCCTGCATAAAGAACCCCCCCTGCATGAAGAACCCCCCTGCATGAAGAACCCACCCCCCCCCCCTGCATGAAGAACCCCCCCTGCATGAAGAACCTCCCCCCTGCATGAAGAACCCCCCCCCCCCCCCCCCCCCCCCCCCCCCCCCCCTGGCCACAAATTCTCTATCATTCCCGTGATTTGCGGCATTTTGTTTTATGTACCATATTTATAATTTTGATTCAGGTAAACTGCTTGTCCTTCAACCCCTACTCTGAGTACATTCTAGCGACTGGATCAGCTGACAAAACTGTAGCCTTGTGGGACATGAGGAACCTTAAAATAAAACTACACAGCTTCGAATCTCACAAAGACGAGATTTTCAACGTTCAGTGGTCTCCTCACAATGAAACTATCCTGGCTAGTAGTGGTAAGTAGTGGTAACTATCCTGGCTAGTAGTGGTAAGTAGTGGTAACTATCCTGGCTAGTAGTGGTAAGTAGTGGTAACTATCCTGGCTAGTAGTGGTAAGTAGTGGTAACTATCCTGGCTAGTAGTGGTAAGTAGTGGTAAGTAGTGGTAACTATCCTGGCTAGTAGTGGTAAGTAGTGGTAACTATCCTGGCTAGTAGTGGTAAGTAGACGCGCACAGAGCTAACATTTGTTAAAATTGTTCGTTATTGGATGCATCGACTCTGCACTGCCCACTAATCAGTAATCTGACACAAGTAGCTTATAAAACAGTGCGTGTGATCATCTGTCGTATCAAATCAAATTATTTGTCACTATGTTAATAAATCATGATGTGCAAGTTTTAATTTTTAAAGTTTTGATTTTTTTTAATGAATAAACGTAAAAGGTTACATCATAATTTTCAATTCTCATATTCACGTATATTAAATAAAATTATATTGTTTAAATGTATCATATAATATGATTTTGTAAACATTGGCCGGTGGACCAAACAAACAGATCTCGAAACAAACAAAACAAAACATAGTTTTCAATGGAACTTGATAAAAAATACACTTAATCAAAAAGACATATATAATAATCAAATGGATCTACATTCTACATTGTTAATGTTTGGATAATGTTTGAGTGAACTATAACTACAGCCAGCAAATAAACTAAATATATAACTACAGCCAGCAAATAAACTAAAGATATAACTACAGCCATCAAATAAACTAAAGATATAACTACAGCCAGCAAATAAACTAAGATATAACTACAGCCAGCAAATAAACTAAAGATATAACTACAGCCAGCAAATAAACTAACTAATATAACTTGCAGGCAGTGACCGGAGGTTGCTGGTGTGGGATCTGGCTAAGATAGGAGAACTAACTAATATAACTTGCAGGCAGTGACCGGAGGTTGCTGGTGTGGGATCTGGCTAAGATAGGAGAACTAACTAATATAACTTGCAGGCAGTGACCGGAGGTTGCTGGTATGGGATCTGGCTAAGATAGGAGAACTAACTAATATAACTTGCAGGCAGTGACCGGAGGTTGCTGGTATGGGATCTGGCTAAGATAGGAGAACTAACTAATATAACTTGCAGGCAGTGACCGGAGGTTGCTGGTATGGGATCTGGCTAAGATAGGAGAACTAACTAATATAACTTGCAGGCAGTGACCGGAGGTTGCTGGTGTGGGATCTGGCTAAGATAGGAGAACTAACTAATATAACTTGCAGGCAGTGACCGGAGGTTGCTGGTATGGGATCTGGCTAAGATAGGAGAACTAACTAATATAACTTGCAGGCAGTGACCGGAGGTTGCTGGTATGGGATCTGGCTAAGATAGGAGAACTAACTAATATAACTTGCAGGCAGTGACCGGAGGTTGCTGGTGTGGGATCTGGCTAAGATAGGAGAACTAACTAATATAACTTGCAGGCAGTGACCGGAGGTTGCTGGGTGGGATCTGGCTAGGATAGGAGAACTAACTAATATAACTTGCAGGCAGTGACCGGAGGTTGCTGGTGTGGGATCTGGCTAAGATAGGAGAACTAACTAATATAACTTGCAGGCAGTGACCGGAGGTTGCTGGGTGGGATCTGGCTAAGATAGGAGAACTAACTAATATAACTTGCAGGCAGTGACCGGAGGTTGCTGGGTGGGATCTGGCTAAGATAGGAGAACTAACTAATATAACTTGCAGGCAGTGACCGGAGGTTGCTGGTGTGGGATCTGGCTAAGATAGGAGAACTAACTAATATAACTTGCAGGCAGTGACCGGAGGTTGCTGGGGTGGGATCTGGCTAAGATAGGAGAACTAACTAATATAACTTGCAGGCAGTGACCGGAGGTTGCTGGTATGGGATCTGGCTAAGATAGGAGAACTAACTAATATAACTTGCAGGCAGTGACCGGAGGTTGCTGGTGTGGGATCTGGCTAAGATAGGAGAACTAACTAATATAACTTGCAGGCAGTGACCGGAGGTTGCTGGTGTGGGATCTGGCTAAGATAGGAGAACTAACTAATATAACTTGCAGGCAGTGACCGGAGGTTGCTGGTGTGGGATCTGGCTAAGATAGGAGAACTAACTAATATAACTTGCAGGCAGTGACCGGAGGTTGCTGGTGTGGGATCTGGCTAAGATAGGAGAACTAACTAATATAACTTGCAGGCAGTGACCGGAGGTTGCTGGTGTGGGATCTGGCTAAGATAGGAGAACTAACTAATATAACTTGCAGGCAGTGACCGGAGGTTGCTGGTGTGGGATCTGGCTAGGATAGGAGAACTAACTAATATAACTTGCAGGCAGTGACCGGAGGTTGCTGGTATGGGATCTGGCTAAGATAGGAGAACTAACTAATATAACTTGCAGGCAGTGACCGGAGGTTGCTGGTGTGGGATCTGGCTAAGATAGGAGAACTAACTATATAACTTGCAGGCAGTGACCGGAGGTTGCTGGTATGGGATCTGGCTAAGATAGGAGAACTAACTAATATAACTTGCAGGCAGTGACCGGAGGTTGCTGGTGTGGGATCTGGCTAGGATAGGAGAACTAACTAATATAACTTGCAGGCAGTGACCGGAGGTTGCTGGTGTGGGATCTGGCTAAGATAGGAGAACTAACTAATATAACTTGCAGGCAGTGACCGGAGGTTGCTGGTATGGGATCTGGCTAAGATAGGAGAACTAACTAATATAACTTGCAGGCAGTGACCGGAGGTTGCTGGTGTGGGATCTGGCTAAGATAGGAGAACTAACTAATATAACTTGCAGGCAGTGACCGGAGGTTGCTGGTGTGGGATCTGGCTAAGATAGGAGAACTAACTAATAATGAACTAGTGTGGTTCTGGCAGCAAATAAACTAACTAATATAACTTGCAGGCAGTGACCGGAGGTTGCTGGTGTGGGATCTGGCTAAGATAGGAGAACTAACTAATATAACTTGCAGGCAGTGACCGGAGGTTGCTGGTGTGGGATCTGGCTAAGATAGGAGAACTAACTAATATAACTTGCAGGCAGTGACCGGAGGTTGCTGGTGTGGGATCTGGCTAAGATAGGAGAACTAACTAATATAACTTGCAGGCAGTGACCGGAGGTTGCTGGTGTGGGATCTGGCTAGGATAGGAGAACTAACTAATATAACTTGCAGGCAGTGACCGGAGGTTGCTGGTGTGGGATCTGGCTAGGATAGGAGAACTAACTAATATAACTTGCAGGCAGTGACCGGATGTTGCTGGTGTGGGATCTGGCTAAGATAGGAGAACTAACTAATATAACTTGCAGGCAGTGACCGGAGGTTGCTGGTATGGGATCTGGCTAGGATAGGAGAAGAACAGAGTCCAGAAGACGCAGAGGATGGCCCCCCAGAGCTACTGTTTATTCACGGGGGACACACGGCCAAAATATCAGACTTCACTTGGAACCCCAACCACCCCTGGTTCGTGTGCAGCACTTCTGAAGACAATGTTATTCACATTTGGAAGATGGCGGAGAACATTTATAACGATGAGGAAATAGTAGAGGTGCCAGATAGTGAGCTGGAAGCCGGTGCTTAGTTGAGTTGGTGCGGGTTACCACTAGTTACTATGCTAGTTACTATGGTTACTATGCTAGTTACTAGCGGCTGTTTGTACACATTCCTCTCAGGTTCTTTAACCCAAGTATTTCTTCTAATTCTGGTGCCAGAATCACTGAACCAGGTTAAGTTTTTAGTGGGATTTTTGGCACTTCGAATTGCTTTATTCTCTATGAACACATGTTGAGTGTGTGTGAGAGTCATTCTTATAGCCAATTTTATAATTTATTGTATTTTATCAACAATCAAATTCTGCTGATATAATTATGCGAAAAACTTTATTGTTTAACCAATTTTATTTTCACACTGCAGTTATTGATAACTGATAGTGATATCAATAATTGTTAAACAAATTGTCGTGTTGTTTTTGTGTTGTTTTTGCTTTACAAAATTGAAGCACGTGATACAAAAATGTATCTTTTTATCAATATTAGAAGGCAATATCTAGACTACAATATAGTAGTACTTCACCAGCTATTTCACGAAGATAGTAGTACTAATTCACCAGCTATTTCACGAAGATAGTAGTACTAATTCACCAGCTATTTTACGAAGATAGTAGTACTAATTCACCAGCTATTTCACGAAGATAGTAGTACTAATTCACCAGCTATTTCACGAAGATAGTAGTACTAATTCACCAGCTATTTCACGAAGATAGTAGTACTAATTCACCAGCTATTTTACGAAGATAGTAGTACTAATTCACCAGCTATTTCACGAAGATAGTAGTACTAATTCACCAGCTATTTTACGAAGATAGTAGTACTAATTCACCAGCTATTTCACGAAGATAGTAGTACTAATTCACCAGCTATTTCACGAAGATAGTAGTACTAATTCACCAGCTATTTCACGAAGATAGTAGTACTAATTCACCAGCTATTTCACGTATTTCTTACAATTTTGACAAACGGCGTATTTTCGATCGGTTTTTCGGCGTATTTAACGTGTAGGGTTTTTGAAAATGTAACTTGTATTAGGTTCTCTTGTTAATCCTTAATGCTTAATCCAGGTCATAACTCCCTATCTGTTGTCTGTACTCTACCAAAATGTCCAAGGCCTTATACCTTGCAATAACCTAAGCTCCTCCCATCCCCTTCTTGATGGTAATAAGATTTCTGAACTTTGCTAACATAAAGCAGCCTGAGTCTGACACAAAATGAGACTTGGCTCAAAAAGTTTATCTCTAGTAACGAAATCTTTCCTTCTTCTCAATATGAAGTTTTCCGCAATGACCGCACGAGAAAGACTCATCCTCAAGATCCTAATAACCCTAAAACGTTTAGAGGTGCTGTTCTTTGGGCTGTTCGGTCTGATCTCGACGCCGACTACCAGTTAGCCTATAGGTGCCGAAATGCTTGCAGTTAAAATTACTTTCCCTGACAAAGAGAGTATTGTAATCTGTACTTGCTATAGAGTAGGAATTCTTGGGTTTCCTGGCCTAATCATGATGTCATAGTTAGTTATATTTGCAAGCTGGTTTCCAAAAAGAATCCCCCTAAAATCTATGTTATTGGTGATTTTAATCTTCCCCACACAGACTGGCTATCTTCATCCAGTACCGTACCTATCGAACAATCCTTCATAGATTCTTTCAGCGATATGTCTCTCTCCCAGCTGATCACGTCGCCCACCCATGAAAGTGGTAATACATTAGACATTCTTCCAGGCATGGCTCCAGCTAGGGGGCGGAGCCCCCTTTCTGAGGGGGGGGGGGGGGGCTAGGGGGCGGAATTTATACTACGGCCTGCCAACAACTTGGTATGGTCATTAGTACAGAGTACAGACAAATCCGTCTGAAAAATCGATCTGCTGACCATTTTTTTTGAGACGTTTTTGAGTCCCATTAGGTGCCCTTTATGGCTGACCAACTTTTCCAAACTTTTCCACTTGTCTTAAGGCCACTTTACCACTTTTTACCACCTTTCTTGTTTGTCGAATATCTTCAGTTGTGAACATCGTAAAATCGCATGAAAATTGTTTGAACAAAAGTTTTTCTTCCTGATAATATAAACACACTCGATTGATCCGCAACCTTTTACGATGTTCACAACTAAAGATATTCGACAAACAAGAAAGGTGGTAAAACTAAAAAGTGGTAAAGTGGTAAAGTGGCAAAAAGTGGCCTTAAGACAAGTGGAAAAGTTTGGAAAAGTTGGTCAGCCATAAGGGCAACTAATGGGACTCAAAAACGTCAAAAATCCTCTGAAAGCTTTGATGGTCGATTTTTTTTAGACGGATTTGTCTGTACTTATCTTATCTTATCTTATCTTATGAGGATTCGTTGCGACGCAACAAGGCCATCGAATGAGTCGACCACCTTTGTTATTTTACTTCGGCATTACCTGCATTACAATGTAAACCAGCACTTTCAAGGAAGAGCTTTACAAGAAGCCGAAGGATCGTTCCTAAGGCCAGCAACGGTTAAGGCACTATGCCACACTTTCTTCGCCCGAGGCTTCGCTGTGTTGATCAAGCACAGCTCCTCATTTAACCCTCACACCCGATTTCTCGAGCATTCGGCTGAGTGAACCGTGGGGCTACATAGACCACTCGGGATCCTTAGCAGAGCGTCAACGACGCTCACCCCACGACTAGGCAGGCAGTGGGATTCGAACTCGCAATCTTACGATTACAAATCCGATGATCAACCAACTACGCTACCTACTTAGTATTGTCATTGATTAGAAACGTCGCCGGGCCCTTTTTACTGGGCCGCGCTCAGCCTGTCATTCCGCCTAATCTCCATGGTTATGAACATGATAGCCCGAGGTCCCCAGTTGATTCACGATGTCAATCCTTCGCATCTCGCCGATCTGCATACGTCTTACCTGGGGACCCCAGACTATTATATTTATGTTCATAAGAGAATATAGTAAATATAATGGAGATTAGGCGGAATGACAGGCTGAGCGCCGCCCAGTAAGGCAAGCTTCTCGACTAAAACGTTGCCACCTCGACAGTCTATTGTGTCATCAATTTTACCTAAGTTAAGTCAGAATTCACACACCATCTGTACCTCAAATTGTCCACTGGCAAAATCATTTTTCTACAGAACCCATATACTCTGCATGCAATGGACTCCCTTTACAGCTAGGTAAGACAGATTGTGTTTACTAGTCTTTTCAAATCTGCAGAGGTCACTAAGCATCTATGGAAATGTTTATTGGATAGTCATAGTGAAAGAACAGTCCAGCCTAATTCTACCTTTGTATACTTCTAACTTACATATCACACTTCCCCCACACACCATTTACCTTGATTATCATTGAAAACCATATCTAATGTATCTGAAATTTGACGTATTGAAATACCAATTGTAGCACTGTATCCACCATGGATTTGTTTGTTATTAAATAGTTTTTCATACATTTTTGGATTTAGATTGATTCGATGTAATGGGTCCAAGTAATAGTGTATGTCAATTAGAGCAAACATAGTTTACCGTGTTTGAGTGCCCATCTTATTTGACAAATGGGGGCAATATTTTGAATGATCCTATTTTATATTAATTTATTGCTGTGCTCTGTAAAATTTCGAGCGTGCTAAATCACTCTACAGTCAATCTTTGAGATTGTTCTAAAAGGGCCCCTTTTCAGAACAAAAAGAGGCCCTGAATTTTCGGACACTGATTCCGAATAGGGTTAAAATGCTCCCCTGACGAGATATTGGCGAAAAACTGTCTTGATCACGTGATATGACCGTATAAGGAAGTTAGTCTAATTTCTCGTTAGGGTTAGGGTTTCAGCATATGCTTTTGTTAAAGATTGGGTTAGGGTTAGGGTTGGGATCAGACTAGAGGGTAGGGTTTCTGGTTTCAAATGGTCGTTCAGGGCCAGCTAGAGAACGGGTTGAAAAAGTCACGTGACAGTCGAGTGTAGAGTGATTAATCATCATCCGTAAAATTTGAAAAGTATTTAATTTTAAAAATTCATCTGGTGGGCCAGCATGGTCCATTTCATTCAGCTAACTGAATCAAGGCAGTAATATAATATTGGGCGGTAATAATGTAATATATTGTTAAATAATATAGAAAGTGAAGAGAGTGAATAATTCTTGTCATATGTTGTATGACCCGCCGCGCACGAGTGCGCGGCTCCCCCTGTATCGTCGAAACTCTACAGTGAAGCGACAGTGGGGGTCACCACGTGATACAAAATAATTCATGATATAATATATATTTACAATAAAAACTAACTTTTTTATTGATCAAAATTATCATTATATGTATCAGCTGCCAAATTGGTCTAAGAACGGTTATTCACATTGATATCAATGATCAATATCATTTGTTTTTGTTATCAGTTAGGAAAAGGGAGCCACTGTAAATCACTCTACCCACTTTACTCAATTTTGGGTTTTGGTCATTTAATACAGCAAAATTCTATTACAAATAGCTTTGCGTTAAAATCATATAATCAATAATCAATAATACAACTTCAAATATATCCGCGAAATATAACAACATTTTCCAATAATTGTGTCAGACAGTGAGTCTGCTAGGGAGGTAGCTGGATTTGGTACCTAAGATTGGAGCAGTGGTGTCAGGGAAGAAGCTGCTTTGAGTTGCGGCACTGATGTCTCCTGACTTACTCACCTTTATTGGGTACCTCATCATGTGTCCTGCATCCTGCTCAGTCCTGTAAAACGTAATCAGGTGTCATGATATATATAATAGACCAGGATAGTATAAGTGAAAATATATTTGTCCATTTTTCATAGACTGACCCAGCGCGCGTGGCTATTAGATTTGGACTGTTTTGATTGACGATGTCAACCCTTCCAGATCGTTGCTCTGCGAATTAACAGAGTAACGATCTAGTTGCAAAGGAAGAATGCTAGTTTGCGCGGCGCGTCGAAGCGCGAAGTCCTTCAAGTATGATAAACTTACAAAAAACTTTTCGAAATAGTTGGGCATATCCAATCATCAAACATTATCAATTATTTTACAGCTCAAAGTAAAGTCTTTTGCTCCATTTTCATCACTATAAGTATTACCTGGGGACACCAGGCCGAATAGAGATTTGGCGGAATCAGGAATGACAGGCCAGGCTTAGCGCCGCCCAGTAATATCAAATATCAATATATCAACTCCGATATCCACAAAGTTTTTCGGAAAGTTTTTAAAGTCCAATTAGAAGGTCCTTACAAATTTTCAAAATGATCTCATTCCAGGAACCGAAGATATGACAAAATAATGACAAAATAATACAACATGAACAAAAATCAACGAATTTCGACAAATTACGCGACTTTTACACTTGACGGATGTTACTCGTCTAAATTTCTTCGAAGTAGCGCGCGCCGCTTTCTTCTCGATGACAAGTGCTACGAAGTAGCGCGCGCCGGGCCAGACCATTAACAATGGTCAACTTTTACACTTACTGAAGCTCCAAAAGCCGTGCATCATTAAATACCTAGGCGAAACTCACTGATTACACCAAAAAGTTATGGCTTTTACTAATTCGCTCGCCCAAAAATTTCACGTGACTTTAGTTTTTATGGATTTGCAGCCGTACAAAACCGTTTTTACATAAACCCTAATCCCAACCCTAACCATAACCCCGAAGCTATCCATAACCCTTACCACAACCCTGACCATAACGCGAGCCCTAAACAATCGAATTCATGTTTTACTAGCCTGTCACGTGACCAAAAAGGTTTTTTGTCCATAACTCTCCATGGAAGCATGGGGGTGATTTTGAATCAGCGTCCAAAAATACACAGATTGAAATCAATTTCATACCCAAAGGGGCCTTTTCACACGAATTTCTTGAAATGTGCAGGCGAGCGATTTAGTAGGAGCAATAGGTATGACAAATTGGGTACTGGGAAAAAGCTCACATTCTCAAGAAAACAATGGTACAAAAATTTTAAAAATATGAGCAAGTTTAATTTTATCGTGCACGTACTACTTTGCAAAACGATTTGCCTGGTTATAATATTTCGAAAAGAATGAAGAAGGCGCGCGCTATTACAAATACATTTATATACGTGTACCGTTTGTTAAAAATAGCCAGGAAAAGCTAGTTTTAATTATATTAAATAAACCGATATCAATTTCCCGGAATTTGGCAAATACTTGTACATTGTACATTACTTGTAGTTGTACATTACTTGTAGTTGTACATTACTTGTAGTTGTACATTACTTGTAGTTGTACATTACTTGTAATACTATTGTGTAATTTTTGTGTTTTGAAATTTGATATTGAAACTTGTACCGACGTCACGAAACAATGTTCACTGGTGAGTGCTAATTAATTACGTGACGTCTAAAGGCTTTTCAATGTTTTTTGTTGCCGGGGAGATTTCGTCAAGTTTAAAATATAATATCTTTTTATCAGATTAATACGTTTGTGCGGCGTGTTTATGTATTTTTTTCATTTTTCAATTCCACACCCTTTTGTAAAAAAGCAATAGTAAAAGATTACGAATGGTCGCTTTTGCAGAAAGGGATTTCGGAGAACGAGGTGGGTGGTTTAAATATATCGTATGCGCGCCGAGAGTGTATTTTAATGTATACTATGTAATGTATAGTGTTAGGTAATAAGCCCAATTTGTACGTGGCACGTGTAGCGTACTGATGTGTATAAAACATGAGTATAAATATAATTTACTTTTGCTTTCAATTTCTTGAATTACAGATCACAGATACAAGTTAAGTTCTACGGCAATTGATTTGAATTTCAAGTGTTTCCCATATTTAAAGCATAATCTATCAATATTATTATTATGAAGTGAGCTGATTAGAGCTTATACTTATAGTTATAGTGAATGGAAATCTAGCGTCCGTCAAAACGAAACAACGGGCGCAATTCTTGTTATATAGTCATCATATTCACCTTAATTGTAATACTAATAGTAGAAATAGTACTCACGATGTTTGCCAGGCTGTATTGTGCACATAACGCTGCCAGTTAGCAGCTCCTAGTTCCTGTACTCTCTTAACGCATTCCAGAGACTGAGGAAGTTCAAACACATCCTCGTACGCTCCTAGATGTTCTGCCCACAGACCCTGAGGTAGAGTGGAAACGTTTGGGCTTATAACAAAGTACATGAGGATGCCCATATATATATCTATCTATATATGTATTATAAATATATACAAACATGTATTATATTATATACAAACATGTATTATATTATATACAAACATGTATTATATTATATACAAACATGTATTATATTATATAAAAACATGTATTATATTATATACAAACGTGTTCGACAAAGTGCTCTACTATCAAATAGGAGCTTTTTATAAGATTAAGTAACAAAGTAAACGATGTTATTGTCCAACTAAATATTTCGTGTCGACGTGTGAACAATCTTCACTCTTCAGGGACATAATGATAAATACAATCAAAATAACAAACATTATACAACACAGTGCTCCTTTATCAAATGTCTAACTGAAAATTTCCTAGAATGTCTACATTTAGAGATAATCTCAAATATTTTATTTAATGAGTCTGGATTCTTTAGGATGTGCAGCTTCTCGTCTAGGCAGAAGACCACAACCAAAAGGAAACCTACATGTATGGTTTCAAGTCTAGAATGATCAGCAATGTCAAATTCCGAAACGCCAGCAATAAATTTCAGAGCCAAATGCAGAACGATATCAAGAAACTAAAATCGGGCGGGAAAGTTGTTATACTTATAAAGGCGAACCAATAAGATCCAGAGAAACTGCTTCACGATAACACTACAAGTCGCAACTAAAGTAACTAACGGAACAAAAGAGACATTTATAGAACCAACACGATCCAGTGCTACACAGAGACACCATGCTTCATTACAATTAATTAAATGAAAGAAAATGGAACAAAATTAATTAAATGAAAGACCACAAACATAATTTCACAAGCAACACTAAATGCTGATTGATAAACCCTACAAAATCTAACTAGGAAATTTCAGTAAAAAATCTTCAAAAAACTGATCTCTGCAATAAGACTTAAAACAGGGGACAATTTATAGAAGAGCACCACGGAAGTATTAACTTGGTTCAAAAACATGAAAGACCTTTAAAAAGTCCGATTTCTAAAGTTCGACATTCAGGAATTCCATCCATCTATTACAGCAGATCTTCTACTTCTAGATCGTACATTAAAACGAACAAGAGATTATCAAAACAAGGAATCCATCCTAATGTACAGCGGCAAATGCTGGGTAAATAAATCAGACACAAACTTTGGGAAGCCTGGACGGAGCTGAAACATCGGAAATAATCGGACTCTACCTTCTAAGCAAGATAAAAAAGATCATCCCTCAATAGTATTTAGGATTTTACCGTGATGATTGGCTTGCAGTCATTAATAAAACCAACGGCCAGCAACTACACTTATTACTCCAAAAGGAAGGCCTAAAAATAACAGTGGACCAATGTCAGCACTCAGTAGATTTCTTAGATGTCGTGCTTACCCCAGGCTATTATATTTATATTCTCTATATATATTTATTATAATTATATTTATGATCATAACCCAATAGAGATTTGGCGGAATGACAGGCTGAGCGCCGCCCAGTAAATGTCGTGCTTGACCTTACAGACAAGTCATATATATTATATACCTTATAGGAAACCAAACGATACACCATTGTACATAAACGCAGAGTCCAATTATCCTCCCATCATATTGAAGAACTTACCCTCAATGATAGAATCACGATTGAGCAGCATATCCAGCAATAAGGCTTGCCTCTACGAAGCCAACATCGATTATGAGAGGGTTCTTAGAGATAGCGGTCATAGTCACATCATCAACTACAGATCACCAGAGCCTATAAAGAGAAAGAGGAACGTCTTATGGTATAATCTTCCATTTAGCGCAAACATTTCAACTAACATCGGAAGCAAGATTTTCGCTATTTGATAAGCATTTCCCAAGAAACCTACCATTACACAAAATATTCAATAGGAACACAGTCAAACTAAACTATTGCTGCTTGCCTAGCTTGGGTAGGATTATCAAAAGATCAAAGGACACAACAGGTCCGCCGTAGAGAGACAACCCGAGAAAAACTGCAGAGACGTCCCTCAAAGAACAGTGTATGGCTAAATAGTCTACCGTTAGAACTACATCAAATAAGGACCTAACATTGTACATACTTACATAGGGTTTACAGAAAACAATTTCAAAACACGATGGTACAATCATCGCCAAAGCTTCAAAAACTCTAAGTAATACCGATTGAGTACATAACTACCAAAAGCAATTTTGGACCTCAAGAAGAAAAAATATACTATAGTATAGACTGGAAAATCATCACTAAATCAAATAGTTATACGGCAGGGGCGGGGCACTGCCTAAACGAGAATCCTAAAGAATCCAGACTCAATAAATAAAATATCTGAGATTATCTCTAAATGTAGACATTCTAGGAAATCTTTTCTTAGGAATTGTTAGTTATAGGTTTTAGGAATAGTTAGTAATTGTTAGTTATAGGTTTTAGGAAATTTTTGTTAATAAATTTGATAAAGGAGCACTGTTTTGTATAAAGTTTGTTATTTTAATTGTATTTATGTCCCTGAAGATTGTTCGCACATCGACATGAAACTTTTAGTTTACTTTGTTACGCTTATATATTATGTATATATTCTGCTGTACTTCTAGACATTAAGGGGACATATTATACCAAAACCTTTTTTGCCGATATTCGGGATTTGACTTCATATTAAGAAAATATAGATTACAACAAAAAGATTTGAGGCATTGAAACATTGTTTTGAGAGTAAGCACATTCGAAAAAAAAGTTTCCTTTTTGGAAGGGTTTGGAAAGTTTGAGAAGTCTATCACTGTAATACCTATATTTCAATAATTTTCAACGTTTTTTGGCTGATTTCTTTACTGAAGATTACTTACAATCCATACAAGAAGCCCTTCAAAGGATTTTATAATCAAATAATAAATGACGAAGTTACAGACCAAACAAGGTCGAGAGAAGCAAAATTGAAATTTTTGCAAAAAATCAACGTTGTATATTTTACCAATCACCCAGGTCATAAGATATCGCTTCAAAAATTCTTTTGAGTGTAGCTGATGATCATATCCAACTTTTTGGAACAGGATTCCCCTCAATTTTGAGTTTTCAGTTATGAAATCTGGCCTCAAAGGACAAAAAGGGCCAAAAATAGATGATTTTGGAAGCAAATAATTTTCTAGCTCGAACACAAATTGTACAACTTTGTACAAATTGTACACATTTGTACACATTTTTTAAACAAATTTTGTGTCTTTTAGTATTATAAATTTTGTACTAAAAGATTGTACTAAAAGATTCGTCTTACCAAGCTGATTACGATTCTGTAAAAATTATTTCAAAAAAACTGACACTTTTTGAGTTATAGGCATTTTAAGCCTTAAAATATTTAAAATTATTGAAATACTAGTGTAACCCGGCCTTCGGCCGGGATTTCACTGCCGCAGTTAAAAAGGGTAGGAGTAATTACCCGCTGAGTCAAAACCTGCATTAGGTGAGCAATTCTATTCGGAGTTCCCTCACGTATCCAATAGTATCTGTACCACGACTATTACACCTCATCACTCCCGTCTTAAACCGCTTTAAATCGTTTTAGAAATCAGTGCCCTACACTCCTAATATCACTTGCGGAGCTAACCTAATTACCAACGCTACAATCTACAGTGCAGTAATGGAAAAGAGAGCGAATAGGAAGAAAAAGTGAGCCATTTTAGTGGCTCACTCCATAATGTTGCATTAATAGTACAAAACCATCAATTAAGCAACTTACCGCCGGCCGATTTAAAAAAAATTGCATATGGGCTTCGTCAGAGTTTTGTCGACACTATACCGAAAAAACCAGTCCTGTAACTCTTACCGTTTTTTAATATAACCGACCGGAAATTACACACGCACACATCTTGGCTTTATTTGTATTGATCGGTGTAACAGTGACAGGTCACTTCTCAAAATTTCCAAAACTTTCCAAAAGAAAACTTTTTTTTTCGAATGTGCGTACTCTCAAAAAAATGTTTCAATGCCTCAAATCTTATTGTTTTAATATAAAGTCAAATCCCGAATCTCAGCAAAAAATGTTTTGGTATATGTGCCCTTAAAAGCCGGTGTTGATGTATGGTTGTTATGGTAACATACCTTGCAAAGTATGGTTGTCGCAGTAACATACCTTGCAAAGTATGGTTGTCGCAGTAACATACCTTGCAAAGTATGGTTGTCGCAGTAACATACCTTGCAAAGTATGGTTGTCGCGGTAACATACCTTGCAAAGTATGGTTGTCGCGGTAACATACCTTGCGGAGGCCCTGTACATGACCATCTGTAACAAGGTTCTCAGTGCCGGGAATTGTTTCCCAACATCCCATCGCAATCTCAGAGTCTCGTCTCCCATCCATACTCCGCTGATTTATATTAGCACTTCCCACAATAGCATAAATATCATCTACTACCATAGCCTGCAGAAAAAGTTACTTTAGTCTTATGAAACAAGTGTTACTATAGTGTTACCTTAGTCTTATGAAACAAGTGTTACTATAGTGTTACTTTAGTCTTATGAAACAAGTGTTACTATAGTGTTACTTTAGTCTTATGAAACAAGTGTTACTATAGTGTTACCTTAGTCTTATGAAACAAGTGTTACTATAGTGTTACTTTAGTCTTATGAAACAAGTGTTACTATAGTGTTACTTTAGTCTTATGAAACAAGTGTTACTATAGTGTTACTTTAGTCTTATGAAACAAGTGTTACTATAGTGTTACTTTAGTCTTATGAAACAAGTGTTACTATAGTGTTACTTTAGTCTTATGAAACAAGTGTTACTATAGTGTTACTTTAGTCTTATGAAACAAGTGTTACTATAGTGTTACTTTAGTCTTATGAAACAAGTGTTACTATAGTGTTACTTTAGTCTTATGTTCAACGTTCATTGCCCGGTACGACTACGAGTTGGACAGACAAACAGTTGTAAGAGAAAATGTGGAGGTAGAAGAAGCCGAAGATCAACTTCAAGATAGTGTTCATGCAATAATGTGATATTTACAATTCAGATTGTTAAAATTTTATAATACCTTTGACCTTGTTTTTATTGATTCAACGATATAGATTAGTCTAATGATAGCTATTGAAATTGACTGACATATTCTGCCATTCTGGACAAAAAATTCGAAATGGAAAAATTTTTGAAAAAAATTCAACGGACTTTAACTTGGACGGACATTAATTGAACGGACTTTATTTGAACGGACGTTAAGGTAAACGCTAGGGCCTCCAGCGTTCAAGTAATGTCCGTCCAAATAAGGTCCAATAAGGTATATAACTATGATATAGTATAAATCTGGGTACCCACCTTACTGTGTACGTATATCATTCCCCTGCCGTGTCTCGCCATTTTGCTAGCTGGGGTGTCTGCTTTTAACATCTGCAACGCTTCTGGTGGCTTTTCTCTCTTACCTAAGATAATATCCATTATCTGGTGGCTCTTCTCTCTTACCTAGGATAATATTCATTATCTGACGGCTTTTCTATCTTACCTAAGATAATATCCACTACCTGGTGGCTTTCTCTCTTTCCTAGGATAATATCCATTATCTGGCGGCTTTTCTCTCTTACCTAGGATAATATATATCCTCCAGATATTATAATATATAGAATATAGATTATAGATATGTGGTCGTTACACCACTGGTTGATAGAAAGGTTTGCTCCGAATAAATATGATCATTTCATGTTTTTAGCGTTTATACCTAGACAAAAGAAGTTGAGGTAATCGCAGGGGTGAGTGTCGATGTCAGCCTTGTTGATAGCCCTTGCTATCTTCTTGTACATCATGGTCATAGTTTTAGTCTGCCAGAATAGCATCTCCTGAATGTGCGGGGCACTCGGGTCTCCTGCATAGTTAGTCATGTGATATGTGTCATTATAGAACCTTATCGTTATATTATTTCCGTCGTGGAAACTGGATAGTGACTTATCGTGGTAACCGATAATTTCCCGCAAGGGTTGCAAGAGTGTTATGTAGACAGACTGTGAGTAACCTCAAAGTTTCAAAACAAATAACAGTTGCGCACTATGCATACATAATATAGTTAATACTTTCAACACTACTATATAACAAATAATTTGAGGATGACTGTAAAGTGTAAAGGTATATTTTACCGACATTTGAAGTCAAGGCGTTGTTTTACTGACAGTTGTGGCTGACTAACAATATATTATATATACTTTCAACACTACTATATAACAAATAATTTGAGATAACGATGTTTAATAAAATGATGCAAAGAATTATTTCGAAGATCTAATCAACACCGACTTTTAATGTGTAGGAGTACAGCAACAAAATATATATCAGAGACGTGTTATATTCATCACTATTTTAATATTTTTACTGCTTGATTCAGAGAAATCTAGCTTTTTCCGAGAAACTAATCTTTAATAGATTAGATAAGATGTAGATGTACGCAGCCATTCTTTTCGTTTGATTATTACTCAGTATGTTTTAGTTTTGTACCGTTTTGAGTCACATAGTTTTGTACGTCTTCCTAAGACTTGTTTTCCTTTCCTAGTTTGTAAGTTATTTTTAAGATTTGTGTATATTCCAGTTGCTTTTACTTTTAGAACAATTTTATCTCAGATAACGATGTTTAATAAAATGATGCAAAGAACTATTTCGAAGATCTAATCAACACCGACTTTTAATGTGTAGGAGTACAGCAACAAAATATATATATATAAACATGTACCTGAATCCCAAGGCACACAAACCACCTTTGTATCCTGGGAGGATGATTACCACCGGCTGTGGTTCATACATTGAAAACCTTTCTGCCTTGACTGCGTATGAATTGAAGAAGGCTACTTTGAATTATAGAATTATTGATACCCCTCACTTTCTGAGGAAGATTGATAGCCTGAACGAGTCTAGCATATTGTTGGGAAAGGAGGTTATACATGTTGCCATCGATATATCTAACATGTTTACCAACATTCCTAGGGATATGGGGATCCAACAATGCACTAAGCACCTGAATAAAAGGAGTAGTGGTGATCAATTGTTTAGTACAGAATGCATTATTAGTGCACTAGAAATTACTCTTGATTACAACATTGCTTCATTTAACGGTATAACATACCGCCAGGAGCGTGGAGCAGCGATGGGTCCTAAGAACTCATGTGAGTATGCTGATTGTGCTATGGATAAGATTGATATCTTAGTTAACGAAGGAGATCTAGAATATGGCCCGCCTCATAGACCAGCATTCTGGGGTAGATTACGTGATGACATTTATATGGCTTGGCCCGGTACTGTTGAGGAACTATTACAATTCATGGAATGGCTCAATAGTATCCACCCAAACCTTTTGTTTACTTACGACTACTCTAGGGACGGCGTTGAGTTTCTAGACACCTATGTCTATGCTGTTGGTGATGTTGTCCACACCAAACTCTACTCTAAACCTAGTGACACCCACTGCTACCTTATCCCCACGTCATGCCATAGGAACCATGTTGTAAAAAACATACCTTTTGGAGTGGCGAGGCGGGTGAGACAGAACAACAGTGAAGACACTAACTTCTTGGAGCAGAGAGAGGTCTATACACGTTACCTTCTAGCCCGAGGTTATCATTCCAGTATTATAGAAGATGCCTTTAACAAATTTAGTGATATAGCTAATAGGAAAAACTTGTATACCCTTAAAGACAAGGATGAGTCGACTGCCTGTTTAATACCCATGGTGATGGATCAAAATCCAGCACTTCCCAACATGGGGGGCATTATCCATAAGTATAAGCACCTTCTCAACCTTGATCCGGCCCTGAAGAAGCTGGTACGTGCGGACAGTGTATTCGTGAGTCATCGAAAGAATCAAACTATCGGTGGCATGCTTGTACACAATAAGTACCGTGCCAGTGGAACTTTAAACTGTGACAATGAGAGAGAAACAACTGCAAGTCAGATCCAGGAACCAGACTCCGAAAGTCTAAGGGCGGTTCCCGGGGCTGTCGACCCAGGGTGCCATGCTTGTGGTAAATGCTATGTTTGTAAGCAAAATTTCCTGTCCCCCTGTTCCAACTTTAGTAGTCACCATTCTAAACAAGTTTTCCCTATAACTAAGTATATATCTTGTCAGAGTTATAACCTCATTTATTTAATGGAGTGTAAGACTTGTAAACAGTCGTATGTAGGATATACTACCTCAAATCTCCCTAAGAGATTCTCTAACCATAAGAGTCACATAAAGAAAGGTATAAGAAGTTGTAAATTAGTTAACCATTTTTTAGATATTGATCATGATTTAGATTTTAGTACCATAGCCTCCTATAATTCCTCACTTAGTAAGCACCTTTCTGTCATTATAGTAGACGCTTTAGTATTTGAGCCTAATATTAGTAAAGCAGACAAAGAAAAGGCTATGGAAGCTAGAGAGGGGTTCTACCAGACCCAATTGAAAACCCTTGAACGGTTTGGGGGTATGAACACCCTTGATAGTAACCATATACTTTTTAAATCTGCCGGAGCTTAGTTTTAGTTTTAGTATATTTTGTAGATTTTATTTAGTTACACCATTATCCCAGAGACGTGCATACTACATTTTTTACTTAAGTATTAATTTTACAGGTTTTTTGTTGTGATTTTAAGTGATTTTCCGAGAATCAGTTATCAGTATTTAGATAAGAGATAAGATAAGAGTACATTTTTAACGGCTTTCAGTTTCTTTTTTAAATTTCAGTTCATCAGATTTCACCACTGCTTTTAGTTTGTATTTATTCTCAATTGTATATGATTCGTATTTGTTGTAGTTACTTTAATGATATAATTTCTCAGAATTGATGTAAATAAATGATGCAAAGACTTTCGATGATCTAATCACAACCGCTTTCTTTTATTGTGTAGAAGTCCAGCCATGAAATATATATATATATATATCCACGCAGCCTAGCGGGCGGAAATTTATATCGCCCTCGCACGCGCGGCGATATAATATATGTCCCCGAGGGCGCACAGCCCGAGGACGACATATCCCCGGAGGCCGGCCCGTTGGGCCCGAGTGCTATACGGAATTCCGCCCGCGAGGCGAGTAGGATATGTATTATGTCCACCAGCGGGCGCTTTACAGTTTCCAACAATCATAGCAAATAGAAGTTAAAAGATTTCGAACTCAAGTTGCAAATTTACGAGAAAATCATGCTTTTGCCTTTGGTTCAAGATGCCGAACAGGGCAAAATTACTGATTATAGAACACATGCAATAGAAGAATAGAGCACCGACAAAAAACCGGCCGTTATCAAAAAATTTGTCAGCTTATTGCTTCATGTAATTGTAAACGATCATAATGCAAGCACTCGCCATGAGTGTGAGTTCGCAACTGTAAGCATCTATGACTAAAGTTTCCAGGAGAGTATGAGACGGAGAAAACGTGAGGGCAGAAAGTCAAATTCGCAAAAACAACATTTAACTGGCGGTGTCAAAACAGGGCAAGTTTCTATTCGGTACACAATATATTTACAATTAGTACAAATCCGGCCTGAATATATTAAAAAACAAAATTCAGCTTACTACACAGCTTACACCATCAAAAGGAGAATACGTACTATAAGTATAATAATGGTATTACACATCAACCGAATCGATGAACAGTCAACGGGATGTTAATCACTTAATCATTAACATAGATTTAAAACTGTGTATCTCCACTCTCCATCAACCCATGCTACGAATAACAAAGAATTCCTGTTACCATATGTGCAATGAGAGTTAAACTTAATCACATTACACATCTTACAGGAGCCAATCAGCCACCGTCAATAGTTAACGGGACGGATTAAATTTAATTAAACACGCTTGACAAGTGGAAAATGTGCTATAGAGGAATTCTGCGTGGGTGTCTATCGCTCTATTTGATATCCCGGCTCTTCCCGCGAATTCTCACTCAAAAACCCGGACGAATCTATAATTTACTCACCCTCAGGGAAGAGGGGAACTAGAATGTACGCTGTGAAGCGCCTCCCTTTTTCTATCATCTCGCAGATTTGCAGTGCTATCTCAACCGGTACCAGGTGGTTACATCTCGGACCTGGAGAGGTTAGAAACTTTTGTCAGGAATACAACACTTTTGTCAGGGGTAAAAATCTTTTTCAATTTGTGGTTAAAAAGTGTTCTCATTTTCAAATTAATTCTGAGTCAAATTGAATTTCAGCATGGAAAATATTTTAAAGAAATTGGAAAATGCATGCAATATTTTCTTTATATACCACATAATATACACTGTACACACTGTATCAGCGCATAAAAATGTCTCCCGCACAGGGGTGCTATAGTAAAATGTCTCCCGCACAGGGGTGCTATAGTACAATGTCTCCCGCACAGGGGTGCTATAGTACAATGTCTCCCGCACAGGGGTGCTATAGTACAATGTCTCCCGCACAGGGGTGCTATAGTACAATGTCTCCCGCACAGGGGTGCTATAGTACAATGTCTCCCGCACAGGGGTGCTATAGTACAATGTCTCCCGCACAGGGGTGCTATAGTACAATGTCTCCCGCACAGGGGTGCTATAGTACAATGTCTCCCGCACAGGGGTGCTATAGTACAATGTCTCCCGCACAGGGGTGCTATAGTACAATGTCTCCCGCACAGGGGTGCTATAGTACAATGTCTCCCGCACAGGGGTGCTATAGTACAATGTCTCCCGCACAGGGGTGCTATAGTACAATGTCTCCCGCACAGGGGTGCCATAGTACAATGTCTCCCGCACAGGGGTGCTATAGTACAATGTCTCCCGCACAGGGGTGCTATAGTACAATGTCTCCCGCACAGGGGTGCCATAGTACAATGTCTCCCGCACAGGGGTGCTATAGTACAATGTCTCCCGCACAGGGGTGCTATAGTACAATGTCTCCCGCACAGGGGTGCTATAGTACAATGTCTCCCGCACAGGGGTGCTATAGTACAATGTCTCCCGCACAGGGGTGCTATAGTACAATGTCTCCCGCACAGGGGTGCCATAGTACAATGTCTCCCGCACAGGGGTGCTATAGTACAATGTCTCCTGCACAGGGGTGCTATAGTACAATGTCTCCCGCACAGGGGTGCTATAGTACAATGTCTCCCGCACAGGGGTGCTATAGTACAATGTCTCCCGCACAGGGGTGTTATAGTACAATGTCTCCCGCACAGGGGTGCTATAGTACAATGTCTCCCGCACAGGGGTGCTATAGTACAATGTCTCCCGCACAGGGGTGCCATAGTACAATGTCTCCCGCACAGGGGTGCTATAGTACAATGTCTCCCGCACAGGGGTGCTATAGTACAATGTCTCCCGCACAGGGGTGCTATAGTACAATGTCTCCCGCACAGGGGTGCTATAGTACAATGTCTCCCGCACAGGGGTGCTATAGTACAATGTCTCCCGCACAGGGGTGCTATAGTACAATGTCTCCCGCACAGGGGTGCTATAGTACAATGTCTCCCGCACAGGGGTGCTATAGTACAATGTCTCCCGCACAGGGGTGCTATAGTACAATGTCTCCCGCACAGGGGTGCTATAGTACAATGTCTCCCGCACAGGGGTGCTATAGTACAATGTCTCCCGCACAGGGGTGCTATAGTACAATGTCTCCCGCACAGGGGTGCTATAGTACAATGTCTCCCGCACAGGGGTGCTATAGTACAATGTCTCCCGCACAGGGGTGTTATAGTACAATGTCTCCCGCACAGGGGTGCTATAGTACAATGTCTCCCGCACAGGGGTGCTATAGTACAATGTCTCCCGCACAGGGGTGCTATAGTACAATGTCTCCCGCACAGGGGTGCTATAGTACAATGTCTCCCGCACAGGGGTGCTATAGTACAATGTCTCCCGCACAGGGGTGCTATAGTACAATGTCTCCCGCACAGGGGTGCTATAGTACAATGTCTCCCGCACAGGGGTGCTATAGTACAATGTCTCCCGCACAGGGGTGCTATAGTACAATGTCTCCCGCACAGGGGTGCTATAGTACAATGTCTCCCGCACAGGGGTGCTATAGTACAATGTCTCCCGCACAGGGGTGCTATAGTACAATGTCTCCCGCACAGGGGTGCTATAGTACAATGTCTCCCGCACAGGGGTGCTATAGTACAATGTCTCCCGCACAGGGGTGCTATAGTACAATGTCTCCCGCACAGGGGTGCTATAGTACAATGTCTCCCGCACAGGGGTGCTATAGTACAATGTCTCCCGCACAGGGGTGCTATAGTACAATGTCTCCCGCACAGGGGTGCTATAGTACAATGTCTCCCGCACAGGGGTGCTATAGTACAATGTCTCCCGCACAGGGGTGCTATAGTACAATGTCTCCCGCACAGGGGTGCTATAGTACAATGTCTCCCGCACAGGGGTGCTATAGTACAATGTCTCCCGCACAGGGGTGCTATAGTACAATGTCTCCCGCACAGGGGTGCTATAGTACAATGTCTCCCGCACAGGGGTGCTATAGTACAATGTCTCCCGCACAGGGGTGCTATAGTACAATGTCTCCCGCACAGGGGTGCTATAGTACAATGTCTCCCGCACAGGGGTGCTATAGTACAATGTCTCCCGCACAGGGGTGCTATAGTACAATGTCTCCCGCACAGGGGTGCTATAGTACAATGTCTCCCGCACAGGGGTGCTATAGTACAATGTCTCCCGCACAGGGGTGCTATAGTACAATGTCTCCCGCACAGGGGTGCTATAGTACAATGTCTCCCGCACAGGGGTGCTATAGTACAATGTCTCCCGCACAGGGGTGCTATAGTACAATGTCTCCCGCACAGGGGTGCTATAGTACAATGTCTCCCGCACAGGGGTGCTATAGTACAATGTCTCCCGCACAGGGGTGCTATAGTACAATGTCTCCCGCACAGGGGTGCTATAGTACAATGTCTCCCGCACAGGGGTGCTATAGTACAATGTCTCCCGCACAGGGGTGCTATAGTACAATGTCTCCCGCACAGGGGTGCTATAGTACAATGTCTCCCGCACAGGGGTGCTATAGTACAATGTCTCCCGCACAGGGGTGCTATAGTACAATGTCTCCCGCACAGGGGTGCTATAGTACAATGTCTCCCGCACAGGGGTGCTATAGTACAATGTCTCCCGCACAGGGGTGCTATAGTACAATGTCTCCCGCACAGGGGTGCTATAGTACAATGTCTCCCGCACAGGGGTGCTATAGTACAATGTCTCCCGCACAGGGGTGCTATAGTACAATGTCTCCCGCACAGGGGTGCTATAGTACAATGTCTCCCGCACAGGGGTGCTATAGTACAATGTCTCCCGCACAGGGGTGCTATAGTACAATGTCTCCCGCACAGGGGTGCTATAGTACAATGTCTCCCGCACAGGGGTGCTATAGTACAATGTCTCCCGCACAGGGGTGCTATAGTACAATGTCTCCCGCACAGGGGTGCTATAGTACAATGTCTCCCGCACAGGGGTGCTATAGTACAATGTCTCCCGCACAGGGGTGCTATAGTACAATGTCTCCCGCACAGGGGTGCTATAGTACAATGTCTCCCGCACAGGGGTGCTATAGTACAATGTCTCCCGCACAGGGGTGCTATAGTACAATGTCTCCCGCACAGGGGTGCCATAGTACAATGTCTCCCGAGGTAGGTACTTCTCCCGGAGATAAAGTATTAAAAACTGAGATATAGTGTCCTCGTTTTCCTATTCATGCTATTGATCGCAACCTCTGTATGTAATTAAATGGGATCAGCTGTAAAAAGAAGATACTAGGTGTAAAGAGTTGACATGCACACAGCACATTACAGAAGATGCTCAATAACAAAAGGCACTCTCTTTGCTTACTATGGTACCAAGAAAATGGTTTTAATACTTTCACGTCTTTAAGGTAGGTCTGTACAACATCTAGATTGTGACCTGCAGGTTAATCAGGTTACCATGGTTAATCAGGTTACCATGGTTGATCAGGTTACCATGGTTAATCAGGTTACCATGGTTAATCAGGTTACCATGGTTGATCAGGTTACCATGGTTGATCAGGTTACCATGGTTGATCAGGTTACCATGGTTGATCAGGTTACCATGGTTAATCAGGTTACCATGGTTGATCAGGCTACCATGGTTGATCAGGTTACCATGGTTGATCAGGTTACCATGGTTAATCAGGTTACCATGGTTAATCAGGTTACCATGGTTAATCAGGTTACCATGGTTAATCAGGTTACCATGGTTACACTTACAGAGTTAACCGGTCAGTTCCCTTTACTCTTACAGTTCTTAGACAGTTGAAACCAACCTCGATCGATGTATTTCCGAACGCTGATTCCGAATCACCCCCCCCCACCCCCCCGCGACCGACATAGGGTTAAAATGCTCCCATGGCGAGATAAGATATCGGCGAAAAACTGTCTTGATCACGTGATATGACCTTATAAGGAAGTTGGTCTAATTTCTCTCTAGGGTTAGCCCGTAGCCGTTAGGGTTTCAGCATATGCTTCAGTTAGGGTTGGGTTATGGTTAGGGTTGGGATCAGATTATAGGGTTAGGGTTTCGAATAGTCATTCAGGGCCAAAGTGAGAAAAAAAAATGTTTAAAAAGTCACGTGACAGTCGAGTGTAGAGTGATTAATTATCATCCCTTAAAACGACCTCTGCTTGCCAGGGTAACTATATATACAGAGTTGCCAGGGTAACTATATATAATAGTATATATGCACGGTTGCCATGGTAACTATATATACAATGAAACAATAAGTTTTCAATGAAACAATAAGTTTTATTTTACATTCCTTCATCATAAATAAAATAAAAGTTAAAACCACGATTTACTTAACTCGAAATAAATTTAGTAGAATACTATTTGTGATTGTATATAATTATTTATTAAACTATATTTGAATGTTAGTATTTGTATTATGGCAAGTGGTTGAGTTTCGTAAGACAGGGTCAGTTTCTCTATAGTCTTACAAAATTTCTACTTTTCAGTAGTCAATGCTGAGTGGCAGGAATGAGGGACCAAAACGCTTGGGGCTAACAATGGCCTATTTACAAACCACTTCAGAAATGGCAATAATATCATTTATGCTTAATTTGTCTGAAACTGACCCTATACAGGGTTGGATAAAAATATATGCACGGTTGCCAGGGTAACTATTATACACTGTTGTCAGGGTGGCTATATTTGCACGGTTGCCAGGGTAACTATTATACACTGTTGTCAGGGTGGCTATATTTGCACGGTTGCCAGGGTAACTATTATACACTGTTGTCAGGGTGGCTATATTTGCACGGTTGCCAGGGTAACTATTATACACTGTTGTCAGGGGGGCTATATTTGCACGGTTGCCAGGGTAACTATTATACACTGTTGTCAGGGTGGCTATATTTGCACGGTTGCCAGGGTAACTATTATACACTGTTGTCAGGGTGGCTATATTTGCACGGTTGCCAGGGTAACTATTATACACTGTTGTCAGGGTGGCTATATTTGAACGGTTGCCAGGGTAACTATTATACACTGTTGTCAGGGTGGCTATATTTGCACGGTTGCCAGGGTAACTATTTTACACTGTTGTCAGGGTGGCTATATTTGCACGGTTGCCAGGGTAACTATTATACACTTTTTTCAGGGTGGCTATATTTGCACGGTTGCCAGGGTAACTATTATACACTGTTGTCAGGGTGGCTATATTTGCACGGTTGCCAGGGTAACTATTATAGACTGTTGTCAGGGTGGCTATATTTGAACGGTTGCCTGGGTAACTATTATACACTGTTGTCAGGGTGGCTATATTTGCACGGTTGCCAGGGTAACTATTATACACTGTTGTCAGGGTGGCTATATTTGCACGGTTGCCAGGGTAACTATTATACACTTTTTTCAGGGTGGCTATATTTGCACGGTTGCCAGGGTAACTATTATACACTGTTGTCAGGGGGGCTATATTTGCACGGTTGCCAGGGTAACTATTATACACTGTTGTCAGGGTGGCTATATTTGCACGGTTGCCAGGGTAACTATTATACACTGTTGCCAGGGTAACTATTTTACACTGTTGCCAGGGTAACTATTATACACTGTTGCCAGGGTAACTATTATACACTGTTGTCAGGGTGGCTATATTTGCACGGTTGCCAGGGTAACTATTATACACTGTTGTCAGGGTGGCTATATTTGCACGGTTGCCAGGGTAACTATTATACACTGTTGCCAGGGTAACTATTATACACTGTTGCCAGGGTAAGTATTATACACTGTTGCCAGGGTAACTATTTTACACTGTTGCCAGGGTAACTATTATACACTGTTGCCAGGGTAACTATTATACACTGTTGCCAGGGTAACTATTATACACTGTTGCCAGGGTAACTATTATACACTGTTGCCAGGGTAACTATTATACACTGTTGCCAGGGTAACTATTATACACTGTTGCCAGGGTAACTATTATACACTGTTGTCCAGGGTAACTATTATACACTGTTGCCAGGGTAACTATTATACACTGTTGCCAGGGTAACTATTATACACTGTTGCCAGGGTAACTATTATACACTGTTGCCAGGGTAACTATTATACACTGTTGCCAGGGTAACTATTATACACTGTTGCCAGGGTAACTATTATACACTGTTGCCAAGGTAACTATTATACACTGTTGCCAGGGTAACTATTATACACTGTTGCCAGGGTAAGTATTATACACTGTTGCCAGGGTAACTATTTTACACTGTTGCCAGGGTAACTATTATACACTGTTGCCAGGGTAACTATTATACACTGTTGCCAGGGTAACTATTATACACTGTTGCCAGGGTAACTATTATACACTGTTGCCAGGGTAAGTATTATACACTGTTGCCAGGGTAACTATTATACACTGTTGCCAGGGTAAGTATTATACACTGTTGCCAGGGTAACTATTTTACACTGTTGCCAGGGTAACTATTATACACTGTTGCCAGGGTAACTATTATACACTGTTGCCAGGGTAACTATTATACACTGTTGCCAGGGTAACTATTATACACTGTTGCCAGGGTAAGTATTATACACGGTTGCCAGGGTAACTATTATACACTGTTGCCAGGGTAAGTATTATACACTGTTGCCAGGGTAACTATTATACACTGTTGCCAGGGTAACTAAGTGTTTACTCACTTCCTTTCTCGTACCACGTGTGGGCGCTCCCCAGGAAGTACTGGTTCTCTATGTACAGAAAGTTCTCAGCATTTCTTACTCCAGACACGTACGCTCTGTGAATACTCGCCTCGTACCTTCGCCCGTGCTGAAACCAACAAATTTATAAATATTTATATTTTAGGCTGTAACCTAATTAGTCCTTAACTCATAATATTGAGAAACAGAGTAAAGGAGTAATGACCAAACTACAGAGCCATGGAATATAGTTATGGAATACCTCAAATCCGTGGGTATATTATGTTGCCTGAAGTACCTTGGATTGGAGCATGTGCTTCTTGTTTTCATCAAATAGAGCAGCATCGACAGGAATGGAGCGGTAAATCTGTACTCTCCAGTTTGAGTCCACCTGGTCCTCTTCTCCGCGACACTCAACATTTTTTATCTGAAAAAAGTCGATAAAAAATATTTAAACAATTATTAAACTCCGTATTTCTAAACAAAGTACAAAGTTAGTGTATTAACGAGGAGCTAATAATACTCACATCTCCAGGATTCTCCATACTCCACCTCTCAGTGAAGTTAGCGAGCACATCTAGTGCTGCCTCCCCAGTTACTCGGCAGTGCACGTCATGCCACGGCTGTCGGGGTCCTTCTTCTGGCGTTGTTATTCCAGGAAACGTCTGGGGATAACATGAGCTAATGTTAGGTAGTACCCATAACTAGCATAACAACATGAGCTAATGTTAGGTAGTAACCATAACTAGCATAACAACATGAGCTAATGTTAGGTAGTAACCATAACTAGCACGAAAACATGAGCTAATGCTAGGTAGTAACCATAACTACCATGATAACATGAGCTAATGTAAGGTAGTAACCATAACTAGCATGATAACATGAGCTAATGTTAGGTAGTAACCATAACTAGCACGACAACATGAGCAAATGTTAGGTAGTAACCATAACTACCACAATAACATGAGCTAATGTTAGGTAGTAACCATAACTACCATGATAACGTAAGCTAATGTTAGGTAGTAACCATAACTAGCACGACAACATGAGCTAATGTTAGGTAGTAACCATAACTAGCATAACAACATGAGCCAATGTTAGGTAGTAACCATAACTAGCACGACAACATGAGCTAATGTTAGGTAGTAACCATAACTACCATGATAACATGAGCTAATGTAAGGTAGTAACCATAACTAGCATGATAACATGAGCTAATGTTAGGTAGTAACCATAACTACCACGACAACATGAGCAAATGTTAGGTAGTAACCATAACTACCACAATAACATGAGCTAATGTTAGGTAGTAACCATAACTACCATGATAACGTAAGCTAATGTTAGGTAGTAACCATAACTAGCACGACAACATGAGCTAATGTTAGGTAGTAACCATAACTAGCATAAAAACATGAGCTAATGTTAGGTAGTGACCATAACTACCATGACAACATGAGCTAATGTTAGGTAGTAACCATAACTACCACGATAACATGAGCTAATGTTAGGTAGTAACCATAACTACCACGATAACATGAGCTAATGTTAGGTAGTAACCATAACTGGCATGATAACATGAGCTAATGTTAGGTAATAACCATAACTAGCATAACAACATGAGCTAATGTTAGGTAGTAACCATAACTACCATAATAACATGAGCTAATGTTAGGTAGTAACCATAACTACCATGATAACATGAGCTAATGTAAGGTAGTAACCATAACTACCATGATAACATGAGCTAATGTTAGGTAGTAACCATAACTAGCACGACAACATGAGCTAATGTTAGGTAGTAACCATAACTACCATGATAACATGAGCTAATGTTAGGTAGTAACCATAAGTCATAACTAGCATGATAACATGAGCTAATGTTAGGTAGTAACCATAACTACCATGATAACATGAGCTAATGTTAGGTAGTAACCATAACTACCATGATAACATTAGCTAATGTTAGGTAGTAACCATAACTAGCATGATAACATGAGCTAATGTTAGGTTGTAACCATAACTAGCACGACAACATGAGCTAATGTTAGGTAGTAACCATAACTACCATGATAACATGAGCTAATGTAAGGTAGTAACCATAACTAGCATGATAACATGAGCTAATGTTAGGTAGTAACCATAACTACCATGATAACATGAGTTAATGTTAGGTAGTAACCATAACTACCATGATAACATGAGCTAATGTTAGGTAGTAACCATAACTAGCATAACAACATGAGCTAATGTTAGGTAGTAACCATAACTACCATGATAACAAGAGCTAATGTTAGGTAGTAACCATAACTAGCATAACAACATGAGCTAATGTTAGGTAGTAACCATAACTACCACGATAACATGAGCTAATGTTAGGTAGTAACCATAACTACCATGATAAAATAAGCTAATGTTAGGTAGTAACCATAACTACCATGATAACATGAGCTAATGTTAGGTAGTAACCATAACTACCATGATAACATTAGCTAATGTTAGGTAGTAACCATAACTAGCATGATAACATAAGCTAATGTTAGGTAGTAACCATAACTAGCATAACAACATGAGCTAATGTTAGGTAGTAACCATAACTACCACGATAACATGAGCTAATGTTAGGTAGTAACCATAACTACCATGATAACATAAGCTAATGTTAGGTAGTAACCATAACTACCATGATAACATGAGCTAATGTTAGGTAGTAACCATAACTACCATGATAACATGAGTTAATGTTAGGTAGTAACCATAACTACCATGATAACATGAGTTAATGTTAGGTAGTAACCATAACTACCATGATAACATGAGCTAATGTTAGGTAGTAACCATAACTAGCATGATAACATAAGCTAATGTTAGGTAGTTACCATAACTAGCATAACAACATGAGCTAATGTTAGGTAGTAACCATAACTACCACGATAACATGAGCTAATGTTAGGTAGTAACCATAACTACCATGATAACATAAGCTAATGTTAGGTAGTAACCATAACTACCATGATAACATGAGCTAATGTTAGGTAGTAACCATAACTACCATGATAACATTAGCTAATGTTAGGTAGTAACCATAACTAGCATGATAACATGAGCTAATGTTAGGTAGTAACCATACGTCATAACTAGCATGATAACATGAGCTAATGTTAGGTAGTAACCATAACTACCATGATAACATGAGCTAATGTTAGGTAGTAACCATAACTAGCATAACAACATGAGTTAATGTTAGGTAGTAACCATAACTACCATGATAACATTAGCTAATGTTAGGTAGTAACCATAACTAGCACGATAACATGAGCTAATGTTAGGTAATAACCATAACTAGCATGATAACATGAGCTAATGTTAGGTAGTAACCATAACTACCATGATAACATGAGCTAATGTTAGGTAGTAACCATAACTACCACGATAACATGAGCTAATGTTAGGTAGTAACCATAACTACCATGATAACATGAGTTAATGTTAGGTAGTAACCATAACTAGCATGATAACATGAGCTAATGTTAGGTAGTAACCATAACTACCATGATAACATGAGCTAATGTTAGGTAGTAACCATAACTACCACGATAACATGAGCTAATGTTAGGTAGTAACCATAACTACCATGATAACATGAGCTAATGTTAGGTAGTAACCATAACTAGCATGATAACATGAGCTAATGTTAGGTAGTAACCATAACTACCATGATAACATGAGTTAATGTTAGGTAGTAACCATAACTACCATGATAACATGAGCTAATGTTCTAGGTAGTAACCATAACTACCACGATAAGAACCGCAATAAAATACCTGATAGAAATCCTCTTGGTGTTGATTATTGGTTGTGCTAAAAAGGCTGTGATTCTGGTCATCATATCTCCCCAAAGTGAGGTCCAACCCTCCCAGATACGCTACCCTACCACACGCTGCTCTATCATCGTCACATATCACTGAGGAAAGGTGTTTCTAGTGATGTGAGTAGACGTTGTTACTTACCAGTTTTCTGGTGATGAGAGTAGGTGTTACTAACCAGTTTTCTGGTGATGAGAGAAGGTGTTACTAACCAGTTTTCTGGTGATGAGAGAAGGAGGTGTTACTAACGAAAGTCTCTAACATTCCTCTTTTGTTTTTCTGTCTGACAGCTAGCACGCACTTCACCTAAATCATTCTAATTTCAACTTTCTGTGGAAACGTTACCTTATTAAAGTTACTACTTTAAGCAAAATGAGCAGCACGTATGATGCGCGTTAGAAATTAACCTTGGTGTTGGAGAAGAATATTCTGGTAACTTCGTCATTAGTTCCCACAACACCAGACATGGCTAATTCCTCGTTGTTAAACGGCTCGTCCCAGAGCAACACCTAAAATATACCTATATAATGAGTTAACTAGTTAACAACAGAGCAACGAGTTGTAACTATAGCAACACCTTCATAACGAGTTGTTACTATAGCAACACCTTTATAACGAGTTGTTACTATAGCAACACCTTTATAACGAGTTATAACTGTAGCAGCACCTTTATAACGAGTTGTAACTATAGCAACACCTTTATAACGAGTTATAACTGTAGCAACAACTTTATTACGAGTTGTAACTATAGCAACACCTTTATAACGAGTTATAACTGTAGCAACAACTTTACTACGAGTTGTAACTATAGCAACACCTTTATAACGAGTTGTAACTATAGGAACACCTTTAAAACGAGATGTAACTATAGGAACACCTTTAAAACGAAATGTAAGTTGTAACTGTTACGAGTTAATTGTTAACTAGTTAACAATGTGAACACTTACAGTTTATACTTTTCTTTGTCCTCACTAATTAAATTATTTACCCACCAGAACTTGGACCCCCTCACTAGCTTTCTGTTTCAGGATCTCCCCCAACTGAGCGCTGCATTTAGTTTTCTCCCAGTCGCGTGGATCTCTTTTTAGTCGTATAGTATGAGTCATTGACCATCCTGCAACCAGATAATAGGTGAGTAGAGGTAACCAGCTAATAGGTTAGTAGAGGGAAACCTCCTGTACTCAGGTAACCAGTTAATAGGTGAGGAGAGGGAAATCTCACTTGACGACTCACCGGTAATATAGATGAAACGTTTGGCGCTGCTGATGCTGTCCGAAATGTCGTCCCATGCTGATCTGGCTAAGAGTGGGGAGCCGTGTACTTTTATCTGCTGATGAGCCGGGGAGGGCAGACAAGTGGCGTCTTGGTACAAGGTTACTTGTCCTGTCTATAAAAGGGGGAGGTATTGGTTAATTTTGTTTCTCAACATTTACATAATATTAAAATATCTTATCTCTCAACACAAATATAAGGGGGTGCACCCTAAATTTGATGTGAAGCTTGTTATCGAGATAGTAGATTACAAATTAACTAGGACATGTGACCAAAATATTGAGGGGTCCCAGACCCCAACCTACCGCGGGTACCGGTAGGTACCTCAAAAGTTGAAAGGGTTTTGAGTCAAAACCCTTTCAACTCATTATTTTATGGTTCTTCTAGTTCTACCGATCATAGCCCTAAAATATGTTCGCTAAATATGTAGATAATTGTCATATGGAACTATCCTATGAACTGGAAATTCAAAAATTTGGTCAAACATGGCAGCAAGGGGCCATGTAAACTCTGCCACGTTTTTAAAATGTGACAATGTTGGCATCTCACCGCCGCGCCGGCCGAATTTAAGCGATATCTTATCATCTGATAAATATATCGTTATGTGACAAAGTTTCCCTAGAGGATGAGACGATTATCCTAACCATGGAATTGGAAGGTTTTTATAGTTTCATAGTGCGACAAATTTTACCTCATCGTCCCATTTAATAGGGCCACTAATATTATATTATTTACCAATATCCTCAAACTTCATTGATTGACGATGTCAACCCATCGAGATCGTTGCTCTGCGAAGCAAAATCAGAATGCTAGTTCGCGCGGCGCGTCGAAGCGGCGAATTCCTCCAACAAACTTCAATGAACATGTCCATAAATCAAAAAAAATGTGTAGTCTATGCTTACATTTTATATAGGTGCTGCCGTGTTTGACCAAAATTTACATTTATCTATACATCACATCTCCGCAAGGAACCCTCGCGCGCTGCGCGAAGCTAGTTGACATGGTAACGGACGGAAGTAAGGACTGACGACACATTTAAAACCACCCACCTTGTTCTCCAAAATTCAATCCCTCTTTTTCTGCGAAAACGACCATTCGTAACTTTATGTAGGTTTACAACCTACCAGGACGCGCGCCGAGTTGGACTCGTCGACGGAACAAATATTTTACGAGTATTACCCGTTAAGTAACTTTTCACTAAACATTTGTTTGTCATATGTTGTATGACTCGCCGCGCACGAGTGCGCGGCTCCTCCTGTATCGTAAGAACGGGGGAAACGACCGTGGGGCCGGTCACGACGTAATACAAAAGCAACCCTCGCGCGCTGCGCGCGGCTAGTTGACATGGTAACGGACGGAAGTAAGTAAGTAAGGACTGACGACATACCCAGCAAAATTTACTGGCTGACGGTGTTACTAGAACTGGTTCAATTTAAATAGACGGCCGGCTTGACCTCGCGCGCGACATTAAGTGATTTGAACGAGCGCCACATTCCAATCTTCAAGCACCTAGCACGTGACACAATTCAGCCAATCAGAGGACAGTAATCCGCAAAGTTAAAGTTGCCAACTTTTGATTGGCCCAAAAATAAAATGAGACTTTTCTGGAGATTTTGAGATAACTCAAAAACTCAACAACTACGCTGTTCTAAATTTTCCTCCTGGGGAGGTAACCTTAGTTTTACGAAACGAAAATTTTGTTGAAAACCTTGATACATGTTTCGTATCCCAATATTAGATATTTCGGCGGCTTCGCGCGCGAAAAGTGGCATGCAACGTATGTCAATGAAAACCAAACGTTTGTATCTCTTATTTTTGAAGTTAGGCCTCTACCAGTAAGGTATTCTGCATGGGTATTTAAACCCACCCACCTTGTTCTACAAAATCCTTATTTTTCCGCAAAAACAATCATTCGTAACCTTTCACTGAACATTTTTTCAAAATTGTGAAATGGAAAATAATGAAAAAATCCAGGATTAGGTGTAAAATTGCATTTTTGGCGACTAAATTCAAATATTTGCCGCCATATGTTTTTTATCTCTAAAGATTGATAATAATAATATAATATTTTATCTCAGAAGGAATGTTGTAATTATAGTTCCTCGTATGTTCCTCGTATGGCTAGGGATTGCTAGGGATTGCGCATCCTTGCACCACCACCGTCCTCTACAGGAGTACGTAGAGACCAGAAAGGATTGCAGCTGAAAAACATCTGCACTGAGTACAAAGTCATCCAACTTATTAAGGGACACCAACTTTGTAACTCTAGTGACCCCTACATCAAAAAAAGTGTACTCTAACCATAAGGCTATTGCAGACACACAGAAGATGTGGTCTTATCCCAAAGAGCTGAAAGACCGTCAGCGCCAACTTTACTTCCAAGAGTTAGTTGGAAAACCTGCAGTTGGTACAACTGGCCTCGGTTATGGGACAAGATATGAGGACACATCAGAGAGGAAACTGCTAACCAACATGGTGAGGACCTTTGATGAAGAGACACTTATTTGTTCACTTTTTGACAAAAAGCGGCAAAACCTCTTTCTCACATGGGAAAATACAATGACATTCGACACCACGTGGAATAACCTGATCTATCAACTTAGTCCGGAACTGTTAAAGTTTCATGTCAATGCTATCCATGACACTGCGTCAACACCTAGCAACCTAAAATGTAGTGATCTATTCAGATAAAGCAAAGAAGGTTTATCTAATGGAGCTGACTTGTGGAAATGAGCAGAACGTTGCTGATCAAGAGAAGCGAAAGATGAAGAGATATCAGCAGCTGACAGAAGAGATAGAAGCCAACGGATGGGCTTGCAAGCTCCAGACAGTAGAAGTGGGAGCTCGAGGCATTTACAACTATAGCCTCCCAACATTTATGAACCACCTGAACGTAAAGAACAAAGAGAAGAAGAAGGCCTGCATGAAGATCGCTGAGATCAGCCTGAGGGCATCGTATACCATCTATTTGTCCAGAAACACTACCATATGGACAGATGATTGGGAGTTAGTCAAGAGACCAGTAATAGCATAGTACTAGTAGGAGCGTAGAATGTTTGGGCCCAGAAAAACATGTTTAATACCGCTATGAACCCGTCATAAGCCGGGGACTACTATGAAAGTGATGATGCTGTGTTGTTGAAAGACCTTCGACCAATCAAAGATGTACCTCATCACGCCAAGCAGTTATGCTTGTAGTTGAATATACACTTATATTATAGAGTACAACAACTTTATAACACTCCCCATGGTTACCGACATGTGACCACTTACCATGGTTATTGACCATTGTTAATGGTCTGGCCGAGAAGAAAGCGGCGCGCGAGAAGAAAGCGGCGCGCGCTACTTCGAAGAAATTTAGACGAGTAACATCCGTCAACATGGTTACCGATATGTTACCACGGTTACCCACATGTTACCATGGTTACCCACATGTTACTATGGATACTCACATGTCTGAGTGGAAAGTAAGATTTGGTAACTTCAAACTCGCCCACTGCATCTGAGACTGGGCTGAACTCTATTTCCACATCTAACCAAGGTTTACAGTTCCTGAACGGAGTGAACAGATCCAGCTTCTTTCTTAAAACCTGGTATTGTTATTTTCTAGGGTCATTATAGGTTCATAGCTAATATCATTATATATTACGTAACTATAGCTTCTGTAACTGTAGCTACTGTAACTATAGCTTATACCGTAACTATAGCTACTGTAACTATAGCTACTGTAACTATAGCTACTGTAACTATAGCTACTGTAAGTGTAACTATAGCCAATACTCAATTTTTATAGGCCACACCCAATCATCATTGAATTGCTTATACTTGTGTTATATACTATAATATGCTATGTATAATATTACTCTTGTTTGCGAACATGCTGGAAACTTCATTGCGACATATAATCAAAAATCGTGTAGCATATTGCAATAGGTCATTGAATTTAGTATTACATGAAAAGATTACGCGAAACAGAGTTAAAATCGAGCACCTTGTTTCTCTCGTTAAATTGATCGGGTAATCATGTGATTGCATGTATGGTGTATAAAAACAATATAATACAATCTGATCCAATCATTCGAAATATCTAAAAGACGCGAAAATGAACGTTCATTCGAAGAAAAAAATGAACATTTTAATTAATATTTCCTCGAATGAGCGGTTATAGCAAGTCGTGATACCAGGAAATAAGCCCCAACGTATGTGTACTGACTTTTGGTACCCCAGTAACTACTGGATAGTTTTAAATCATTATCACTTCAAAAACAATTGTTTTGATCGTGTTCATTAATTTCAAAGTGTAATTACTAATTAGTGTGACTAGTGTAATTAAATTTAAAGTAATTAGTGTAATTAGAGTAATTGGTGTAATTAGAGTAATTGGTGTAATTAGTTTAATTAGTTTAATTAGTGTAATTAGAGTAATTAATAATTAGCAAATTAAATTAGTGTACATTAACCTTGTTGCTAATGATATCCTGGAGGTCTATAGAGGCGTGGCCCAGTTTCTCTTTGCCGATTATATCATCGTCCCACACCCAAAAGTACATCTTGTTTCCCTCGTGGGACACCTCCGTCAGGAAAGTCTCATTCCAGACTGGGTTCAGGTTGTCCTTTATCACACTGGTTTGTAGAATCTTGTGGTCGTCTATTGACACATTCACGTACGGATCTGTTATGTTACCATGGTTACTATTGACACATTCACGTACGGATCTGTTATGTTACCATGGTTACTATTGACACATTCACGTACGGATCTGTTATGTTACCATGGTTACTATTGACACATTCACGTACGGATCTGTTATGTTACCATGGTTACTATTGACACATTCACGTACGGATCTGTTATGTTACCATGGTTACTATTGACACATTCACGTACGGATCTGTTATGTTACCATGGTTACTATTGACACATTCACGTACGGATCTGTTATGTTACCATGGTTACTATTGACACATTAACGTACGGATCTGTTATGTTACCATGGTTACATTCACGTACAAGCGATAGTTAAAAACAACGCACAAGTCTAATCTTACCAAGCATTATTTCAGGGTGGGGCCACTTTGTACAGGCTGTACCGCATAAAGTGTGACTTTTTTCCATTTTAATAGCTTTTGACTAAATTAAACTTCACGGTTATTTTTAACTAAATTTTGTCAGAAATATAGTTGAATTGATAAAAATAATAAAAGATATGGTTAATACTTAATAGTTCGGCATAACAATAACCATAGTAATAAACATTGTTACCTGATAGATCCTTTTTCTTATTTTTGTTGCGAGATAAAAGCCTGTCGAACTTTGCTTTAATGTTTGAGCCGTCTGCGTTTGGGAGGTTGCCAGCACTAATAACGGTCACCTTCAGGTCCCCCCGGAAATATAGCAGGTCGTTATTAGTCCCTTTCATGTTATACTTATACTGCAAAGAAGAATAGTCAATTATTTGGGGGGAGACATGCTGCTTAACAAGGGGGAAGGGGGCATGCCGCTTAACAAGGGGGAAGGGGGAAGGGGGACATGCTGCTTAACAAGGGGGAAGGGGGAAGGGGGACATGCCGCTTAACAAGGGGGAAGGGGGAAGGGGGACATGCTGCTTAACAAAGGGGAAGGGGGAAGGGGGGCATGCTGCTTAACAAGGGGGAAGGGGGGCATGCCGCTTAACAAGGGGGAAGGGGGGCATGCCGCTTAACAAGGGGGAAGGGGGAAGGGGGACATGCTGCTTAACAAGGGGGAAGGGGGGCATGCCGCTTAACAAGGGGGAAGGGGGACATGCTGCTTAACAAGGGGGAAGGGGGAAGGGGGGCATGCTGCTTAACAAGGGGGAAGGGGGAAGGGGGGCATGCCGCTTAACAAGGGGGAAGGGGGGCATGCCGCTTAACATCTCACATCAGGATTAGAAGAAAAGTTTGGGAAGTTTATCGGAGAGGCTCGACGGCAAAAAATTAGTCCAGATTCTACAAAATTTTCAAAAAATTGCGAAACACGATTTGTAACGGAGTTTCACAACCAGCAACTTTTTAAAACAGTTTCTGAAACAAAAAGATAGAGACTGTGGTGATTTGTTATCTGGGACAATGAGGTGTCAGCATAGCACGGGGATAGAATACAGAGCACACAGTGTTACCATGGTTACTATAGTACGGGGATAGAATACAGAGCACACAGTGTTACCATGGTTACTATAGCACGGGGATAGAATACAGAGCACACAGTGTTACCATAGTTACTATAGTACGGGGATAGAATACAGAGCACACAGTGTTACCATGGTTACTATAGTACGGGGATAGAATACAGAGGACACAGTGTTACCATGGTTACTATAGTACGGGGATAGAATACAGAGCACACAGTGTTACCATGGTTACTATAGTACGGGGATAGAATACAGAGCACACAGTGTTACCATGGTTACTGTTTAAACAGTGTTACCATGGTTACTGTTTAAACAGTGCTACCATGATTACTGTTTGAACAGTGCTACCATGGTTACTGTTTAAACAGTGCTACCATGGTTACTGTTTAAACAGTGCTACCATGGTTACTGTTTAAACAGTGCTACCATGGTTACTAATTAAACAGTGCTACCATGGTTACTGTTTAAACAGTGGTACCATGGTTACTGTTTAAACAGTGCTGATTGAGGAGCACTACCCGAAGGCATTACTCGGCACTAACGCCTTAAAATCTTTAATTACAATCAAATATAAATATATGCACACAATGTATAAAATATTAATATAATATAATGTATAAAATATGATTATGCTATTAGCAAATTTAAATAGTACTATTAAGAATTTTAAATAACTCTTATCTCTTGACATAAATTTAGAACAGCGACACAGGGTCTGAAGAATGCGCGGTGATATTTTTATCTTTTAAAAGTTGTAAATGACAGTGAAATTGCGCGGTATCGATAGCATTGTAAAAAATGCTCTAAGATAGTCATATTTCGTTATGAGGTTAAAGTTTTGTTGCTCGTTATTATGATCAAAGTATGTTGTACCAAATTATTTAAATTTCTAAAAGTACGAAATTTGAGTTGTTCCAGTCCTTGTCATCCGGGTTTAGTGCTTGTGCAGTAAGCACATGCTTGCTGACTGTAGACTTGAATGAATTTAGGAATTTGTCTTGTAGGCAAGTGGTGACGTATTTTATGTCCTTGTCAATAATGTTGACTGTTTTGTTATATAACTTAGGCCCAATGTAAGAAATGCTCTTGTCTGAATTACGTAAACGGTTAAATGGTACTGCAAAGAACTCAGGTTCTCTTCTAGGTGCGTTTAAGTTTGAAACAGTAAACATTCTTATAATATTTGGTGGTGCAGTGTTAGAATAAACTTTGTGCATTAAGCATAATATACATTTAGCTATCACGTTCGGTAAAGCTAATACTTCTAGTTTATTGAAAATTTCCTTTGTGTGTGTAGGTGTGCTATTAAGATCTTTGTCATAAAAATAGCGGTGGTATTGGTTATCTGCAGCGCGAATGCCCTTTTTCTGGGCCGAGAAGACTCTTTTGACGGAGTTTAGCGATCTTGTTCCCCAAACTGTGCAGCAGTAGTACAAGTGAGACTGAACAAAGCTGTTGTATATCAACTTGAGTGCTTTGTTAGGTACTGAGCCTTTGAGTTTGTAGAGAATGCCCGCATTTCTAGATACTTTAGTGGCTAAATGTCTAATGTGGTGGGCCCAATTTAGCTTGGTATCAATGATCACGCCAAGAAACTTTTCGTGATAACTTTGCTTGAGTCGTTCACCTCCCATGTAGATTTCTATATCCTCAGTTTTCTTATTTGTAAAGATCATATATTTAGTTTTGCTAGCATTTAATTTAAGCCCGTTTTTAGTAGCCCAATCAATTATCAAAGTCAGAATCTCATTCACCATTGCATTAAGTTGTTCAAATGTATCTGTACTTATTATTAGGTTTTCGTCGTCAGCGAAATAAATATGTTTAGCTAAATTACTAATCTGAGGAAGGTCGTTGATGTAGATTATGAACAGAATTGGTCCGAGAATGGAGCCCTGTGGTACTCCGTAGTTAAGTTTGAGGTGAGAGGACTTGCAGTTGTTGACGCTCACGTATTGCTCTCTATCGGTTAGATATGAGTCAAACCAAGATAAAGCCAACCCCCGAACTCCATAGTGCTCAAGTTTTCTCAGAAGAATACTGCTGTCAACCATGTCAAAGGCCTTGCTGTAGTCCAATAAAAGCAGTGCTGTGACCTGCTTTTTTTCTAGTGCCCTGTGAATATGGTTTTGGGCTTCTAGTAAAGCATGTTCGCAGCTATGCCCAGCCCGAAATCCGTATTGAGAGTCAAATAGGATTTTCTCTGTCTTTAAGTGATCTAATAGTCGCGCTTGCATAATTTTTTCAAAGATTTTTGAGAAACATGAGAGTAGTGAGATAGGTCGATAGTTTGAAACTTCAGCACGTGACCCACCTTTGTGAAGTGGAATTACTTTCGCGATTTTCAATTTATGTGGAAACTTCCCCTGATGTAGAGACGCAGAGACTAGGCAGCTAAGCACTGGTGCAAGTATATTGCTCACTTTTTTCAGGGGAAGTATACTCATATCAGAAGTCGACTTTATCTTCAAACCCTTAACTATTTCAATTATTTCTGATGGGGACGAATCTTCTAGATTCATGCTCCGCTGGCATTTGCTATCTTGAGTTTCTGTTGCGATAGTCCGGCCCTCAGAGCATACGAGACCATTTTCTCTCTTAAGAGTCTCAGCTATATTGCAGAAATAGTCATTGAAGCTATTCGCAATTTGCTGAGAATCTGTTATCTCGCTCCCATTATAGTTAATTTTGTTTATCTTAATTTTGCCTTTTTTCTTTCTGTTTAACAAGTTATTAACCATTTGCCATTGTTTTCTGCTGTCACTAGAATATTTTGTAAAGTATGCGTTGTAATATTTGTTTTTGGCCTTATCCACGTGTTTATTCACAAATTTCTTCATTTTCTTGTACCTAATATCATTTTCAGTGGTCGGGTTTGTGACAAAATCTTCATAAAATTTATTTTTGCGATCACACGCGCACCGTAACCATTCTTGGATCCACGGCTTTGTGTTTTTACGGCGGCCTGGTTTACTCTTTTTTGCCTTAATTGGGAAATTTCGGTCGTATAGTTCACTATATTTTTTATCGAAAGCCTCAAATTTTTCATCTACAGAATCATAGTTATTAACCAAGTTCCAGTCTACCGCATAAATGTCGTTCTCGAACTTTTTGATACTGTCATCGTTTATTACTCGAGAAGATGTTTCTGTGGTATCTTCTTGAAGTTTACAACTGAGCCTATTCTGATCAACCATAATTGTGACAAAAGTTGCCAAGTGGTCAGAGATTGATTCAGAAATTACTCCCGATTTTGTAACAGCGTGGCAATTATTGACGAAAATATGGTCAATGATAGTCGCACTGTGATCTGTGACTCTAGTTGGTCTTGATATCACAGGAGCGAATCCATGCTCTGCCAAAGTGTCCACATACTTAGTGACAGAGTCTATTCTCCCGTAATCTAGTAGGTCTATGTTAGTATCACCGGCCAGTATGATATTTTTGTTTCGATGTCTTGCCAAGTTACGGAGGAAAATTTTTAATTGTTCAAGGAAACCATTCAAATCCCCACTTGGAGAGCGATATATGTTACAGATTAACGCGTTTTTGTGCCCTGTCAAGGTAAGTTCTGCAACCAAGAATTCTCCTATCTTAGGATTATCGTGGCAACATAGAGCGCTCTTAACGTTTATGTCAGATAATTCACATAGTTTTTTGTTAACATATATGACTAATCCTCCACCACGATTTGACGCTCTGGCGGGAGTCTGAACATACGGTGGATAGAAACCGTCTAGTTCGAGCTCCTCTCCCTGAAAAGGCAAACATTCCGTGTTACAATTTGTTTCATTGAAGCAGAGAACGTCGTATTTTGTGTATTGATCTATATTCTCCCGAAATTCTTCAATGTTCCCATTAAGTGACCTAATGTTTAGCGAGAAAACTTTTAATTCATACTCCTTCGTATTTTTTATCGCTTTCGCGGTATAATATTTGTAGTTATTTAGAAGACTAGACGTTGTTTCCCATGGATTCAAATCAGCATCAGTATCATCACGATCACCTATTTGATTTGATAGGTGGTCGCGATTAAAGGGGTTAAACCTAATAGTGTTACTGAAATTTATCATGTGAAGCTGTCTAATGGAGACATCATATGCTGGGAAAATTTTTCTCAAGCATTCTTTGCAGCCTGTTGAGCCAGCAGAACATCTTGTGTGGGATAGGTTGTCACAGTAGCAACATTTGGTCATTTGTCTTATATTCCCAATTTTTGTGCAAGTGTGACATTTTTCTCGTTTATGGGAGACTGGGATTTGTATAGGCTGTGATGGTACTAGAGGCATGACGGCGCCCACTGGAAGAATTTCTGAAATGCAGCTGTAGCAAGACCATTCTCCAGTAAGTTCAGTTATGTCGCTAGGTGTTAGGTGAGCACATTTTGGGTGATATGTCATATAACAAATACTACAAGTGATGCTTATCTTGTGTGAGACTAGGCGCTTTGTACAGGCCTTACAGCTATTTTTACTACTTCGGATAACTACCATTTTTTGGCTGTAAATGATACTCTTGTTTAAATGTAGATATAGGTTTGCTACTGTATATTAATATATAATAAAGTACACGGAAAAACAGTCACTGAAAGTATCTACTCCAGATGAGTGAGCCAAGAAAATGGGGCCAAGAAGAGTGAGAAAACGTGCGAGGTTTTGTGAACACTCTGTCCGGGTCCCTAACTTCAGCTCCTAACTAGAGAAATCAATTCAGTTAAGTGTTGTTCTGTGGGAATAAGTTTAAAAAGTTAATTGAAGTATGTGAAATGTGAATGTGGGAATAAGTTTAAAAAGTTAATTGAAGTATGTGAAATGTGAATGTGACTTGTATTCTGTATTTGTAACTTGTAAGTGTATGTACTTAGTGGTCTGATTACGTGGTTCAACTTAGTAAAGATAAGATTTCGATTAGCCGTAAGCTGGTGCAGATAAGACATGGTTCGTATACTGTACGATTCTTAGTAGATTAATAATTATGTCCAAATTTTCGATGTAGTATGTTTGTAGATTGTATTGCTGTTCTAAGGTCTGCCCAATGAAGAAACATACTCCCGTCTTAGCGGCCAGTGTCTTCGAATTAAGTAGCTGCGCCCCATGAATTCTTTGACACAGGTAGCAAGAGAGCGAGCTATCTCTCTCTTGGACAGTACTGTTAGGTGGATTCCGTTTCCATCAGGATCTACAATGACCTCTCTTCTCTGGTATAAAACAGTACAAATATGGTGCGAGTCAAAGAACCATAGCTTGGACACTCTATTGCTTAGTTCAAAAATAAAGCTGTTAAAATGCTTAACCTCCTCATTAAGCCACGAGAAACGTGTGAGAACTAACCATGCTACCATGGTTACTGTTTAAACAGTGCTGTTTAAACAGTGCTACCATGGTTACTGTTTAAACAGTGTTACCATGGTTACTGTTTAAACAGTGCTACCATGGTTACTGTTTAAACAGTGCTACCATGGTTACTGTTTAAACAGTGCTACCATGGTTACTGTTTAAACAGTGCTACCATGGTTACTGTTTAAACAGTGTTACCATGGTTACTGTTTAAACAGTGCTACCATGGTTACTGTTTAAACAGTGTTACCATGGTTACTGTTTAAACAGTGCTACCATGGTTACTGTTTAAACAGTGTTACCATGGTTACTGTTTAAGCAGTGCTACCATGGTTACTGTTTAAGCAGTGTTACCATGGTTACTGTTTAAGCAGTGCTACCATGGTTACTGTTTAAACAGTGCTACCATGGTTACTGTTTAAACAGTGCTACCATGGTTACTGTTTAAACAGTGCTACCATGGTTACTAATTAAACAGTGCTACCATGGTTACTGTTTAAACAGTGCTACCATGGTTACTGTTTAAACAGTGCTACCATGGTTACTGTTTAAACAGTGTTACCATGGTTACTGTTTAAACAGTGCTACCATGGTTACTGTTTAAACAGTGCTACCATGGTTACTGTTTAAACAGTGCTACCATGGTTACTGTTTAAACAGTGCTACCATGGTTACTGTTTAAACAGTGCTACCATGGTTACTGTTTAAACAGTGCTACCATGGTTACTGTTTAAACAGTGCTACCATGGTTACTGTTTAAACAGTGCTACCATGGTTACTGTTTAAACAGTGTTACCATGGTTACTGTTTAAACAGTGTTACCATGGTTACTGTTTTAACAGTGTTACCATGGTTACTGTTTAAACAGTGCTACCATGGTTACTGTTTAAACAGCGCTACCATGGTTACTGTTTAAACAGCGCTACCATGGTTACTGTTTAAACAGTGCTACCATGGTTACTGTTCAAACAGTGTTACCATGGTTACTGTTTAAACAGTGTTACCATGGTTACTGTTTAAACAGTAACCATGGTAGCACTGTTTAAACAGTGTTACCATGGTTACTGTTTAAACAGTGTTACCATGGTTACTGTTTAAACAGTGCTACCATGGTTACTGTTTAAACAGTGTTACCATGGTTACTGTTTAAACAGTGCTACCATGGTTACTGTTTAAACAGTGTTACCATGGTTACTGTTTTAACAGTGTTACCATGGTTACTGTTTAAACAGTGCTACCATGGTTACTGTTTAAACAGCGCTACCATGGTTACTGTTTAAACAGTGCTACCATGGTTACTGTTCAAACAGTGTTACCATGGTTACTGTTTAAACAGTGTTACCATGGTTACTGTTTAAACAGTAACCATGGTAGCACTGTTTAAACAGTGTTACCATGGTTACTGTTTAAACAGTGTTACCATGGTTACTGTTTAAACAGTGCTACCATGGTTACTGTTTAAACAGTGTTACCATGGTTACTGTTTAAACAGTGCTACCATGGTTACTGTTTAAACAGTGTTACCATGGTTACTGTTTAAACAGTGTTACCATGGTTACTGTTTAAACAGTTTTACCATGGTTACTGTTCAAACAGTGTTACCATGGTTACTGTTTAAACAGTGCTACCATGGTTACTGTTTAAACAGTGTTACCATGGTTACTGTTTAAACAGTGCTACCAAGTTTACTGTTTAAACAGTGCTACCATGGTTACTGTTTAAACAGTGTAACCATGGTTACTGTTTAAACAGTGTTACCATGGTTACTGTTTAAACAGTGCTACCATGGTTACTGTTTAAACAGTGCTACCATGGTTACTGTTCAAACAGTAATACCATGGTTACTGTTTAAACAGTGCTACCATGGTTACTGTTTAAACAGTGCTACCATGGTTACTGTTTAAACAGTGTTACCATGGTTACTGTTTAAACAGTGTTACCATGGTTACTGTTTTAACAGTGCTACCATGGTTACTGTTTAAACAGTGTTACCATGGTTACTGTTTTAACAGTGTTACCATAGTTACTGTTTACGCAGTGCTACCATGGTAATTGTGCACGTCGGTTACCATGGCGATCACTCAGCCTGCTACCATGGTGATCACACAGCCTGTTACTATTGCGACTATTCAGATCTTAATTAATACTTACACGTTGAATTAATAACGTCAGTATTGTCATTATATCATTTTCTAATGACACAGGCGCTAAAACACAGGAACTAAACAAATCGGTTATTATGGTGAGAAAGTATGTACAGGGCAAATACGACATGCAATGGAATGTCAGCGTGTGTGTGTGTGTGTGTGTGTGTGTGTGTGTGTGTGTGTGTGTGTGTGTGTGTGTGTGTGTGTGTGTGTGTGTGTGTGTGTGTGTGTGTGTGTGTGTGTGTGTGTGTGTGTGTGTGTGTGTGTGTGTGTGTGTGTGTGTGTGTGTGTGTGTGTGTGTGTGTGTGTGTGTGTGTGTGTGTGTGTGTGTGTGTGTGTGTGTGTGTGTGTGTGTGTGTGTGTGTGTGTGTGTGTGTGTGTGTGTGTGTGTGTGTGTGTGTTTGCAACATTTCTGAAGTATGCATTTTTCGTAGCATCAAACAAAGGTATCGACTGTTATCTTGTGTCAATATTAAATGCCAATAAATAAACTGAGCACAAGTGAACTTACCTAACGCTCTAACGGGTGATGACAAAAAATGGAACTTTTTTCAAATTATTTTATCGGGTCGATCAATTGTGGTCAAAATCAATGAAACAGTGTTAAATTTTGAACAAATTTTGAACAAAAATAGTCAATGGCAAACACACAGAAGCCTCTCGCGGCAGGCACAGAGCAATCTCTTTCTTACAGCCACTGAAATGGTTTGTACAGTTTATTGAAATTTGGAAAATCCAATGTGTCGACTGGCGAAGCTTCACATCCAAAATGTTTATAGCACAAGGTATGGCTAAGACTTCTATTTACCGGATTGTGAAGCGATATGAGCAGGAAGGATCTGTAGCCGAGCTACACGGCCAACTTAGACGTTCAGTTTACCACAAGACCGGCATCTCCCAGAGGTCCCTGGCTGATTTCACTGTACTCAGGGATATATTTCGAGAACGGTCAAAAGATTAAACATTCGCTATTTAAAACGCACCAAAATACCCAGATATTTTTTAAAACGGAAAAACGTGAAGCAAAAAAAAGATGCAGAAAAATTTCGAACGTATAATTAATGTATACCTAATGTGTAAAAAAAGGTCAACCCAACTGAATTTCCACAATGTAGACCCATATAGCACTACTTTGGAGTGCTGGTTACACATGTCTACGCCCGGAACTGGATTGCAGAAGCTCTGAAAGTCTGAATCGCAGAATAAAATTTTGCATCAAGAAGATTCCCAAGCAAACCGTACAAGCCATTTCAGTGACTGTAAGAATGAGATTGCTTTTGCAATTGTCCACATTTTAACACTGTTTCATTGATTTTGACCACAAATGAATTGATCGATCCGATAAAAAAGATTTTTAAAAATTTCCATTTTTTTTGTCATCACCCGTTACACCCCGTTACACCCCGTTACACCCCGTTACACCCTGTTAGTGTAACACAGTGGAAATATAAACTGATCTGTCCGTATATACTTGATTAATTTTAAAGTTCTGACACAGTGCTTTAGTGAGGATATATTTCAATGTCACCACATCAAGAGACAATACAGGGTATACACTGCAATCAGAAACGTGGCCCTGCTGGTGAGACTAGACAATGTTCAAGCAATCATCTAAATTTGTTCTCAGCTGCTACATCTGAGGTAGATATAGAGTATAACACGGTACAGTCTCACTCACCTACAAGTGTACAGTCTCACTCACCTACAAGTGTACAGTCTCACTCACCTACAAGTGTACAGTCTCACTCACCTACAAGTGTACAGTCTCACTCGCCTACAAGTGTACAGTCTCACTCACCTACAAGTGTACAGTCTCACTCACCTACAAGTGTACAGTCTCACTCACCTACAAGTGTACAGTCTCACTCACCTACAAGTGTACAGTCTCACTCACCTACAAGTGTACAGTCTCACTCACCTACAAGTGTACAGTCTCACTCACCTACAAGTGTACAGTCTCACTCACCTACAAGTGTACAGTCTCACTCACCTACAAGTGTACAGTCTCACTCACCTACAAGTGTACAGTCTCACTCACCTACAAGTGTACAGTCTCACTCACCTACAAGTGTACAGTCTCACTCACCTACAAGTGTACCAGCAGTGTATGTACAGTGTACCCGGTATTGTACCTGCAGTGTATGTACAGTGTACCCGGTATTGTACCTGCAGTGTATGTACAGTGTACCCGGTATTGTACCTGTAGTGTATGTACAGTGTACCCGGTATTGTACCTGCAGTGCATGTACAGTGTACCCGGTATTGTACCTGCAGTGTATGTACAGTGTACCCGGTATTGTACCTGCAGTGTATGTACAGTGTACCTGGTATTGTACCTGTAGTGTATGTACACTACAGGTACAATACCGGGTACACTGTACATACACTGCAGGTACAATACACTGTAAACAAGAAGACTGAGCTAAAATTATTTCTATCATAATTTGTCGTTGTGTGAGCTATAATAGTAATTGTAATGTCAACGTTTAAAGTATATCTTAGAAAAGCGAGAGAAGACATGAAGACATTTAAATTGTGATGAAGAACTCTGTTGACGGTAGTATAGGGTATAAATATATGTGTATTGTATAGGGTATACATATATGTGTATTGTATACAGTAGTATAGGGTATACATATATGTGTATTGTATACAGTAGTACAGGGTATACATATATGTGTATTGTATACAGTAGTATAGGGTATACATATATGTGTATTGTATACAGTAGTACAGGGTATACATATATGTGTATTGTAAACAGTAGAACAGTGGCGTAACATTAGAATGGAGGTGAATAAACATATTATTTACCTATATAGATACAGGTAACCTGGGTAGTGCTTCTAGGTCGCTGCATAAGCTAAAGTAACTAGTTAGAGTAATTAGTTGTGTAAAGGTTAGTAACTAGTTAGAGTAATTAGTTGTGTAAAGGTTAGTAACTAGTTAGAGTAATTAGTTGTGTAAAGGTTAGTAACTAGTTAGAGTAATTAGTTGTGTAAAGGTTAGTAACTAGTTACAGTAATTAGTTGTGTAAAGGTTAGTAACTAGTTACAGTAATTAGTTGTGTAAAGGTTAGTAACTAGTTAAAGTAATTTGTTGTGTAAAGGTTAGTAACTAGTTACAGTAATTAGTTGTGTAAAGGTGAGTAACTAGTTACAGTAATTAGTTGTGTAAAGGTTAGTAACTAGTTAGAGTAATTAGTTGTGTAAAGGTTAGTAACTAGTTAGAGTAATTAGTTGTGTAAAGGTTAGTGACTAGTTAGAGTAATTAGTTGTGTAAAAGTTAGTGACTAGTTAGAGCAATTAGTTGTGTAAAGGTTAGTAACTAGTTACAGTAATTAGTTGTGTAAAGGTTAGTAACTAGTTAGAGTAATTAGTTGTGTAAAGGTTAGTAACTAGTTACAGTAATTAGTTGTGTAAAGGTGAGTAACTAGTTACAGTAATTAGTTGTGTAAAGGTTAGTAACTAGTTATAGTAATTAGTTGTGTAAAGGTTAGTAACTAGTTAGAGTAATTAGTTGTGTAAAGGTTAGTGGCTAGTTAGAGTAATTAGTTGTGTAAAAGTTAGTGACTAGTTAGAGCAATTAGTTGTGTAAAGGTTAGTAACTAGTTACAGTAATTAGTTGTGTAAAGGTTAGTAACTAGTTAGAGTAATTAGTTGTGTAAAGGTTAGTAACTAGTTACAGTAATTAGTTGTGTAAAGGTTAGTAACTAGTTACAGTAATTAGTTGTGTAAAAGTTAGTGACTAGTTACAGTAATTAGTTGTGTAAAGGTTAGTAACTAGTTACAGTAATTAGTTGTGTAAAGGTTAGTAACTAGTTAGAGTAATTAGTTGTGTAAAGGTTAGTAACTAGTTAGAGTAATTAGTTGTGTAAAGGTTAGTAACTAGTTAGAGTAATTAGTTGTGTAAAGGTTAGTAACTAGTTAGAGTAATAAGTTGTGTAAAGGTTAGTAACTAGTTAGAGTAATTAGTTGTGTAAAGGTTAGTAACTAGTTAGAGTAATTAGTTGTGTAAAGGTTAGTAACTAGTTAGAGTAATTAGTTGTGTAAAGGTTAGTAACTAGTTAGAGTTATTGGTTGTGTAAAGGTTAGTAACTAGTTAGAGTAATTAGTTGTGTAAAGGTTTTACGCAGAGGGGAAGCACTGTAATTAGTTGTTTCATTATCTTCGTTTTCATTTGAAACATTACAAAAGCAATTATAAAACATGTATATGCATTTTTTTCAAAATAAGTTCTTAAGGGGTCGGGGGTTCGCCCTGATTTGTTTGTGAAACTTGGTTTCGAGTTAGCAACCAACAAACTAAGACCGGTGACCGAACTTTTGATGGGCCAAAATCAACATGCCTAAAATCCAGATTTTAGGTGCTTTACTTGTAGCTAGTGGTCCCCTGAACTCTTATTTGAATTTTGATCAACATTTGACAAAAAATGGCTGAGTTATGAGCCAAAAACTATATGCCCATATTTGGGCATACGCACCAAATTTGATCGATTTTGGCCCATAAATTGGTCACATATCAATATTTTTGAATGAAATCAACTTTATATGGAAGGTAAGCCTATACTACACATTCTTTATGATTATAAGCTCAGTATCTACCTAACTGTGGATTCTGTGTTCAAATAATCGCAAAAAATAAACAAAATCGCCCATATCTCAGTTCGCGATATTTGAAAAACTGATTTCGCTCAAAACAATAGAACTCAATAGGGTTTCAATATTTTTACATGAAATTTTTAGAATCAACGTAGAATTGCATTTCGACCTTAAGTTTTAATATGGAATTTTGAGTTAGGCCTTTTAAAAAATTTGGCGGACAAATTCTGAAAAATGCCCGGCAAATTTTAGAATTTGGCCGCCGAATTTTTGGGGAAAAAACAGAGAAAATTTGCACAAAATAGAGCAAAACTGGTTATATCAGCCATTTTTGCCTCCCGTTCTATGTTAATAACTCGAAAAGTAAGCATTTTAGGGTGCATGTTGCTTCATAAGTTGTATATAAACATGGCCATTCTGCACAATTTGCACTCATTCAAAAATCTCTAAGGCCTTCATAGCCCAATTTACCAGATACCCATATTTTTGCATGATTTCTGGAACCGAAAATCAGTTTTTCGCCAATAACTGAAAAAGTAAGCACTTTAAGGCATATGTTTCTTCGTAAGTCATATATAAATATGCCAATTGCGGCTCTTTTTCACTCTATCCAAAGACTCTATCATAATCCTATCAAAAGTTGGTAAAATCGGCTCAGCGCCATGCCCAAAATGGTTTTTGGCGAATTTCTCGAAAAGTAAGGATTTTAGGCCATGTGTTGATCAATAACTCTTATATAAACATGCATATGCGGCTTCGTTTAAGCCTATTTTGAAGTCTCTACGACCTTCAGAAGCAAGGGGTCAGTTACGTTATTGGGTCAATATGGCCGTGGCCCTCCTGGGTTACCCCACGGTAAAAAAAATGTCTCCAACCGAAAATTGTTTATTCATACCTTTGGGAAGGTCTGTGCAAAGTTTCGTGAGTATCTGAAGATTTGCAGGCAGCTGTCCTTAAATGACTGGACTATTAAGTATTACCAGCTATAGCGATTCATGTATGACTTGGACATGACACTCTGTTTACAGAATAGGACAGGATGACAAATGCTCCTTATGTATTCCTCATCGTCGTGTGCGAACTGACACACATAGAAGCACATCGTGCCACCGGGTCCCCAGAGGACCGCTCAAATGAGTTTATAAAAGCTGTTGAGCGGATGATCCTCGGATTAAACAGTCACGATGAACAGGACCGTTTAACTCAACACTTGAGTAGATTTGTACCAGCCTTATCTAGTGAATAACTCACTTACAGGGTCTATTGAGCAGACTCTGGTGAATAACTCACTTACAGGGTCTATTGAGCGGACTCTGGTGGATAACTCACTTGCAGGGTCTATTGAGCGGACTCTGGTGGATAACTCACTTGCAGGGTCTATTGAGCAGACTCTGGTGGATAACTCACTTGCAGGGTCTATTGAGCAGACTCTGGTGGATAACTCACTTGCAGGGTCTATTGAGCGGACTCTGGTGGATAACTCACTTGCAGGGTCTATTGAGCAGACTCTGGTGGATAACTCACTTGCAGGGTCTATTGAGCAGACTCTGGTGGATAACTCACTTGCAGGGTCTATTGAGCAGACTCTGGTGGATAACTCACTTGCAGGGTCTATTGAGCAGACTCTGGTGGATAACTCACTTGCAGGGTCTATTGAGCAGACTCTGGTGGATAACTCACTTGCAGGGTCTATTGAGCAGACTCTGGTGGATAACTCACTTGCAGGGTCTATTGAGCGGACTCTGGTGGATAACTCACTTGCAGGGTCTATTGAGCAGACTCTGGTGGATAACTCACTTGCAGGGTCTATTGAGCAGACTCTGGTGGATAACTCACTTGCAGGGTCTATTGAGCGGACTCTGGTGGATAACTCACTTGCAGGGTCTATTGAGCGGACTCTGGTGGATAACTCACTTGCAGGGTCTATTGAGCAGACTCTGGTGGATAACTCACTTGCAGGGTCTATTGAGCGGACTCTGGTGAATAACTCACTTGCAGGGTCTATTGAGCAGACTCTGGTGAATAACTCACTTGCAGGGTCTATTGAGCAGACTCTGGTGGATAACTCACTTGCAGGGTCTATTGAGCGGACTCTGGTGGATAACTCACTTGCAGGGTCTATTGAGCAGACTCTGGTGGATAACTCACTTGCAGGGTCTATTGAGCGGACTCTGGTGGATAACTCACTTGCAGGGTCTATTGAGCGGACTCTGGTGAATAACTCACTTGCAGGGTCTATTGAGCAGACTCTGGTGGATAACTCACTTGCAGGGTCTATTGAGCAGACTCTGGTGGATAACTCACTTGCAGGGTCTATTGAGCAGACTCTGGTGGATAACTCACTTGCAGGGTCTATTGAGCAGACTCTGGTGGATAACTCACTTGCAGGGTCTATTGAGCAGACTCTGGTGGATAACTCACTTGCAGGGTCTATTGAGCAGACTCTGGTGGATAACTCACTTGCAGGGTCTATTGAGCAGACTCTGGTGAATAACTCACTTGCAGGGTCTATTGAGCGGACTCTGGTGGATAACTCACTTGCAGGGTCTATTGAGCAGACTCTGGTGGATAACTCACTTGCAGGGTCTATTGAGCAGACTCTGGTGGATAACTCACTTGCAGGGTCTATTGAGCAGACTCTGGTGAATAACTCACTTGCAGGGTCTATTGAGCAGACTCTGGTGATAACTCACTTGCAGGGTCTATTGAGCGGACTCTGGTGATAACTCACTTGCAGGGTCTATTGAGCAGACTCTGGTGGATAACTCACTTGCAGGGTCTATTGAGCAGACTCTGGTGGATAACTCACTTGCAGGGTCTATTGAGCAGACTCTGGTGGATAACTCACTTGCAGGGTCTATTGAGCAGACTCTGGTGAATAACTCACTTGCAGGGTCTATTGAGCAGACTCTGGTGATAACTCACTTGCAGGGTCTATTGAGCGGACTCTGGTGGATAACTCACTTGCAGGGTCTATTGAGCAGACTCTGGTGGATAACTCACTTGCAGGGTCTATTGAGCAGACTCTGGTGGATAACTCACTTGCAGGGTCTATTGAGCAGACTCTGGTGAATAACTCACTTGCAGGGTCTATTGAGCGGACTCTGGTGAATAACTCACTTGCAGGGTCTATTGAGCGGACTCTGGTGGATAACTCACTTGCAGGGTCTATTGAGCGGACTCTGGTGGATAACTCACTTGCAGGGTCTATTGAGCAGACTCTGGTGATAACTCACTTGCAGGGTCTATTGAGCAGACTCTGGTGGATAACTCACTTGCAGGGTCTATTGAGCAGACTCTGGTGAATAACTCACTTGCAGGGTCTATTGAGCAGACTCTGGTGGATAACTCACTTGCAGGGTCTATTGAGCAGACTCTGGTGATAACTCACTTGCAGGGTCTATTGAGCAGACTCTGGTGGATAACTCACTTGCAGGGTCTATTGAGCAGACTCTGGTGAATAACTCACTTGCAGGGTCTATTGAGCAGACTCTGGTGAATAACTCACTTGCAGGGTCTATTGAGCAGACTCTGGTGGATAACTCACTTGCAGGGTCTATTGAGCGGACTCTGGTGGATAACTCACTTGCAGGGTCTATTGAGCAGACTCTGGTGGATAACTCACTTGCAGGGTCTATTGAGCAGACTCTGGTGATAACTCACTTGCAGGGTCTATTGAGCAGACTCTGGTGCAGGGTCTATTGAGCGGACTCTGGTGGATAACTCACTTGCAGGGTCTATTGAGCGGACTCTGGTGCAGGGTCTATTGAGCAGACTCTGGTGGATAACTCACTTGCAGGGTCTATTGAGCAGACTCTGGTGCAGGGTCTATTGAGCGGACTCTGGTGGATAACTCACTTGCAGGGTCTATTGAGCAGACTCTGGTGGATAACTCACTTGCAGGGTCTATTGAGCAGACTCTGGTGGATAACTCACTTGCAGGGTCTATTGAGCAGACTCTGGTGGATAACTCACTTGCAGGGTCTATTGAGCAGACTCTGGTGAATAACTCACTTGCAGGGTCTATTGAGCAGACTCTGGTGATAACTCACTTGCAGGGTCTATTGAGCGGACTCTGGTGGATAACTCACTTGCAGGGTCTATTGAGCAGACTCTGGTGGATAACTCACTTGCAGGGTCTATTGAGCAGACTCTGGTGAATAACTCACTTGCAGGGTCTATTGAGCAGACTCTGGTGGATAACTCACTTGCAGGGTCTATTGAGCGGACTCTGGTGCAGGGTCTATTGAGCAGACTCTGGTGGATAACTCACTTGCAGGGTCTATTGAGCAGACTCTGGTGGATAACTCACTTGCAGGGTCTATTGAGCAGACTCTGGTGATAACTCACTTGCAGGGTCTATTGAGCGGACTCTGGTGATAACTCACTTGCAGGGTCTATTGAGCGGACTCTGGTGGAATAACTCACTTGCAGGGTCTATTGAGCGGACTCTGGTGGATAACTCACTTGCAGGGTCTATTGAGCAGACTCTGGTGAATAACTCACTTGCAGGGTCTATTGAGCAGACTCTGGTGGATAACTCACTTGCAGGGTCTATTGAGCAGACTCTGGTGGATAACTCACTTGCAGGGTCTATTGAGCGGACTCTGGTGGATAACTCACTTGCAGGGTCTATTGAGCAGACTCTGGTGAATAACTCACTTGCAGGGTCTATTGAGCAGACTCTGGTGGATAACTCACTTGCAGGGTCTATTGAGCAGACTCTGGTGGATAACTCACTTGCAGGGTCTATTGAGCAGACTCTGGTGGATAACTCACTTGCAGGGTCTATTGAGCGGACTCTGGTGGATAACTCACTTGCAGGGTCTATTGAGCGGACTCTGGTGAATAACTCACTTGCAGGGTCTATTGAGCGGACTCTGGTGGATAACTCACTTGCAGGGTCTATTGAGCAGACTCTGGTGAATAACTCACTTGCAGGGTCTATTGAGCAGACTCTGGTGGATAACTCACTTGCAGGGTCTATTGAGCGGACTCTGGTGGATAACTCACTTGCAGGGTCTATTGAGCGGACTCTGGTGGATAACTCACTTGCAGGGTCTATTGAGCAGACTCTGGTGAATAACTCACTTGCAGGGTCTATTGAGCAGACTCTGGTGGATAACTCACTTGCAGGGTCTATTGAGCGGACTCTGGTGGATAACTCACTTGCAGGGTCTATTGAGCAGACTCTGGTGGATAACTCACTTGCAGGGTCTATTGAGCAGACTCTGGTGGATAACTCACTTGCAGGGTCTATTGAGCGGACTCTGGTGGATAACTCACTTGCAGGGTCTATTGAGCGGACTCTGGTGGATAACTCACTTGCAGGGTCTATTGAGCGGACTCTGGTGGATAACTCACTTGCAGGGTCTATTGAGCAGACTCTGGTGGATAACTCACTTGCAGGGTCTATTGAGCAGACTCTGGTGGATAACCCACTTGCAGGGTCTATTGAGCAGACTCTGGTGAATAACTCACTTGGATAGGACTATCGACAATAAAGTTGATCTCAAACCTGTGCAACATTACCACTGTAATTAAAGACACTCATCATCTAGTTAATTTGTGGTTTTGATCAACTTGTATTGTAAATTTTATTTGTAAAATTGGTTTTAATAACCGTTTCGAAGTATTTAATTCAGTAGCTGACCTCTTTTAGAGGAGGACTCTATATTTGTTTTTCGGCTCATTCTGCGTATTTAAAGAATAATCCAAGTATTGATTATTCTTTTTTGTTTTTGGGATGGGAGTTGTTATATCCCCAAGCTATTTTAGGTATCTCTACTCGAGTTCAAATTATTCAGTGATTTTGATTTTGTGTTAATATTAACCGCTATCCGTTTTCAGTCGTTCACTCATTCTCACGCAGTTAAACAGAGACAGCCAAAACACCCTTCCAGATCACAGCGACAAAACACCCTTCCAGATCACAGCGACAAAACACCCTTCCAGATCACAGCGACAAAACACCCTTCCAGATCACAGCGACAAAACACCCTTCCAGATCACAGCGACAAAACACCCTTCCAGATCACAGCGACAAAACACCCTTCCAGATCACAGCGACAAAACACCCTTCCAGATCACAGCGACAAAACACCCTTCCAGATCACAGCGACAAAACACCCTTCCAGATCACAGCGACAAAACACCCTTCCAGATCACAGCGACAAAACACCCTTCCAGATCACAGCGACAAAACACCCTTCCAGATCACAGCGACAAAACACCCTTCCAGATCACAGCGACAAAACACCCTTCCAGATCACAGCGACAAAACACCCTTCCAGATCACAGCGACAAAACACCCTTCCAGATCACAGCGACAAAACACCCTTCCAGATCACAGCGACAAAACACCCTTCCAGATCACAGCGACAAAACACCCTTCCAGATCACAGCGACAAAACACCCTTCCAGATCACAGCGACAAAACACCCTTCCAGATCACAGCGACAAAACACCCTTCCAGATCACAGCGACAAAACACCCTTCCAGATCACAGCGACAAAACACCCTTCCAGATCACAGCGACAAAACACCCTTCCAGATCACAGCGACAAAACACCCTTCCAGATCACAGCGACGAGACACCCTTCCAGATCACAGCGACAAAACACCCTTCCAGATCACAGCGACAAAACACCCTTCCAGATCACAGCGACGAGACAGAGTTGTTTTGACGTCTTAACCCCGGAGGACAAAACAACAGTTCGAGAGAAAGCAGCTTTGTCGCGGAGCTCGGTGATTGGAGGACGGTGGTGACGAAGAAAGCACGTGATCACGGCAGTTTGTGAGCCGGGATTCTGATCGGAGGGCTCAGTACGAATTTGGATCAATCTCGATTGAGAGTACTTTGATATTATATTTTGTAAACTTCTATCCAACTGTATACTTTGTCAAACCAAAATTCAAAGTAAAATAAAGACCCACTTGAAAATAAAGACCCACTTGAAAATAGAAGCACAAAAGTACGCTTACAACACTGCAACCCAGGAATCAACTACTTAGTACTTATAGCTATCATCGCTCAATAATCGGTTTGGTATCGATGTTACATACTTTGATTCTCCGACTTTAAAGCTGACTTAAAGAAACCAAGGAATTAATATTACCTTCCTAAAATTAAATCGTTGATTTTATCACAGTACTGGCAAGCATGACCGTGCCTTTTATACATTCTATACTATTATACCCCCTTTATTGTTTTTTCATGCATTAAAGCTCATAGGAAGTCGTTCAGCAGGTTTATTTTTAGTTCAAAACATCCTAATTCGATCTCAAAGATGACAGGAATAAGAAATAGTTATGTGGAGGTTTTTAAGAAATTTGCACAAAATACGCGCCAGCACTGTTATACGAAATTTGGTTAAAAAACCCAAAATCGCCATATTCAGGTGCCTTAAAAACCATGTTAAAATTGAGTTAGAGTTCTGAAAATTTGCAGGGCGTCTAGATCTTGAACAAATTGACTGCAAAAAAAATTCAAGTTCCATGAGTATCGGGAAGTGGGTTTTCTGGAATAAATAATACTATAAGCTTGTTAACTTTAAGGGGGATTGCACTCATATCATTGCGGTCTGTTTGGCCTGCAGAGAGAGTTCATACTTTAACATACGACAATGTTATGGCGTTATGCGTGTTTTCAAATATAATAGGCGGTAGTATATATCCACCAGCGTGCGCTTTTTCGCATAGCGGGCTCTCACCAGCCCGCTGTCAAAGGGCCCGATATCTCTACAGCCCGCAAATGATATAGCCCGCTAACAAGTTACATTTAATTTGACCAGTAGCAATATAGCCCGGAGTTCTCTAAAATATTTTCATAGCACGGAGATATATATATTTTATTTTTGTGTCCGGTAGGGCTGCTCATGCAGCTCGTGAGCAGATGACATGATACATTGATTTATATCAAAGTTATTATAACACACTACATAATACACATCAGCACTATAATAATCCCTCTATTATTGATATTCATCGTCACTGACATTACATTCATTATTCGCACGGCCCAGGAATGCAGTGCCAGTATGGATCTCTTATCTCCAGCCACTATATACGACACAGCCCTTTATGATTGGCTTACATTGAACAAGTGACGTGTTACCATGGTTACAACAATTAGTGGCGACCTTTTCTAGAGTTGACTTTTATACAAGCTCCATTGTTTATTTATAAGATTATATATTAACTGTAAAACGCCCGCTGGTGGATATAATCCACATCACCTCGACCCGCGGGCGGAAAAATCGTATAGCACTCGGGCCCGATGGGCCCTCCGTGCTATACGAAAATATGTCCTCCTCGGGCTAGCGCCCTCGGGGACATATGAAATATTGCACGCGCGTGCGCGTGCAATATTTTGTTCCGCCCGCGAGTCTCCGGTGATATGTATATATATTATATACTAGTGTAACCCGGCCTTTCACTCCCGCAATTAAAGGTTGGAGTATTTACCCACTGAGTCAAAACCCGCATTAGGTATAAGTTAAACAAGGAACTGAAACTACTAGGTTCCGTACAGGCTCAACTCTGCACCCATGTCAATATGTTCATTATATGCAAGCCTCTCGATTTATAATGTTTATGCGTTGAGTGCCCTCACGTATCCAATAGTATTTAACATAATCGCATAATCAGTTCTTTCTCGTGGATAATTACCAAGTCATTATTATGCACCACATTCCATGATCATAAGGTTCGTACACCCTGTACCACGACTATTACACCTCATCACTCTTAGTCCTTGTCATACGTTGTATGACCCGCCGCGCACGAGTGCGCGGCTCCCCCTGTATCACGTAAGAACGACCGTGGGGGTTACGACGTGATACAAATCACTCCCGGCTTGAACTGCCTTCCATTTTTATTTAAATCGTTTTAGAAATTAACCCTTGTTAACTCTGCAACACACCCGCCTATTATATTTTAAAACGCGAATAACGTTGTCGTATAAAAGTATGAGCGACCGATTTCATTCTCGGTACCATTTTGCATTTGCAGACGGTTATTCAAATTAATATCATTTCCTTTTGTTTGAAAAAGAGAGACACTTTACCCTGACCCATGATTATAGGTTTTAATAAAATTTCTTTATCACTTTTTCGTTCTCTTTCTGTCAAACATTCCAGTACATTGTGCAAAAAGTTGGATATTTAAATTTGGAAGCATGTATGGATAGAGATCTGATATCGATCGTAAATACTAAAAATACTCTAGCACAATTGTAACACAATTGTAACTGCAGTTTTACAGAACTCTAGATGCTTAATGAATACACTTGCAGCCTGCAGGTACCACCCGTATTCACACTCAGAACTAAGTTTAGTCATTTTCCGATACGAGATTGGGGACGGGTTCTACTTCTATAAACAAACAAACAAGCAAACAAACAAATAGCAACATTTATTTCCAAAAGTGACTGGCAGTTTAATACTGCACAGCGCCTGAGCGCCCAAGGCTCACGCGGCGGCGTGCGACACTTGTCAGGCAAGCAGACTGGCTGTCTCTCAGTCTCAAGTAATCTTTATTCCTACTCAATTTGTCAAATGGTTAATGATAATCAACTTATCTCGCGCGGAAAGAATAAGGAACTGAAATTAGTTTTACGAACTTCCTGGCAGTAAAAATTAATAATAATATTATATCACATCCTTTCTCAGGGAATCTGGACAAGGATCAAATCAAGTAATCAATTTTTTGTTGAGCAGCAATTCTCATAAGAATTAATTAAATTGTGTCTTTTCAGCTCCTCCGGCCCTCAGCCTAGCTGATTAGCGATTGGCTGTTACCCAATCTTTGTTCTTACTCAATTTGTAAAATGGTTATCATTTCTCACGGGTATGCTGTATGCACGCAGCACGTGCACGTTTGTTCAGTTATCTTTTCTTACCCCATTTTTACGCTCTCACAAGAAGCGATTGACACACTTATTACAACATATCTCAGCTTCTGGGATATCTTGTAGTTGTAATAAGTGTAGACTTTTAAAATTAAAACCATGCCCTATCCCACTTAATTTGATGATTCTGACCATTTTCGAGCGTGCTAAATCACTCTACAGTCGATCTTCGAGATTGTTCTAAAAGGGCCCCGACAGTTGAAACCAACTTCAATCAATGTATTTTCGGACGCTGATTCCGAATCACCCCCATGACGAGATATTGGCTAAAAACTGTCTCGATCACGTGATATGACCGTGCAAGGAAGTTACTGTTAGTGTAATTTCTCGTTAGGCGGAGGCCCGATAGCAAGTGCTACGAAGTAGCGCGCGCCGGGCCAGACCATTAACAATGGTCAAGGATTTACCCATATGCTTTTGTTAAGGATTGGGTTAGGGTTAGGGTTACGTACAGTCGAGTGTAGAGTGATTAATCATCATCCGACAATTTTAATGCCCAATATGATCGCTTAGCTCCAATCAGAAGCTGAGATATTTTGAAATAAGTGTGAGTAATTGTTACTCACGAGACTGCTAATATAATAAAATCGGATTTTTGGCGATGTCTCAAAAACTAAGTCTCTTGGGCTGGACAAAAATGTCCAGCCCAAATGACCTCATAGGAAGTTTAGTGATCATCTTGATCTAGCGCACCCTTTCCATACCATACACATTTTGTTTGAGGATTCCCATTTTTGTAATCGAGCATTTCCTGGTCAAAGTGCATTTTTCGGAAAAGCACAATTTGTTTTGTTGAGAGGCTATATAATTGTAAGTCAATTATTTTTTGTGATATCAAGCTATTGTTGAGAGGCTATATAATAAGTAAATTATTTTTTGTGATATCAAGCTGAAATGTTGCACGAAGTTTATTTATATCTTGTTCAAGATGTTGTATTTTATTTTACAGACTTATTTTGACCAAAAAGTCCGTCAAGGAATATTTTTCTGAAGCAGTTTTTGATCCCCCAAAAATGTGGTAATTTAGCTGGAAAGTTAATCTTTTGGACCTCAAAGTCAAACAACAAATTTAGGCAAATTTTTTCCATTTCACCCTTTTGTAAAAAAGCAATAGTGAATGGTTACGAATGGTCAAAGAATTCTTTCTGATTTTAAAAAATTCATAAAAACGCAGCCTTTTCGGATACGATTTTATTTTTTATTTGAAAATTCAATTAATTATTATATATATAAATCAAGCGTACATTTCAGCCATGCAAAATTACAATGACATATTTTGATAAACTAATTGATAAAAGGTACTGCAATATAAGTTGCTTAATGTTTGGCCGGATGACAACTAACTAAAAGAGAAAAATAAACTTGATTACATAATAATTAATTCGGCTGAACCAACACATAGCAAGAGCCACATTAACGTTGGGGCCGATATCATTTGGGTTGGACAATTTTTGACAGTTTTGGTGTATGCCCCCTTAACTATGTTCATAGCACTAATATAAACATGCAATATGCATCTTAGGCACATTTTGGTTCATATCTGAGTTCTGTATCTCAATCAGAAGCTGAGATAATTTATAGTGGGGGTCGCGATATGGGTGCGGTAAAAAAGGGCGTGATTCCGAGAAATGCCCCAGCCCCCACTGGTGAAAACGTTTACCCGAGTAAATAGTGTTATTTAGGGTCATATAAGTCGGATTACATCGAGAAACTTAGTGTGTACACCAGATGACCAGATTATAAGCAGTCGTTAAAGTTAAACTTAAACAGTAAAATGTTTATAAAATTTAGTCCGATGATAGAAATTAAAATTGACCGAAATTAAAAAGTAGTCATATCCTGGACAATAATAAGTTTGTATTGAAATACTTTTGGGGTTTGGTAATCTGCAAATCAGGATTAACAAAGAAATTTTAGCTCACCTCCGAATCGAGGTCTTCCAGGAGCTGGTCGTAATTTAAGTCTTCTTCGGACGCGCACGCATCACTCTCCACATCCAAAGCAGCGTAACTCTGCGAAGAATGAGGGGGAATGGGGAAGAGGAAAGGGAAGGGGGAGGAGGAAGGGGAGGGGGAGGGGGAGGGGGAGGGGGGCGGGAGGGGGAGGGGGAGGGGGAGGGGGAGGGGGAGGGGGAGGGGGAGGGGGAGGGGGAGGGGGAGGGGGAGGGGGAGGGGGAGGGGGAGGGGGAGGGGGAGGGGGAGGGGGAGGGGGAGGGGGAGGGGGAGGACTGATTAACTTAGCTTCATCTTCAGGGGAATGAGTAAATAAAAGAAAATGCTGAATCAGTATTATTGTAAAAAGTTATTTATCAATCTAAAAACTTCACGAAAGAAACATAAAGTACAAAATCACCGAATAGTATTGAAAGAACAAAAATCTGAAATCTGAAGTTGAAAGTTCTAGCAGAGTCCAATGAGACTGCAGCGAGTTCTAGCAGAGTCCAATAAGACTGCAGCGAGTTCTAGCAGAGTCCAATGAGACTGCAGCGAGTTCTAGCAGAGTCCAATAAGACTGCAGCGAGTTCTAGCAAAGTCCAATAAGACTGCAGCGAGTTCTAGCAGAGTCCAATAAGACTGCAGCGAGTTCTAGCAGAGTCCAATGAGACTGCAGAGAGTTTTAGCGTCCATATTCTTGAGAAGAGCGACGATCTGGTCGAAATAGCCGTCTAGAGTGGTCTCACAGTCAGAGATGGGAAGAACAGTGCAAATCTCGGAGATGGCCTCTTTTAAGAGAGCGTCTACCTGCTGGTTCTCTAGAAGGGTTATCAGTTCCCCTGCTATCATGGTACACTCTGAGCACGTGTCTCCTACACTGCTGCTCACTTCGTAGCTGCTCACTGTCTCCTGGTTGTCTAGGTTACTGCAGGCCCCTATGTTAGCACATGTTGTGTTTGGGTTCAGGCTCTCAACGTCTGCAAGGGACTCCTTGATGATGGAGCCTATGACTGTATTACAGAAGGGTATCTGGATAACATTACAGAGAATGTCAGTAAGCTCGTCCAACATCTCGTCAGTCTCAGTGTCCTCAGCTATGTTCTGTAACTCCAGCACTCCGTCCACACAGGCCTCACAGAACACGCCCCCCTCCCACTTGGTATTCTCTAGAGCCGGACACGACCCAGCTTGTTTGCACAGGCTGGCCGGGTCGAACATGGCTATCAGGTTATTTATAATGGGATCCAAGGTACCCTCTATAATACCCTCACAGGTACCAACATCTCCTCCGATAGCAATACAGATCTCATCAATAGCTATGTGAAGAAGATCTATTGTGCTGTTAGACTTCAGTATCTGGTCCACCAGATCCATCCCATCCATACAAGCCTTACAGCCCTCCTTACCCTTTACAGGGGTCAGCTCGAAAGTGTCACTAACAGGACAAGACCCCATATTAGCACAGATATAGTCGGGTTTGACTGCCAGCTTGACACTGTCCAGTATAGAGCTGGCTAGGTAAAGGAAGACATGCTCACACTGGTCCACCCCGAACCCTACTAGTAGGCATGTCTGGTTAACAGTGATCTCTATCAGCTCCTCCACCTCCGGAGAGTTGACTGTGTTGCTGACTATCCCGAACACGTCCTGACACACAGTACACCCTATCTCAGTGGGTTTAGAGGCCAGCTGAGCAGGACACGCACCACTGTTAACACACAGAGCCTTTACATTGAACATAGGAACCAGGTTACCTAGTATCTGGTCCAGGACTGTATCCACTAGAGCTTCACAGCTAGCCGCGTCACCCGCAACAGCCATACAAGTCTCATTAACCACCACGTGCAGCAGCCCCTTCATATCTTCACTCTCAATTATCATCTTCACCATGTCCAGTCCGTCCATACAAGCAGTGCAGGCCTCCCCGTCCCTCAGAGCAAAGTCCATTGTGGTAGAGGTGCAGAGGTGGGCTTTAGAGCAGAGCATGTCCACATCAAACAGCCGGAACAGAGTGTCCACCCAGTCTTTACCGTGCTGGCTCACTGCCAGGTCACATTCCTTAGAGAAGACTGGTATCTGGCTGCACACTGCCTTAGCCAAGTTGATAACTTTACTCTTAGCCTCCTGGGTGAGCACTCTACCAGTCACTTCATCTCCTATAAAGCGGCAGACATCGCACAGCACGTTCTCTGCAGGATCCACATTTCCGGCAGCAACACTTAGCACTAAACACAGCAATACTGTTATCACCTTCATCTCACTACTGAGCTGTTATAATATTGTTAGTTCATGTATACTTCATGTAAATACGCATATAGTCAGCATTTTAACTTTTTAAATCAGGTTAAGTTAAATATTTAATTCAATAATTAATAGTCAAAAATAGAAAAAATATTTAGAAAAATGTTAATATTATAAGAATGTTACCATAGTTACATTATGAAGATCAACTAGACACGAACTACCCTTAATGAGCCTGCTCCCACTATTTCAATTTCAACTGTTAAAATATCGGTACAGTGGCTGGGTGGTCTAGTGGTACAGTGGTACAGTGGCTGGGTGGTACAGTGGCTGAGTGGCCTAGTGGTACAGTGGCTGGGTGTCCTAGTGGTACAGTGGCTGGGTGGTCTAGTGGTACAGTGGCTGGGTGGTCTAGTGGTACAGTGGCTGGGTGGCCTAGTGGTACAGTGGCTGGGTGTCCTAGTGGTACAGTGGCTGGGTGTCCTAGTGGTACAGTGGCTGGGTGTCCTAGTGGTACAGTGGCTGGGTGGCCTAGTGGTACAGTGGCTGGGTGTCCTAGTGGTACAGTGGCTGGGTGTCCTAGTGGTACAGTGGCTGGGTGGTCTAGTGGTACAGTGGCTGGGTGGTCTAGTGGTACAGTGGCTGGGTGGCCTAGTGGTACAGTGGCTGGGTGTCCTAGTGGTACAGTGGCTGGGTGTCCTAGTGGTACAGTGGCTGGGTGTCCTAGTGGTACAGTGGCTGGGTGGCCTAGTGGTACAGTGGCTGGGTGTCCTAGTGGTACAGTGGCTGGGTGTCCTAGTGGTACAGTGGCTGGGTGGTCTAGTGGTACAGTGGCTGGGTGTCCTAGTGGTACAGTGGCTGGGTGGCCTAGTGGTACAGTGGCTGGGTGGCCTAGTGGTACAGTTGCTGGGTGGCCTAGTGGTACAGTGGCTGGGTGTCCTAGTGGTACAGTGGCTGGGTGGCCTAGTGGTACAGTGGCTGGGTGTCCTAGTGGTACAGTGGCTGGGTGGCCTAGTGGTACAGTGGCTGGGTGTCCTAGTGGTACAGTGGCTGGGTGTCCTAGTGGTACAGTGGCTGGGTGTCCTAGTGGTACAGTGGCTGGGTGTCCTAGTGGTACAGTGGCTGGGTGTCCTAATGGTACAGTGGCTGGGTGTCCTAGTGGTACAGTGGCTGGGTGGCCTAGTGGTACAGTGGCTGGGTGGCCTAGTGGTACAGTGGTACAGTGGCTGGGTGGACTAGTGGTACAGTGGCTGGGTGTCCTAGTGGTACAGTGGCTGGGTGTCCTAGTGGTACAGTGGCTGGGTGGCCTAGTGGTACAGTGGCTGGGTGTCCTAGTGGTACAGTGGCTGGGTGGCCTAGTGGTACAGTGGCTGGGTGTCCTAGTGGTACAGTGGCTGGGTGTACTAGTGGTACTGTGGCTGGGTGTCCTAGTGGTACAGTGGCTGGGTGGCCTAGTGGTACTGTGGCTGGGTGGCCTAGTGGTAGAGTGGCTGGGTGGCCTAGTGGTACAGTGGCTGGGTGGCCTAGTGGTACAGTGGCTGGGTGGCTGGGTGGCCTAGTGGTACAGTGGCTGGGTGGCCTAGTGGTACAGTGGCTGGGTGGCCTAGTGGTACTGTGGCTGGGTGGCCTAGTGGTAGAGTGGCTGGGTGGCCTAGTGGTACAGTGGCTGGGTGGGCTAGTGGTACAGTGGCTGGGTGGCCTAGTGGTACAGTGGCTGGGTGTCCTAGTGGTACAGTGGCTGGGTGTCCTAGTGGTACAGTGGCTGGGTGGCTGGGTGGCCTAGTGGTACAGTGGCTGGGTGTCCTAGTGGTACAGTGGCTGGGTGGCCTAGTGGTACAGTGGCTGGGTGTCCTAGTGGTACTGTGGCTGGGTGTCCTAGTGGTACAGTGGCTGGGTGTCCTAGTGGTACAGTGGCTGGGTAGCTGGGTGGCCTAGTGGTACAGTGGCTGGGTGGTCTAGTGGTACAGTGGCTGGGTGGTCTAGTGGTACAGTGGCTGGGTGTCCTAGTGGTACAGTGGCTGGGTGTCCTAGTGGTACAGTGGCTGGGTGGCCTAGTGGTACAGTGGCTGGGTGGCCTAGTGGTACAGTGGCTGATTGGCCTAGTGGTACAGTGGCTGGGTGGCCTAGTGGTACAGTGGCTGGGTAGCTGGGTGGCCTAGTGGTACAGTGGCTGGGTGGCCTAGTGGTACAGTGGCTGGGTGGCTGGGTGGCCTAGTAGTACAGTGGCTGGGTTGTGGTACTGCGAAGCTGTAACAAAACCACATGTAGGAAATGAGGGAAGGTAACACAAACAACACAGCAGCATTTTATTTGAGTATCTGGACCAGTAAGAGCACTGACTCTAGGTACCAGTAAAGTAAGTAAAGTAAGAGCACGACACAAACCTGTCACATGGTCCCGATAACACGCTGACCTGACTAAAGGACCCAGATAACACAAACTGAATTAGACATGCTTGCAGTCTGATGTTCCTATCAGATTACTGTAACCACCTGAGTCACCAGAAGCAAAGCTTATCAGCAAATTCAGCAGTCAGCACCCTATCATGTGAGTTAAAACAGTTATTACATCTAGTACCTAGAGTCAGGTACTAGTCTCTCATTGACCTGACTCTAGGTACTAGTCTCTCATTGACCTGACTCTAGGTACTAATCTCTCAGTGACCTGACTCTAGGTACTAGTCTCTCATTGACCTGACTCTAGGTACTAGTCTCTCATTGACCTGACTCTAGGTACTAGTCTCTCAGTGACCTGACTCTAGGTACTAGTCCCTCATTGACCTGACTCTAGGTACTAGTCTCTCAGTGACCTGACTCTAGGTACTAATCTCTCATTGACCTGACTCCAGGTACTAGTCTCTCATTGACCTGACTCTAGGTACTAGTCTCTCATTGACCTGACTCTAGGTACTAGTCTCTCATTGACCTGACTCTAGGTACTAGTCTCTCATTGACCTGACTCTAGGTACTAGTCTCTCATTGACCTGACTCTAGGTACTAGTCTCTCAGTGACCTGACTCTAGGTACTAGTCCCTCATTGACCTGACTCTAGGTACTAGTCCCTCATTGACCTGACCCTAGGTACTAGTCTCTCATTGACCTGACTCTAGGTACTAGTCTCTCATTGACCTGACTCTAGGTACTAGTCTCTCATTGACCTGACTCTAGGTACTAGTCTCTCATTGACCTGACTCTAGGAACTAATATCTCATTGACCTGACTCTAGGTACTAGTCTCTCATTGACCTGACTCTAGGTACTAGTCTCTCATTGACCTGACTCTAGGTACTAGTCTCTCATTGACCTGACTCTAGGTACTAGTCTCTCATTGACCTGACTCTAGGTACTGGTCTCTCATTGACCTGACTCTAGGTACTAGTCTCTCATTGACCTGACTCTAGGTACTGGTCTCTCATTGACCTGACTCTAGGTACTAGTCTCTCATTGACCTGACTCTAGGTACTGGTCTCTCATTGACCTGACTCTAGGTACTAGTCTCTCATTGACCTGACTCTAGGTACTGGTCTCTCATTGACCTGACTCTAGGTACTGGTCTCTCATTGACCTGACTCTAGGTACTAGTCTCTCATTGACCTGACTCTAAGTACTAGACTCTCATTGACCTGACTCTAGGTACTAGTCTCTCATTGACCTGACTCTAGGTACTAGTCTCTCAGTGACCTGACTCTAGGTACTGGTCTCTCATTGACCTGACTCTAGGTACTGGTCTCTCATTGACCTGACTCTAGGTACTAGTCTCTCATTGACCTGACTCTAGGTACTAGTCTCTCATTGACCTGACTCTAGGTACTAGTCTCTCATTGACCTGACTCTAGGTACTGGTCTCTCAGTGACCTGACTCTAGGTACTAGTCTCTCATTGACCTGACTCTAGGTACTAGTCCCTCATTGACCTGACTCTAGGTACTGGTCTCTCATTGACCTGACTCTAGGTACTAGTCTCTCATTGATCTGACTCTAGGTACTAGTCTCTCATTGACCTGACTCTAGGTACTGGTCTCTCATTGACCTGACTCTAGGTACTGGTCTCTCATTGACCTGACTCTAGGTACTAGTCTCTCATTGACCTGACTCTAGGTACTAGTCTCTCATTGACCTGACTCTAGGTACTAGTCTCTCATTGACCTGACTCTAGGTACTAGTCCCTCATTGACCTGACTCTAGGTACTAGTCTCTCATTGACCTGACTCTAGGTACTAGTAGTAGTCTCTCATTGACCTGACTCTAGGTACTAGTCTCTCATTGACCTGACTCTAGGTACTAGTCTCTCATTGACCTGACTCTAGGTACTAGTCTCTCATTGACCTGACTCTAGGTACTAGTCTCTCATTGACCTGACTCTAGGTACTAGTCTCTCATTGACCTTACTCTAGGTACTAGTCTCTCATTGACCTGACTCTAGGTACTAGTCTCTCATTGACCTGACTCTAGGTACTAGTCTCTCATTGACCTGACTCTAGGTACTAGTCTCTCATTGACCTGACTCTAGGTACTAGTCTCTCATTGACCTGACTCTAGGTACTAGTCTCTCATTGACCTGACTCTAGGTACTAGTCTCTCATTGACCTGACTCTAGGTACTAGTCTCTCATTGACCTGACTCTAGGTACTAGTCTCTCATTGACCTGACTCTAGGTACTAGTCTCTCATTGACCTGACTCTAGGTACTAGTCTCTCATTGACCTGACTCTAGGTACTAGTCTCTCATTGACCTGACTCTAGGTACTAGTCTCTCATTGACCTGACTCTAGGTACTAGTCTCTCATTGACCTGACTCTAGGTACTAGTCTCTCATTGACCTGACTCTAGGTACTAGTCTCTCATTGACCTGACTCTAGGTACTAGTCTCTCATTGACCTGACTCTAGGTACTAGTCTCTCATTGACCTGACTCTAGGTACTAGTCTCTCATTGACCTGACTCTAGGTACTAGTCTCTCATTGACCTGACTCTAGGTACTAGTCTCTCATTGACCTGACTCTAGGTACTAGTCTCTCATTGACCTGACTCTAGGTACTAGTCTCTCATTGACCTGACTCTAGGTACTAGTCTCTCATTGACCTGACTCTAGGTACTAGTCTCTCATTGACCTGACTCTAGGTACTGGTCTCTCATTGACCTGACTCTAGGTACTAGTCTCTCATTGACCTGACTCTAGGTACTAGTCTCTCATTGACCTGACTCTAGGTACTAGTCTCTCATTGACCTGACTCTAGGTACTAGTCTCTCATTGACCTGACTCTAGGTACTAGTCTCTCATTGACCTGACTCTAGGTACTAGTCTCTCATTGACCTGACTCTAGGTACTAGTCTCTCATTGACCTGACTCTAGGTACTAGTCTCTCATTGACCTGACTCTAGGTACTAGTCTCTCATTGACCTGACTCTAGGTACTAGTCTCTCAGTGACCTGACTCTAGGTACTGGTCTCTCATTGACCTTACTGTGGTAACTAGGTCTCTCATTGACCTGACTCTAGGTACTAGTCTATGGTAACTGGTGGTAACTGGTGGTAACTGGTGGTAACTGGTGGTAACTGGTGGTAACTGGTGGTAACTGGTGGTAACTGGTGGTAACTGGTGGTAACTGGTGGTAACTGGTGGTAACTGGTGGTATAAACTGGTGGTAAAGTTATATTGTATAGTTATTACTTTTATAATGATATAACTGAATTGATGTTTTGTCGTTATTTTGATGGTAAATTGAACAATATAAAACTATAAGTTCTCTTGAAACTAAATACACGTGTCGTGTATATAAGTATATACATATGTAGTCTCTTACCTTCTGTACATTGAGAACATGGTTGAATATCTGTAACCAGGGGCAGCAACAATTCACACAGGTCATATTGTTTCGAGGAACAATGAACGATAAGTCAATGAACTAGTACAATGCAAGATCAAAAGAGAAAGACGCACAATAATATAATAATAATACTATTTCTTTCCCCGGTATAAAGTCAAAGTCAGGATTCTGTTAAGCGGTCGACACACGAGGGAACATAGTACTATAGTACATATTAATACATAGTTAACTATTTTAGATGTACTGTAGATAACCAATGAGGACATGTGGTACAGTTGCCATGACAACTGCAGGTCACGAGACAGGTCATCCACCAATTAGAGCCTTTCTGCACGGCGGGGGGGGTCACGGCGCGGATAGTAGTGCTCTAGGTTTATATAAATTGATTTGGAATCTGTGCTAGTCTACAGTCTTGTTTTGTATTATTTCGTGCTTTAAACAAAGTACATATTAAGATCCTGAAACCACCCCCCTCCTCCCCCCACCCCCTCCCCCCCTCCCTACGTGACGAATTATCACTGTGTAATAAAGAAAAATTCGCTAATATTGATGCCAAAAATTATTTAAATCAACAACACGTAAAAATATAAACGAAAAGGAACCTAAAATTAAATATTTTTGGCCTGTTAGTCCATAACATGATGTAGTTAAATGTAATGATGCTCTCAGTGGCCCTCTCAGTGGCGCCCCCCCGCCACTGGGCCCTAGCTAAAGTTACAGTCCACTCTGAGTAGGTTGAAGAAGGCCCTAGCTAAAGTTACAGTCCACTCTGAGTAGGTTGAAGAAGGCCTAGCTAAAGTTACAGTCCACTCTGAGTAGGTTGAAGAAGGCCCTAGCTAAAGTTACAGTCCACTCTGAGTAGGTTGAAGAAGGCCTAGCTAAAGTTACAGTCCACTCTGAGTAGGTTGAAGAAGGCCTAGCTAAAGTTACAGTCCACTCTGAATAGGTTGAAGAAGGCCCTAGCTAAAGTTACAGTCCACTCTGAGTAGGTTGAAGAAGGCCCTAGCTAAAGTTACAGTCCACTCTGAGTAGGTTGAAGAAGGCCCTAGCTAAAGTTACAGTCCACTCTGAGTAGGTTGAAGAAGGCCCTAGCTAAAGTTACAGTCCACTCTGAGTAGGTTGAAGAAGGCCCTAGCTAAAGTTACAGTCCACTCTGAGTAGGTTGAAGAAGGCCCTAGCTAAAGTTACAGTCCACTCTGAGTAGGTTGAAGAAGGCCCTAGCTAAAGTTACAGTCCACTCTGAGTAGGTTGAAGAAGGCCCTAGCTAAAGTTACAGTCCACTCTGAGTAGGTTGAAGAAGGCCCTAGCTAAAGTTACAGTCCACTCTGAGTAGGTTGAAGAAGGCCCTAGCTAAAGTTACAGTCCACTCTGAGTAGGTTGAAGAAGGCCCTAGCTAAAGTTACAGTCCACTCTGAGTAGGTTGAAGAAGGCCCTAGCTAAAGTTACAGTCCACTCTGAGTAGGTTGAAGAAGGCCCTAGCTAAAGTTACAGTCCACTCTGAGTAGGTTGAAGAAGGCCCTAGCTAAAGTTACAGTCCACTCTGAGTAGGTTGAAGAAGGCCTAGCTAAAGTTACAGTCCACTCTGAGTAGGTTGAAGAAGGCCTAGCTAAAGTTACAGTCCACTCTGAGTAGGTTGAAGAAGGCCCTAGCTAAAGTTACAGTCCACTCTGAGTAGGTTGAAGAAGGCCTAGCTAAAGTTACAGTCCACTCTGAGTAGGTTGAAGAAGGCCTAGCTAAAGTTACAGTCCACTCTGAGTAGGTTGAAGAAGGCCCTAGCTAAAGTTACAGTCCACTCTGAGTAGGTTGAAGAAGGCCCTAGCTAAAGTTACAGTCCACTCTGAGTAGGTTGAAGAAGGCCCTAGCTAAAGTTACAGTCCACTCTGAGTAGGTTGAAGAAGGCCCTAGCTAAAGTTACAGTCCACTCTGAGTAGGTTGAAGAAGGCCCTAGCTAAAGTTACAGTCCACTCTGAGTAGGTTGAAGAAGGCCCTAGCTAAAGTTACAGTCCACTCTGAGTAGGTTGAAGAAGGCCCTAGCTAAAGTTACAGTCCACTCTGAGTAGGTTGAAGAAGGCCCTAGCTAAAGTTACAGTCCACTCTGAGTAGGTTGAAGAAGGCCCTAGCTAAAGTTACAGTCCACTCTGAGTAGGTTGAAGAAGGCCCTAGCTAAAGTTACAGTCCACTCTGAGTAGGTTGAAGAAGGCCCTAGCTAAAGTTACAGTCCACTCTGAGTAGGTTGAAGAAGGCCCTAGCTAAAGTTACAGTCCACTCTGAGTAGGTTGAAGAAGGCCCTAGCTAAAGTTACAGTCCACTCTGAGTAGGTTGAAGAAGGCCCTAGCTAAAGTTACAGTCCACTCTGAGTAGGTTGAAGAAGGCCTAGCTAAAGTTACAGTCCACTCTGAGTAGGTTGAAGAAGGCCCTAGCTAAAGTTACAGTCCACTCTGAGTAGGTTGAAGAAGGCCCTAGCTAAAGTTACAGTCCACTCTGAGTAGGTTGAAGAAGGCCCTAGCTAAAGTTACAGTCCACTCTGAGTAGGTTGAAGAAGGCCCTAGCTAAAGTTACAGTCCACTCTGAGTAGGTTGAAGAAGGCCCTAGCTAAAGTTACAGTCCACTCTGAGTAGGTTGAAGAAGGCCTAGCTAAAGTTACAGTCCACTCTGAGTAGGTTGAAGAAGGCCCTAGCTAAAGTTACAGTCCACTCTGAGTAGGTTGAAGAAGGCCCTAGCTAAAGTTACAGTCCACTCTGAGTAGGTTGAAGAAGGCCCTAGCTAAAGTTACAGTCCACTCTGAGTAGGTTGAAGAAGGCCCTAGCTAAAGTTACAGTCCACTCTGAGTAGGTTGAAGAAGGCCCTAGCTAAAGTTACAGTCCACTCTGAGTAGGTTGAAGAAGGCCCTAGCTAAAGTTACAGTCCACTCTGAGTAGGTTGAAGAAGGCCCTAGCTAAAGTTACAGTCCACTCTGAGTAGGTTGAAGAAGGCCCTAGCTAAAGTTACAGTCCACTCTGAGTAGGTTGAAGAAGGCCCTAGCTAAAGTTACAGTCCACTCTGAGTAGGTTGAAGAAGGCCCTAGCTAAAGTTACAGTCCACTCTGAGTAGGTTGAAGAAGGCCCTAGCTAAAGTTACAGTCCACTCTGAGTAGGTTGAAGAAGGCCCTAGCTAAAGTTACAGTCCACTCTGAGTAGGTTGAAGAAGGCCCTAGCTAAAGTTACAGTCCACTCTGAGTAGGTTGAAGAAGGCCCTAGCTAAAGTTACAGTCCACTCTGAGTAGGTTGAAGAAGGCCCTAGCTAAAGTTACAGTCCACTCTGAGTAGGTTGAAGAAGGCCCTAGCTAAAGTTACAGTCCACTCTGAGTAGGTTGAAGAAGGCCCTAGCTAAAGTTACAGTCCACTCTGAGTAGGTTGAAGAAGGCCTAGCTAAAGTTACAGTCCACTCTGAGTAGGTTGAAGAAGGCCCTAGCTAAAGTTACAGTCCACTCTGAGTAGGTTGAAGAAGGCCCTAGCTAAAGTTACAGTCCACTCTGAGTAGGTTGAAGAAGGCCCTAGCTAAAGTTACAGTCCACTCTGAGTAGGTTGAAGAAGGCCCTAGCTAAAGTTACAGTCCACTCTGAGTAGGTTGAAGAAGGCCCTAGCTAAAGTTACAGTCCACTCTGAGTAGGTTGAAGAAGGCCCTAGCTAAAGTTACAGTCCACTCTGAGTAGGTTGAAGAAGGCCCTAGCTAAAGTTACAGTCCACTCTGAGTAGGTTGAAGAAGGCCCTAGCTAAAGTTACAGTCCACTCTGAGTAGGTTGAAGAAGGCCCTAGCTAAAGTTACAGTCCACTCTGAGTAGGTTGAAGAAGGCCCTAGCTAAAGTTACAGTCCACTCTGAGTAGGTTGAAGAAGGCCCTAGCTAAAGTTACAGTCCACTCTGAGTAGGTTGAAGAAGGCCTAGCTAAAGTTACAGTCCACTCTGAGTAGGTTGAAGAAGGCCCTAGCTAAAGTTACAGTCCACTCTGAGTAGGTTGAAGAAGGCCCTAGCTAAAGTTACAGTCCACTCTGAGTAGGTTGAAGAAGGCCCTAGCTAAAGTTACAGTCCACTCTGAGTAGGTTGAAGAAGGCCCTAGCTAAAGTTACAGTCCACTCTGAGTAGGTTGAAGAAGGCCCTAGCTAAAGTTACAGTCCACTCTGAGTAGGTTGAAGAAGGCCCTAGCTAAAGTTACAGTCCACTCTGAGTAGGTTGAAGAAGGCCCTAGCTAAAGTTACAGTCCACTCTGAGTAGGTTGAAGAAGGCCCTAGCTAAAGTTACAGTCCACTCTGAGTAGGTTGAAGAAGGCCTAGCTAAAGTTACAGTCCACTCTGAGTAGGTTGAAGAAGGCCCTAGCTAAAGTTACAGTCCACTCTGAGTAGGTTGAAGAAGGCCCTAGCTAAAGTTACAGTCCACTCTGAGTAGGTTGAAGAAGGCCCTAGCTAAAGTTACAGTCCACTCTGAGTAGGTTGAAGAAGGCCCTAGCTAAAGTTACAGTCCACTCTGAGTAGGTTGAAGAAGGCCCTAGCTAAAGTTACAGTCCACTCTGAGTAGGTTGAAGAAGACCCTAGCTAAAGTTACAGTCCACTCTGAGTAGGTTGAAGAAGACCCTAGCTAAAGTTACAGTCCACTCTGAGTAGGTTGAAGAAGGCCCTAGCTAAAGTTACAGTCCACTCTGAGTAGGTTGAAGAAGGCCCTAGCTAAAGTTACAGTCCACTCTGAGTAGGTTGAAGAAGGCCTAGCTAAAGTTACAGTCCACTCTGAGTAGGTTGAAGAAGGCCCTAGCTAAAGTTACAGTCCACTCTGAGTAGGTTGAAGAAGGCCCTAGCTAAAGTTACAGTCCACTCTGAGTAGGTTGAAGAAGGCCCTAGCTAAAGTTACAGTCCACTCTGAGTAGGTTGAAGAAGGCCCTAGCTAAAGTTACAGTCCACTCTGAGTAGGTTGAAGAAGGCCCTAGCTAAAGTTACAGTCCACTCTGAGTAGGTTGAAGAAGGCCCAGTCACAGAAAGTGTCACCGCTAAGATTCTCCATAGTGATGACCACCAGTATCATAGTCAGATATTTGTCTACAGTCTTCTTACACTGAGGGCCTCTCCTCAGCAAATCACACAAACCTTTCAGAACCCTCTCCACTACCCTCTCTAGGGTGGGGTCCTTGAGAGTCCTGATAACCAGATCTGCCCCTTTAGCGCACACTGCACATGCGCGGTTAACTGGAGTGGTGTGAGAGCCCCTACAAGCTCCCAATACTACACACTGGTGTACAGGGTCTAATTCTAGCACAGCTCTACTTAAAGAGTTTAGCAGCTCCTCCAGGTAGTTCACACAGTCGAATATAGGCACCATGTCACAAACTTCACCTACTACCACAGAGATCAGGTCCTGGGTCTCAGTGTCCTGATACAATACTTGTAGTTCAGAGAGAGCACTGGTACATAGGCCACACTCGTGAGAGGGAACACTCAGAGAGGGACTGCTCAGAGAGGGGCTGCTCAGAGAGGGACTCACTAACAGAAACACCATGACCCACTGCATCATCCTACAAAATATATTTAATAAAAATTATCAATTTTCTTTAGCTCTAAATTAAGAATCTTCAACTTTACATACATGTTACATGTTACATGTTCAACGCCTGTTTTTTATAGTTCTGTTCTACATATCAATTTAGTAAGGAAGTATTTTTTATTCACGACACAGTCCACAAGGAACTGGTATTGAAATTGCAATTTGTTAACAAATAATAATTAAGAAGATTAAAAGTTACACTCAATCACAAATCAAAAATACAAAATACAAAATCTGAAACTTCACGTCGTGTTTTCTAAAAATATCAAAACTCGATTTGATTAAATTTTATGGAACTAATCGTCATTAATCATTTTATTATACTCTAGTAGCAGGGTGTAGTTAATCATTTCATAATCTAAAAAGGTGCTCAATCGTATGAAATTATCCTACTGAAATACAAATTGTGTATTATCATAAGGAATAGTTCTAGCAGAGTCCAATAAGACTGCAGCGAGTTCTAGAAGAGTCCAACGAGACTGCAGAGAGTTCTAGCAGAGTCCAATAAGACTGCAGAGAGTTCTAGCAGAGTCCAATAAGACTGCAGAGAGTTCTAGCAGAGTCCAATGAGACTGCAGAGAGTTCTAGCAGAGTCCAACGAGACTGCAGAGAGTTCTAGCAGAGTCCAATAAGACTGCAGCGAGTTCTAGCCGAGTCCAACGAGACTGCAGAGAGTTCTAGCAGAGTCCAATAAGACTGCAGAGAGTTCTAGCAGAGTCCAATAAGACTGCAGAGAGTTCTAGCAGAGTCCAATGAGACTGCAGAGAGTTCTAGCAGAGTCCAACGAGACTGCAGAGAGTTCTAGCAGAGTCCAATAAGACTGCAGCGAGTTCTAGCAGAGTCCAATAAGACTGCAGAGAGTTCTAGCAGAGTCCAATAAGACTGCAGAGAGTTCTAGCAGAGTCCAATGAGACTGCAGCGAGTTCTAGCAGAGTCCAATAAGACTGCAGCGAGTTCTAGCAGAGTCCAATAAGACTGCAGAGAGTTCTAGCAGAGTCCAATAAGACTGCAGAGAGTTCTAGCAGAGTCCAATAAGACTGCAGAGAGTTCTAGCAGAGTCCAATAAGACTGCAGAGAGTTCTAGCCGAGTCCAACGAGACTGCAGAGAGTTGTAGCAGAGTCCAATAAGACTGCAGAGAGTTCTAGCAGAGTCCAATAAGACTGCAGAGAGTTCTAGTAGAGTCCAATGAGACTGCAGCGAGTTCTAGCAGAGTCCAATAAGACTGCAGCGAGTTCTAGCAGAGTCCAATAAGACTGCAGAGAGTTCTAGCAGAGTCCAATAAGACTGCAGAGAGTTCTAGCGTCCAGATTTTTGAGAAGAGCGACGAGCTGGTCGAAATAGCCGTCTAGAGTGGTCTCACAGTCAGAGATGGGAAGAACAGTACAAATCTCGGAGATGGCCTCTTTTAAGAGAGCGTCTACCTGCTGGTTCTCTAGAAGGGTTATCAGCTCCCCTGCTATCATGGTACACTCTGAGCACGTGTCTCCTACACTGCTGCTCACTTCGTAGCTGCTCACTGTCTCCTGGTTGTCTAGGTTACTGCTGCTAACTTGGTAGCTGCTCACTGTCTCCTGGTTGGAGCTGCACAGGCCAGCGTAGCCACATACAGTTTTACCGTCCATCCCTGAGATGAGTGTTTCTATGGTGACCATGTAGCTGTGTAGAGTCTCCTTGCAGTCCGGTATGGGCAGGATAGAACACGCCTCGTCCAGCACTGCTTCTATCTGCTGCTGCACAGTCGGGTCCTGTAGCTCCTTTATAACAAGGTCAGCTATCTCAGCACACTCTGAGCACACATCCCCCACTCCTACTACTGATCCTGGACAAGCATCCAGAGCCACACATGTCCCCTCTACGTCTAGGTTCTGTGCTTTAACCAGGGTCCCCTCGAGGAGCTTGGTGATGAGTGAGTTACAGAAAGGAATAGAAATCAGCTCACAGATAACGGGAGCTAGGTCTTTGTTAATGGCGATTGTTTCCGGGTCATTAGCGGCTTTCTTCACTTCTCCTAGCAGGTCCTGACAGCCAGCACAGAGGGGTGAGTCGTCCCCGACTAAAGAGGTCACTGCTTGTGGGGCGGGACAAGCCCCGATCTGCTTGCAGATAGCATCAGGATTGAACATGGGAATTAGTTTGTCAAGGAACTGATCTATTGCGGTGTCCGCGATAACCTCGCAAAAGGCTACGGTCGTTAGGCCACATATCTCGTGTACTGCAATGTGTATCAGATCCAGCGTATCCTTGGAGGTCAGGATAGTCTGAACCACATCCATACCATCAGTACAAGCCTTGCAGCCCTCCTCGTCCTGGAGACCCTTCCTTATTACCTGGAATAGCTCTGTACTTTCTATGAGGTCCCTAACTTGTTGAGAGCAGAGTCCTATCTTCGAGCAGAGTTGCTGCACATCAATCGAGCCTACAAGCAGGTCGAGATAGAAGTGTCCGTACTCCTTGACCAGTGCACTACACTCATTAGAAACGAAGGGGAGCTCACTACACACCTTCTCAGTAGCAGCCACTACCTCGTCTATTGTAGCGTTAGTTAGCACTCTCTTCACCACCTCATCCCCCAGGAACTCACAGAACTCGCACTGTATGGAGTCTTGAAGAGGGGCCATGGTAGTAGCGCACACAGCAAGTTGAGAGCAGGCAGTGCCAGGATCCAGAGCCTCAACCACACTCTCTAACTGGGACAACTCACTATCTACCCAGTTATCACAGTCCTGTATGGGCACATTGGCGCACACTACCTTCTTCAACACGCCCAGCAGATCTTTAGTGTCCTTGTCGTCCATTATAACCTTGAGTTCGGACACAGCTGCTTTACAAAGCGTACACTTAGCTGGGTCTATGATCTGCACAGCTACTGAGCTGACTCCCAGCACTAATAGTGCTCCAATTAGTACTCCTCTCATCATTACCAGCTACACTAGGAGATAGGGTGTTAGTTAAAACAATTAGTACTCCTCTCATCATTACCAGCTACACTAGGAGATAGGGTGTTAGTTAAAACAATTAGTACTCCTCTCATCATTACCAGCTACACTAGGAGATAGGGTGTTAGTTAAAACAATTAGTACTCCTCTCATCATTACCAGCTACGCTAGGAGATAGGGTGTTAGTTAAAACAATTAGTACTCCTCTCATCATTACCAGCTACACTAGGAGATAGGGTGTTAGTTAAAACAATTAGTACTCCTCTCATCATTACCAGCTACGCTAGGAGATAGGGTGTTAGTTAAAACAATTAGTACTCCTCTCATCATTACCAGCTACACTAGGAGATAGGGTGTTAGTTAAAACAATTAGTACTCCTCTCATCATTACCAGCTACACTAGGAGATAGGGTGTTAGTTAAAACAATTAGTACTCCTCTCATCATTACCAGCTACACTAGGAGATAGGGTGTTAGTTAAAACAATTAGTACTCCTCTCATCATTACCAGCTACACTAGGAGATAGGGTGTTAGTTAAAACAATTAGTACTCCTCTCATCATTACCAGCTACACTAGGAGATAGGGTGTTAGTTAAAACAATTAGTACTCCTCTCATCATTACCAGCTACACTAGGAGATAGGGTGTTAGTTAAAACAATTAGTACTCCTCTCATCATTACCAGCTACACTAGGAGATAGGGTGTTAGTTAAAACAATTAGTACTCCTCTCATCATTACCAGCTACACTAGGAGATAGGGTGTTAGTTAAAACAATTAGTACTCCTCTCATCATTACCAGCTACACTAGGAGATAGGGTGTTAGTTAAAACAATTAGTACTCCTCTCATCATTACCAGCTACACTAGGAGATAGGGTGTTAGTTAAAACAATTAGTACTCCTCTCATCATTACCAGCTACACTAGGAGATAGGGTGTTAGTTAAAACAATTAGTACTCCTCTCATCATTACCAGCTACACTAGGAGATAGGGTGTTAGTTAAAACAATTAGTACTCCTCTCATCATTACCAGCTACACTAGGAGATAGGGTGTTAGTTAAAACAATTAGTACTCCTCTCATCATTACCAGCTACACTAGGAGATAGGGTGTTAGTTAAAACAATTAGTACTCCTCTCATCATTACCAGCTACACTAGGAGATAGGGTGTTAGTTAAAACAATTAGTACTCCTCTCATCATTACCAGCTACACTAGGAGATAGGGTGTTAGTTAAAACAATTAGTACTCCTCTCATCATTACCAGCTACACTAGGAGATAGGGTGTTAGTTAAAACAATTAGTACTCCTCTCATCATTACCAGCTACACTAGGAGATAGGGTGTTAGTTAAAACAATTAGTACTCCTCTCATCATTACCAGCTACACTAGGAGATAGGGTGTTAGTTAAAACAATTAGTACTCCTCTCATCATTACCAGCTACGCTAGGAGATAGGGTGTTAGTTAAAACAATTAGTACTCCTCTCATCATTACCAGCTACACTAGGAGATAGGGTGTTAGTTAAAACAATTAGTACTCCTCTCATCATTACCAGCTACACTAGGAGATAGGGTGTTAGTTAAAAACAATTAGTACTCCTCTCATCATTACCAGCTACACTAGGAGATAGGGTGTTAGTTAAAACAATTAGTACTCCTCTCATCATTACCAGCTACACTAGGAGATAGGGTGTTAGTTTAAAACAATTAGTACTCCTCTCATCATTACCAGCTACACTAGGAGATAGGGTGTTAGTTTAAAACAATTAGTACTCCTCTCATCATTACCAGCTACACTAGGAGATAGGGTGTTAGTTAAAACAATTAGTACTCCTCTCATCATTACCAGCTACACTAGGAGATAGGGTGTTAGTTAAAACAATTAGTACTCCTCTCATCATTACCAGCTACGCTAGGAGATAGGGTGTTAGTTAAAACAATTAGTACTCCTCTCATCATTACCAGCTACACTAGGAGATAGGGTGTTAGTTTAAAACAATTAGTACTCCTCTCATCATTACCAGCTACACTAGGAGATAGGGTGTTAGTTAAAACAATTAGTACTCCTCTCATCATTACCAGCTACACTAGGAGATAGGGTGTTAGTTAAAACAATTAGTACTCCTCTCATCATTGCCAGCTACACTAGGAGATAGGGTGTTAGTTAAAACAGAGAGTGTTAGTTAAAAACAAAGGGTGTTAGTTAAAACAGAGAGTGTTAGTTTAAAACAGAGAGTGTGAAATAAAAACAGAGGGTGTTAATTAAAAACAGAGTGTTATTCAAAAACAGAGAGTGTTATTCAAAAACAGAGGGCGTTAGTTAAAAACAGAGTGTTATTAAAAAACAGAGTGTAATTAAAAAACAGAGGGCGTTAGTTAAAAACAGAGAGTGTGAAATAAAAACAGAGGGTGTTAATTAAAAACAGAGTGTTATTCAAAAACAGAGAGTGTTATTCAAAAACAGAGAGCGTTAGTTTAAAAACAGAGGGTGTTAATTAAAAACAGAGTGTTATTCAAAAACAGAGAGTGTTAGTTAAAAACAGAGAGTGTGAAATGAAAACAAAGTGTGTTAATTAAAAACAGAGTGTGAAATAAAAACAGAGGGTGTTAATTAAAAACAGAGTGTTATTAAAAAACAGAGGGCGTTAGTTAAAAACAGAGTATTATTAAAAAACAAAGGGTGTTAGTTAAAAACAGAGAGTGTTAGTTAAAAACAGAGAGTGTGAAATAAAAACAAAGGGTGTTAATTAAAAACAGAGTGTTATTCAAAAACAGAGAGCGTTAGTTTAAAAGAAAGGGTGTTAATTAAAAACAGAGGGTGTTAATTAAAAACAGAGAGTGTTACTTAAAACAAAGAGTGTTAGTATAAAACAAGATTTTGAACCTTACAAACCACAATTTGGATCTATATTGTAAAATTCAACAATGGCGCATGATTGCTGGCATAATTGCTGGCTGAGTTCGTTAGAAATCAAACTGTTCTGAAAAAGAAGGAAGAGTAGTTGGTAGTATGGCATGATGCATGATAAGCAGGTAATTTGATACTATCAGTTGAGCTGTCACCTGACCAGCCCCCTGCAACCCTATTATATCTTAACTTGTCCCGAGGTATCAATCACTCCAACTTCTCTAATTTAATCTTCTTATCACAAACTTTCCCAAGATATTGCGCGTCATTTTGTTACCTGTAACTACTTCGGGCGTGAACAACTGATAAGAATCTGTCATTCTGTACAATGGCGTAACGTTGCCTGTTGGCAAAATATGAAATATGAAATTCTATTAATGTTGAAATCTGCATCCTACTGATAGTGATAACAAAAATTTCGCCGCGGTTAAACCACGCACGATCAATTTTCCCTACGATGTACTTGTATTTTGTACTATTAATTCTTTCGAGTGAAAAGTGTGACTGGAAAAAGGTGCAACATATTTACATACTACGATTTTAATAAATGAGTGGGATCCGCGCATGTAATGGTTAAACTTGATCATTTATTTGACAAATGTAGCGCCGCGCGCATCAACAATAAATGAATCCAGAAAATTGCGGAAAATAACTTTGCGAAGGAGGAACTTCACTGTAGTTAATTAACACATGGCTAGCGTCGTGCGCAGCATAACAGACGCTTCCAATACACATAATTATAGGGGAGTGCTCTATATTGCGAAGGAGCAGACTTTTGTCGTCACTGCAGGACCGTCGGGCCACCTCATATATCCAAACCCGATTACTTATTCCCTACGATCTTTTAATAGTCACGATCCTCTAATAGTCACGATCCTCTAATAGTCAGGATCCTCTTATAGTCACGATCCTCTAATAGTCAGGATCCTCTTATAGTCACGATCCTCTAATAGTCAGGATCCTCTTATAGTCACGATCCTCTAATAGTCACGATCCTCTTATAGTCGCGATATTTTAATAATCATGATACTTTAATAGTCGAGACATGCTTATCGTTACAACTGAGCACAAACGATATACCTTATTGGACGTTTTTTGACCGGAAATTAGGTGAACGTATATAATGTTTGACGGACTTTAAAATGAACGCTCGGAGGCAATCAAACCGATTAAAAATCAAAAATTTCTAAAATATTTTTGGGCGTTTTTAAACAATTTAAAGATACATTTTCGATCAATTTTTAATACAGTAAGCAAGAAAAGTACAAATTAGTGTAGTCGTTAAACAGTAAAAATGTTGATGTCTAACGATAAAAATTGAAATCGAAAAAATTAAAAAGTCGTCATATCCTGGGGCTGGACAATAAGTTCGTAGTGGAATACTTGTGGGAAAAAAATCAACGGACTTTGACTTGAAGTTCAAGTCAAAGTCCGTTGATTTTTTTCCCACAAGTATTCCACTACGAACTTATTGTCCAGCCCCAGGATATGACGACTTTTTAATTTTTTCGATGTTGAACGGAAATTTTATTTGAACGAACTTTATTTGAACGCTAGGGCCTTCAGCATTCGATTAATTTCCGTTCAAATAAAGTTTGATAAGGTAGCTAAATATTTGTTAACGGTAAGGATATAGATTTGTAACAATTTGACCAATGTGCGAGTACGGGTTATACAGTGTGAACTGTGAAAGTGTGGTTATTGCACTTTTACTACTCAACCCAAACTTACAAGTGACTTTCTGTATAGTATAATGTATTATTTACAGGTGATTTGTGTAGTACATTGTCCATTGTCCAATGTATTATTTATTCATATGTAGTGAAATGTTATTTATTATAGGTAACAAGGGCAAGTCCAGGAGGTTTGCCCTTGTTGCCATGGCAATCAATTAGGTAATTATTCGCAGAGAGGGGAGCTTCCTGCTCGCAAATAACCCATGTATCTGCAGTGTATATAGGTGCGTGATTGTGTTGTGTACTGTCAACTAATTTACTATTTAACAGTTAGATTTTATCTGTCCACAAATGCTCGTTTGTACATACGGATCTGTATGTATTTCGTGCCCGCGCGTTCCCTCCAGCAAGCTGTCGGGAATTATCGCACTTAGCACTCAGAAGCCAAGGTATTATAGTATTATAATATAATGATACCTTGGCTATCGCACCGATTATATAAGACCAGAAGCGTGTAGTTATACGCGAATCTAACTGCATGTATAATAAGATTATACCAGTTATTGCACTCGGCTGCGCCTCGTGAAATAACTGCAATAATCGGCTGCGCCTCGTGAAATAACTGCAATAATCGAGCTCGGCTTCGCCTCGTGCGATTAATAGTGTAATCGCATTATACGCAGTTAGATGAGCGTATATAAGTAACTACATATATATAAGTAACTACAGTCTAGTAGTGTGATAGTTGCATCTCCTTGTTATGACACATCCTGACAAGCAATATGAAGAGCTGCTTGCTGTAGGACGGTGGGATGCTAGTGTGGGAGCTGCTTGTTGTCGCTTAAGTTTCTTCTTATTCGCTCATTCTATTCACTGTCTCTCACGTGACACTCATTTCTATGTTTTCATTCCAATGAAATATTCCCAGTAAGTAGTTATATATTAAACTTAAATAAGATCGTATTATAAATTGATGCGTTTTGAAAACACTGTTAATGTTATATTGCTGTTATATTGCTGTTACATTGCTGTTGCATTGCTGTTACATTACTGTTGCGGTGAGGGTGAAGGTGAGGGTGAAGGTGAGGGTGAGGGTGAGGGTGAGGGTGAGGGTGAGGGTGAGGGTGAGGGTGAGGGTGAGGGTGAGGGTGAGGGTGAGGGTGAGGGTGAGGGTGAGGGTGAGGGTGAGGGTGAGGGTGAGGGTGAGGGTGAGGGTGAGGGTGAGGGTGAGGGTGAGGGTGAGGGTGAGGGTGAGGGTGAGGGTGAGGGTGAGGGTGAGGGTGAGGGTGAGGGTGAGGGTGAGGGTGAGGGTGAGGGTGAGGGTGAGGGTGAGGGTGAGGGTGAGGGTGAGGGTGAGGGTGAGGGTGAGGGTGAGGGTGAGGGTGAGGGTGAGGGTGAGGGTGAGGGTGAGGGTGAGGGTGAGGGTGAGGGTGAGGGTGAGGGTGAGGGTGAGGGTGAGGGTGAGGGTGAGGGTGAGGGTGAGGGTGAGGGTGAGGGTGAGGGTGAGGGTGAGGGTGAGGGTGAGGGTGAGGGTGAGGGTGAGGGTGAGGTGAGGGTGAGGGTGAGGGTGAGGGTGAGGGTGAGGGTGAGGGTGAGGGTGAGGGTGAGGGTGAGGGTGAGGGTGAGGGTGAGGGTGAGGGTGAGGGTGAGGGTGAGGGTGAGGGTGAGGGTGAGGGTGAGGGTGAGGGTGAGGGTGAGGGTGAGGGTCCACTACAAACTAATTATCCAGGAAATTACTACTTTTTAATTTCGGTAAATTTCAATTCTCTCAGTAACTGCTTATTCCTATCAGACTAAATGATAACATTGGATCAATAAAAACAAGTTCAAAGTTGTTATAAAAATTTTAAATTAGTAAAAAGTTTAAACTAAATCACATTATATGGCATGACTGTGTAGCTATAACGCTATAAGAAGTGTACATATTAGCGTGTGATGATATACTAATCTTATCTGATAACTTAGCAAATGTGTTTAGTCTGAATGTAGTTGTACTGTGAGTTGTACCTGAGTCTGACATGCTACTGCACTACTGCTAGTTGCTACCTCTCGTGGGAATACTGCCATTCTCTCAGACACTTTATAAATTTATATAATTCTGTGAGACATTTTTCACTATAATTTTCATTTCTCTTAGCGCAGGTCTGATCTGATTATCTCGCTAAGTAGTTATTATGATATAGTAATATTATACATACAGGAGGGTTTTTTTAAACGCTTACATTACATACTAATTTATATTACCTGCTAGTTTACATTACCTAATACCTGCTAGTTTCTATAGATAGTTTGTATAACAGTAAAACCTGTTATTGTTGTGAAACTTGATTTCAACTTCATGATAGCAGTTCAGTCGACCAACAAAGTAGTTTACATGCTAGTTTACAAAGTAGCTCCCGTGACGAGCTTTAGAGGTAGTGATTAATAATTTTGAATGAAATTTTCAGAATAAATTTATAGTAGATACTAATCTCATGGACATATATAAATTATGGATAATAACCTAACATATTACATATAACATATGACCAATGGTCTCGCCAATAACATGGTCATTGCGCTCCTACTAAATCGCTCGCCCAAATTTTAAGAAAATTCTTGTGAAAAGGCCCTTTAGGCATGAAAGTGATCAAGATCGGTGTATTTTTGGACGCTGATTCCGAATCACCCCTCATGACGTAGGGTTAAAATGCTTCCCTGGAGAGTTATGGGCAAAAACCGTTTTGGTCACGTGACAGGCTAGTAAAACGTGAATTCGATTATTTAGGGCTCGGGTTAGGGTTAGGGTTGTGGTTAAGATTATGGATAGCTTCGGGGTTATGGTTAGGGTTAGGGTTGGGATTAGGGTTTATGTAAAACCGTTTTGTACGGCTGCAAAACCAAAAAAACCAAAGTCACGTGAAATTTTTGGGCGAGCGATTTAGTAAGAGCCTGGTCATTGACCATGTTATTAACCATATGACCATGTTATTAACTGTCAAAGTTTGGGCAAATGCACCAACTTTGACAGATTTCATAAATTTATAACGGTTCTTTTTTCTGTTTTTGGTCCGGGGTTCGAAATTTCATACTCTAGCAGCTGTATCTCTCTCACTCCTAACTGATTCTTTACACAGGTTACTATGGTAATGGGGCGTGTGGCTACAACAGGTAACCATGGTAACCATTTGGCTACAGCCAGGGAGCGGATTGAGGACGAGGTTACGTGTCCCGTGTGCATGGACCGCTTCACTGTAACAGGTAACCATGGTAACTAGCAGGAAATTTAAACTAGCAGGTGATGTAAACTAAAAGGTAATGTAAACTAGCAGGTAATATAAACTAGCAGACGTAATATAAACTATTAATTTATTAACTAATTGATTTCACTGCAGGTGACCATGTCCCCCGTATTCTGCCCTGCCACCACACTGTTTGTCACATGTGTCTGATGGGTATTTCTAGAGCTGATAATCAACAGGTCACTTTTTATCTCAAGGTAAACCTTTTTTATTTAAATCCTTGCTCTTTTATTTTGAAGTGTTTGCCTTTTTATCCTGGATCAAATTATTATTTATCACTAGGACAGTTCTAGTATTTTACATATTTCAACTAAGAAACAACCGACCAGGAACATACCCACACCGAACCACAATTTTCCGATTTTCTTTTGCCGATTGCCGAACCGAACTTTTTGAACATTTTTTGGTCCCGACTGCACTGTTTATCTGTTTATGAAGCCATGAACTTAAAAGCGTAATTAAATGGTTATAACTGGTAATAAGTTATGGCACATTTATTTTATTATTCTATCAAATAGTAGATCACACGTGCACTATACACCCCTGCGCGCGCACGTGCACTGTACAATCCCCATGCGCGCGCACGTGCGCTGTACATAGTGTTCAATCCCCCCCATGCGCGCGCACGTGCGCTATAAATCTGAAACAAATTACCATTTGTTCTGTTGAAATTGTGTATAGCATTGTGTATAGGTTATTAATGGTTTTATCAGTGACCACGTGATTTCTCTTCAGTGTCCGTCCTGTAGAAACCAAGCTGAGGTTCCCAACGGGGAGATAATAAACTTTGAGGTAGATTTCCGGGTAAACAGGTTGATAGAAGTGTTATCAAGACTCCAGCACCATGACAACCCTGGTCTACCAGCAGACACTGTCTGGGCAAAAGCGGCGCTGTTCAGACCTGAGGTAAACAAGTCTGCTAACGCATTGCGTTCCTTCCTCAGACAGGTCAGCTCTAAACACGTTTTATATACATTTTGTTACGGTGATATGAGTGTTGTTACGGTGATATAAGTGTTGTTAGTGTTACGGTGATATAAGTGTTGTTACGGTGATATAAGTGTTGTTATGGTGATATAAATGTTGTTACGGTGATATAAATGTTGTTACGGTGATATAAATGTTGTTACGGTGATATAAATGTTGTTACGGTGATATAAATGTTGTTACGGTGATATACGTGTTGTCGTGGTGATATAATGTATAAGTGTTGTCAAAATATAGCATATATAGACATTCTAGGAAAAAAATTTTCCTACTACTATTGCCGAAGACAAAAAGATCGTACTAGGGAATAAATGCCCCCTCAAAATTCAATTTTTGACAATTTTTGTTAAACTGAGTTCAAAAACAATTACTACCTATTCCTAAGACCTAACATTTTATATACCGGGACTAGTTTTTTCGGTATAGTTTCGAGAAAACTCTGACAAAGCCAAATGAATAAGGTTTTTTAAATTGGTCGGTGGTAAGTGGTTTAATTGATAGTTTTGTACCACAAATGTGACATAAAATGGCTCTCTTTTTCTCCCTCCTCGCTCTCTCTCCCATTACTGCACATTATGTAGCGTTGGCACATGAATCATAATTAGGTTAGCCACAAGATAATACTATAAGCTTATTAGGGGAGATTGCACTTATTGCGGTCTGTTTGGACTGCAGAGAGAGTTCATACAATCTTATGCGTGTTTTCAAATATAATAGGCGGGTGTTAACAATGGTTAATTTCTAAAACGATTTAAATAAAATGGAAAGCGGTAGTGATCACGTGACCCCATGTGATCACGTGACCCACATGTGATCACGTGACCCCATGTGACCATGTGACCCCCATGTGATCACGTGACCCCCATGTGATCACGTGACCCCATGTGATCACGTGACCCACATGTGATCACGTGACCCCCATGTGATCACGTGACCCCCATGTGATCACGTGACCCCCATGTGATCACGTGACCCCCATGTGATCACGTGACCCCCATGTGATGAGGTGACCCCCATGTGATCACGTGACCCCATGTGATCACGTGACCCACATGTGATCACGTGACCCACATGTGATCACGTGACCCCCATGTGATCACGTGACCCCCATGTGATCACGTGACCCCCATGTGATCACGTGACCCCAATGTGATCATGTGACCCACATGTGATCACGTGACCCCCATGTGATGAGGTGTAATGGTCGTTACTACTCGGCACTAACGCCTTAAAATCTTTAATTACAATCAAATATAAATACATGCACACATTGTATGAAATATGAATAATGTATAAAATATCATCATTCATCACGCTATTAGCAAATTTAAATAGTACTATTAATAATTTTTAAATAAATCTTATCTCTTGACATAAATTTAGAACAGCGACGCAGGGTCTGAAGAATGCGCGGTGATATTTTTATCTTGTAAATGGCAGTGAAATTGCGTGGAAGATAATTATATTTCGTTCTGAGGTAAAAGTTTTGTTGCTCGTCACTATCAACGTATGCTGTACCAAATTGGTACAGGGTGTACGGACCTTATGATCGTGGAATGTGGTTCCTATAAATAATGACTTAATTATACATGAGAAAGAATTGATTATGCGGTTATGTTAAATAATAATACGTGAGGGCACTCCGAATATAATTGCTCACCTAATGCGGGTTTTGACTCAGCGGGTAAATACTCCTACCCTTTTAACTGCGGCAGTGAAATCCCGGCCGAAGGCCGGGTTACACTAGTATACATTATATAATATATAAATTGTGGGTGGCGTCGTCTGCTGACAGTGCTCAATCGGCAAGCCGAGAGCTAGATACAAATTTCAATATTTTGTATATAATATTTATGGATTATTTATGGATAATATTTATGTTAAGTTTCGAGGTGTGATCTACAGACAGGTAATTGGTATCCCAATGGGATATGATTGTGCTTCCCAGATCGCAGACCTTTTTCTATACTGGTACGAGCATAATTACATCACATTGCAAGTTAAAAACAACATTGTATATAATATACAATAATAATAACCAACCCTGATGATTTGAGCCATACTGATGAGTCCAAATAGGACGAAACACTGTGTCTATGGATAATATATATATATTATATATATATTGTTAGTCAGCCACAACTGTCAGTAAAACAACGCCTTGACTTCAAATGTCGGTAAAATATACCTTTACAGTCATCCTCAATAAATTTAATAGATTTGTAGTGTTGTGATTAGTTTTATATATATATATATATATATATATATATATACATGACTCTTGTGCTGTTAAGGGAATTATAAAGTGCATATATTTCTTGTTGAATAAGTATAACAAGTAAAAGTAATAAACTAAGTGTTTCAGCTTGAGCTAGCTATACGTCAGAATGATGTCAACACTCTACTGCACAAGAAAAAGGTCGCAGATAGTATAAAGCTCTGTATGGCTCTCCTAAAGCAGAAAGAGAAAGAAATGTTGGACGAAATGGAATCTAGGAGGGTAAAGAACGAGGAGGCTCTCGTATTGCAGCAGGTAGAATAGTATAAAACGAGCAGGCTCTCGTATTACAACAGGTAGAATAATATAACACGAGCAGGCTCTCGTATTGCAGCAGGTAGAATAGTATAAAACGAGCAGGCTCTCGTATTGCAGCAGGTAGAATAGTATAAAACGAGCAGGCTCTCGTATTACAACAGGTAGAATAATATAACACGAGCAGGCTCTCGTATTACAACAGGTAGAATAATATAACACGAGCAGGCTCTTGTATTGCAGCAGGTAGAATAGTATAAAACGAGCAGGCTCTCGTATTGCAGCAGGTAGAATAGTATAAAACGAGCAGGCTCTCGTATTACAGCAGGTAGAATAATATAACACGAGCAGGCTCTCGTATTACAACAGGTAGAATAGTATAAAACGAGCAGGCTCTCGTATTACAGCAGGTAGAATAGTATAAAACGAGCAGGCTCTCGTATTACAACAGGTAGAATAATATAACACGAGCAGGCTCTTGTATTGCAGCAGGTAGAATAGTACAAAACGAGCATGCTCTCGTATTACAGCAGGTAGAATAGTATAAAACGAGCAGGCTCTCGTATTGCAACAGGTAGAATTGCTCTGTGCACTTGTAGGCAACAATTGGTTACCAGGTTAACCTTTTTTCCTACAAATGATACAAATTGTCGAACAGCAAATTAACAAGTAATACTACATACTACACTACATACTACACTACTAGTTACCATAGTAACACTACAAGTCAAGATAAAGACTTATAACGAGACTTACTGATCTTACCGACTGGACCAAATGTTAGAATACTCGATCAAATGTTAGAACCCTAAATCAAGGCAAATTATATAATGGCAGATAGGCCAAAAAATGTTTGTTCCTTTTCGCCTCTTGCCCAGATGGGGGATCGCGCCATTTGCCCCCTTCCCTGCTTCTTACACCCCTGCCTGGCCCTTGCCCTTGTTTGTCTTTTAGATACCTGGCCCTGCCCGATATTCGTGCTTTAGAGTTTTAAGATTTTTTAGATATCATTGAGCATAAGCAGTGATACAACGTATCTCGGGATGATCCGCAGAGTCTCGACTAGTTTCGGCTTACCGCCATCAACAGGATCGATGAATCATCTAGCGGGAAATTTGAAATCAATTATCAATAAACAACATTCCGAAAGTATAAAAGTAAAATTCAAAAGAAAAAGTCAGTAGGAAAATGTACGAAGTAGGTAATGTAAATAAGGTAACTACTGTGAAAGCATGGAGTGGGCCAAAACAACTACAAAACGTGCAGAGTAAGACTGAACTGAGATAGGAAGTTAAAAGGAGGAAACACGTTCGCAAGCAAAAAGTACACTTTACTGCTAATAACCTAAGAGAGAGTGTGTGTAAGTGTAAAGGGTAAAAAACGCCAAACATCGGACCTAATTCCCGGTAACTTTGCTCCTATTTAACCCAATAATCCTCGCTTTAAATTTCTCGATATAAATATCTTCAAACATGTTAAGTTCCTCTCTACTACATTGTTTAATAATACCCAAATTAAAATTGCTTAATTTCTCAGAAAGTTTGTCTTGGTGCATTTCAGATATGTGCATGGAAAGGGCCGATTTAGTGTAACAACCTGGTTTAAAAGCTGCCCTGTGGCTGTTCATTCGTGTGCTTAAAGTCAACCAGGTTTGGCCGAAATAAAAGCCACTATCGCACAGTTTACATTGGGCTACATAAATCACGTTTTCATTACTACAGTTAAGCCGCATGTCAATTCTGATAATCTGTTTGTTAACTGTCAAAGTACCATTTGCTGTTCCACTAGTTAGCTTGCATGTAAGACAGCGAGGTCTATTGCAAGCTTGTGATGTTATGTCCGCCGTATTGATGGAGTTGGGTGCTGAGTCAGCAGGTGTTGTCGCAAATCTCCGCCTCTTGAACATTTCATCTGCGATGTTGTTGTCCCTTCTGTGAGCTATTGTTATGGATACCTGCTTACCAATGATATGCTCAATAGTTTGTTTCTTATCTTCAAGGAAGCTCCTGATTTCGTTGAGTTCCTTGCAGTACTGTGTTGAGAGGATCAAGTTGCAGTGTTCACTATTTGGCATAGACTCATTGGTATTCTCCCTCGGTGTAAGGCGTTGATCTCGGTTAACCAGACTAGCTTTGGTTAATGCTGCCTTAAGTTCTGCATCCCTGTATCCGCTTTTCTTGAAGTCTCCCATAATCTCTTGTGCTGCTTCCATAAAAGTGTCCTCATCTGAGCATATGGTTTTTGTTCTTAGAAGTTGTGAGTAAGGAACGCTTTTGAAGACATGAGGAGGATGGTGACTGTTCCTCTGTAGAAAAGATCTGTTATCAGTAGGTTTCTTGAACAGAGAGGTAGCCAGAGTTACTGGTGTGTCGTGTTCTGGATCTGTTATCCTGACCTTAACATCCAAGAAGCTTAGCTCTCTACCTCCATCCCCTGTGAACTCTATCCCGTAAGTTGATGACTCACTGTTGAGTTTAGAGACGAAATCCTCAAATTCCTCTTTCGTACCTCTCCATATACCGAAAATGTCGTCGATATACCTTTTCCATAATCTGATGAGTACATCCCACTCTGGTATTTTAGATTTGAGATGTAGTTTGAGAAATTTGAGGAATGTGTCAGCCAAAGGTCTAGATATGGAGCCGCCTGTTGGTACTCCTTTGATGGCTTTGAAATACATGCCTCTGTACTCTAGAGTGGAGTTTTGAAGACAGAATTCGATGCATGGGAGTATGCCGCTTCTGATTTCAGGGGTTAGGGTTCTATCCTCTTCCAGTGCTGCTTTGACTGACTGTAGAACGATGGTCTGGTCCATGCTCGGGTAAAGGGCTTTCACGTCTAGAGTATAGAGTAATTCGCCTTCTTCTATTCCGACTTCTTTTATTTGGTGTAGGAAATCGTTTGTATCCTTGATGTATTCATCACTAGCATAGTTACGTGAAACTTGGCCGAAGTGGTGAGCAAGGAATTGTTCAAGCCTGGTTGTTGGAGATTGGGTAAGAGCGTGTACTAATCTCGATGGGGGAATGGTCCTGTCTAGGATTTGTTGGGGGTCTAGTTTGTGGATCTTGAATAGTGGGTATGGTATTCCTGTCCTTGTCTTAAAACAGGTTTTTCTCATTTTCCCTGATAAAGGAGGAAGTGTCCTTGTGATGAACCCCCAGGATGTGGATAAAGCTATAAGAGCTGAACTCAGCAAATCAGATGGTTACAGCAGTCTACCAGAAGACCCTAATGATGGAATTCTTAAAAACCAGAAGTTGCTTATTGAAAACCTAATCAATAACGGCTCTTTCAACAACAAGATTTTAGAAACCATTACGGGGTACACAGAAAGAGGAGGGAAAATGAGAAAAACCTGTTTTAAGACAAGGACAGGAATACCATACCCACTATTCAAGATCCACAAACTAGACCCCCAACAAATCCTAGACAGGACCATTCCCCCATCGAGATTAGTACACGCTCTTACCCAATCTCCAACAACCAGGCTTGAACAATTCCTTGCTCACCACTTCGGCCAAGTTTCACGTAACTATGCTAGTGATGAATACATCAAGGATACAAACGATTTCCTACACCAAATAAAAGAAGTCGGAATAGAAGAAGGCGAATTACTCTATACTCTAGACGTGAAAGCCCCTTACCCGAGCATGGACCAGACCATCGTTCTACAGTCAGTCAAAGCAGCACTGGAAGAGGATAGAACCCTAACCCCTGAAATCAGAAGCGGCATACTCCCATGCATCGAATTCTGTCTTCAAAACTCCACTCTAGAGTACAGAGGCATGTATTTCAAAGCCATCAAAGGAGTACCAACAGGCGGCTCCATATCTAGACCTTTGGCTGACACATTCCTCAAATTTCTCAAACTACATCTCAAATCTAAAATACCAGAGTGGGATGTACTCATCAGATTATGGAAAAGGTATATCGACGACATTTTCGGTATATGGAGAGGTACGAAAGAGGAATTTGAGGATTTCGTCTCTAAACTCAACAGTGAGTCATCAACTTACGGGATAGAGTTCACAGGGGATGGAGGTAGAGAGCTAAGCTTCTTGGATGTTAAGGTCAGGATAACAGATCCAGAACACGACACACCAGTAACTCTGGCTACCTCTCTGTTCAAGAAACCTACTGATAACAGATCTTTTCTACAGAGGAACAGTCACCATCCTCCTCATGTCTTCAAAAGCGTTCCTTACTCACAACTTCTAAGAACAAAAACCATATGCTCAGATGAGGACACTTTTATGGAAGCAGCACAAGAGATTATGGGAGACTTCAAGAAAAGCGGATACAGGGATGCAGAACTTAAGGCAGCATTAACCAAAGCTAGTCTGGTTAACCGAGATCAACGCCTTACACCGAGGGAGAATACCAATGAGTCTATGCCAAATAGTGAACACTGCAACTTGATCCTCTCAACACAGTACTGCAAGGAACTCAACGAAATCAGGAGCTTCCTTGAAGATAAGAAACAAACTATTGAGCATATCATTGGTAAGCAGGTATCCATTACAATAGCTCACAGAAGGGACAACAACATCGCAGATGAAATGTTCAAGAGGCGGAGATTTGCGACAACACCTGCTGACTCAGCACCCAACTCCATCAATACGGCGGACATAACATCACAAGCCTGCAATAGACCTCGCTGTCTTACATGCAAGCTAACTAGTGGAACAGCAAATGGTACTTTGACAGTTAACAAACAGATTATCAGAATTGACATGCGGCTTAACTGTAGTAATGAAAACGTGATTTATGTAGCCCAATGTAAACTGTGCGATAGTGGCTTTTATTTCGGCCAAACCTGGTTGACTTTAAGCACACGAATGAACAGCCACAGGGCAGCTTTTAAACCAGGTTGTTACACTAAATCGGCCCTTTCCATGCACATATCTGAAATGCACCAAGACAAACTTTCTGAGAAATTAAGCAATTTTAATTTGGGTATTATTAAACAATGTAGTAGAGAGGAACTTAACATGTTTGAAGATATTTATATCGAGAAATTTAAAGCGAGGATTATTGGGTTAAATAGGAGCAAAGTTACCGGGAATTAGGTCCGATGTTTGGCGTTTTTTACCCTTTACACTTACACACACTCTCTCTTAGGTTATTAGCAGTAAAGTGTACTTTTTGCTTGCGAACGTGTTTCCTCCTTTTAACTTCCTATCTCAGTTCAGTCTTACTCTGCACGTTTTGTAGTTGTTTTGGCCCACTCCATGCTTTCACAGTAGTTACCTTATTTACATTACCTACTTCGTACATTTTCCTACTGACTTTTTCTTTTGAATTTTACTTTTATACTTTCGGAATGTTGTTTATTGATAATTGATTTCAAATTTCCCGCTAGATGATTCATCGATCCTGTTGATGGCGGTAAGCCGAAACTAGTCGAGACTCTGCGGATCATCCCGAGATACGTTGTATCACTGCTTATGCTCAATGATATCTAAAAAATCTTAAGATCCTAACGTATTTTATCTTGGGAGGATTGCGGCTAATTAACACCCTTGCTGGACAATCTCTACTTTCCTTAACGTCAGCGAAAGCTTTATCAATTTGCTTTAGAGTTTAGTGCTTTAATTATATAATTATTTAACTTTCAATCAACTTAACTCTACTTATTGCCCCTGCCCCTGCTCCTGCTCCTGCCCCTGCTCCTGCCCCTGCTCCTGCCCCGCTGTGCCCCAATATGAGCATTGAGCTGTCTGCATGGTTCAGGAGGAAGCGGTGATGGAGCTAGAAAACATGGAAAGTGTGTTAGCTCTGCAAAGAAGCTGCTTCTCACACTGTCAGACAGAGGAGCTTATAGCGGTGGAGGCTGAAGTTTTGCCCCTTCTAGAGGTGTACAGTAAGCGCCACCTCGTCATCAGGAAACCTCTCCTGCCTGAAACACTGACCTCTTTCACACAAGGTAAGCTTTTAACTTTTATAATTTTCTACGGTAACATTTTACTGTGCTATTATGTCCCCTTTGACGGCCCCAACGTTAATGTGGCTCTTGCACTGTAAGAGCTGTAAGAGCCACAGAACTTAATATTGTGTTGGTTCAGACTTCAGCCAAATTGATTATTATATAATCTTTTTATTTTTCTTGTTTAGTTAGTTGTCATTCGGCCACACATTAAGCAACTTATATTGCAGTACCATTTATCAATTAGCATATCAAAATATGTCATTGTAATTTTGCATGGCTGAAATGTAACGCTTGATTTATATATAATATATATAATAATTAATTGAATTTTCAAATTTGATAAATGTGGACGCCAGCAGTGCAATTTAAAGCACATTTAAACGTGCTGCCCAGTAGCACTGAAGCAAAGAAGATACAACTGGAGACACGATCAAGTGCTCACGGTTGTTGTGCAACCAATAAGTTATAAGGGAGGTTAGAAGCGCTGCCCCCAGATAGTGGCTTCTCGAAGTTCTCGTAAGAACAACTGACTTACTTGACTTAAGGCGGCTTCAGCGTCCGAGTATTGATGCGCTGTCTCCATAAAACTCTATCCGCCATAAGTCCGCCCATTTCTCCAGTGTCGTTGAGACCCGTGTCAGCTCGTAGGCTATCAACATAGGTCATGGCTGGTCTCCCCCTACTCCGCACCCCATGAGTTGGTTCCCAGAGTAGCAAGCGGTTTGCGACTAGTTCTGGGTGCCGGTGGATATGGCCTGCTAGTCGCATCCTGCGCTCTTGGATCTTCATGGTTGCTCTCGGTAGGTTGCCATAGACTTCTTTGTTGGTTTTTCGCTGCTTCCAATCCACATTAAGTGCCATCCTTAGCATTCTAGTGTAGCAGCCATCAATGCGTTTCTTCAATTGCTCTGTCAACGTCCACGTCTCAGAACCATAAAGAAGTATTGACTCCACAGTAGCAACAAATAGACGGATCTTTAGTCCTCTTCTAAGGTCAGACTTCCACATCTTCTTTAGCTTGTGGCAAGCTGCCCAAGCCTTAGCTTTTCTGACCCGCAGGTCCCTCTCTGTTGTTGCTATCCAAGCTCCAAGGTAAACAAAGTCTGTCACCTTTTCCAGCTGGTTTCCAGAACAGCTATTAAGACTGCTCGCCTCCTCTGTCATGTTCAGAGTCATGAACTTAGTTTTAGTGCCGTTCATGGCTAGCACTCAGTGCTGCTTTCTCAAGCCTGTCCAGGAGTAGTTTTGCCCCTTCAATGGTATCAGTGATAAGGGCAACATCATCTGCAAACTCGACGTCTGCGATCTTCTCGGCACCAATCCTTCTACTCCGTGCAGGCCTGAGAGTGAACCCAGAGTCCGAGTCATCATCGTCTATAGTCACTGTCATGATATAGTCAATCACGATAATGAACAAGTACGGGGCAAGAGTGTCTCCTTGCAGTACTCCAGCCAGGATATCAAAAATTTCTGTTATACCATCGGCTGTAACTACTTTAGCCTTTGTGCTCGTATAGATACCCTCAATGAGCCGCACTATGGCTTCTGGTATGCCATATGCTTTCAATATCTTCATGAGCAAACCTCTATGCACACTATCGAACGCCTTTTTGAAATCAATGAAAACCATGGTGGCCTTAAGATTTTTGGCTCTAGCACCCTCCATAATTCTTCGTAGAGCAAGGATTTGCGATGTTGTAGAGCGCCCAGGTCTAAAGCCATTCTGTTTGTCCCTTAAAACTTCCTCAAGACTTGGCTTCATCCTGTTCAGCAACATTTTGTTCAGAGTTTTACTGACTATCGATGTCAGAGATATTCCTCTGTAGTTGTCGGTCTTAGTGAGGTCCCCTTTCTTTGGCACAGGAACAATATTGCTGAGCTTCCATTGATCGGGCATGAGACCATCACATAATGCATCGTTGCAGAACTTCAGGATGACGTCATCGATGTCCACCCTCTTCATCACTTCAGGTGAGATACCATCATCACCATAAGCTTTGCCTTCTACTATCTGCTTTTTGGCAAGACGTAGTTCCTCAATGGTGAACGGGCCATCCTCTATATTCAGTGGAGGGTGTATATTCCTGATCGGAATGCTATTGTCAGGGACTGTGGGTGGCTGTCCAAGTAACCCAGAGAAGTGCTTCCTCCAGTTCTCAAGACGTTCTGTTGAGCTGCCCCCTTCCACGAGTCCACAGCTGGGATTTGTCCTCCCTGAGATATCGTTGACAAGCTTCCAGCTTTCCTTGTTCTTACAACGATCAGCAGTATCCTCAACTTTCCTGATCTTTCCTTTCAGGATCTCCTCCTCTACCTCTTTGTAGCAGGCCTTTAACAAATCCTTTTTAGTGGCGACTTCCTCTCTCTTCTCCTCACAACGCTCCTGATGGTATTGGTCCTTGGCCAAGAACAGTCCCCTCCTTGCACTGTCCACTCTTGGGTCACTTGAAGGGTCAATCTGCTTTTGTCGAGTCTTCTTTGGCAGAAGGCTCTTGTTTGCCGCCTCAATAGCAACCATAAGCTTCCCGTAGCTTTAAGAACAAGGAATCTACAAAAAACCACAAATCTTACTATATATAAAGCGAGACGATATAATCCGTGCCATTTTACTGACACCACGGCATCAACTTTAACGCGACTTTCCACAAAAACCGTAAAAGATATACAACTGAAACTTTTTTGACTGGCTCAAATGCTTTAATGGCCTCCGAATCAGCAATTTTTTCATGCTGATTCAGCATGAAAAATAAAAAATTGGCCAAGGAATAATAATTTTAGAGCCCAAAATTTGGACCCCCAAGTGTTGTCAAAACGCCAATTAAATAGGTAATAATTATTTTAGTCTCTTGAGTCCTGACACCGTTTAGGGTTATATTATACGGGTTCCTGCTAGTCAAGTTAACTGGAGAACCCCACTTGCTAGAAGAAACGAATGACAGAAGTTGATATTTGATGAGGATGAAACGACGAGACAATTCCCTCAGCACTCAGCACATCGTAAATACAGCTCTCAGACCTGATGTTGTTATCTTCTCGGATACACTCAGTCATCCTGATCTTAGAGCTGACCTGTGGAAACGAGGACAACTTCGAGGATCAGAAATCTCGAAAAAAGAAGAGATACGAACAGCTACTGGTGGATATATTATTGAGACATCAGACTGGAAACCGGGGATCTCTTAATCACGGTATCGTAAGTTGAGGGCACTGAATACCATTGCAGTAGTGTCCCTCAATTAAGGTTCCTACACTATTGGGCTTAGTCGCTATACAACTACAAGACCTGGCAACTGGCTAAAAGATCACCATGCCCAGTTTAATCCCGTTGTAGCGGGCCGGGGATTACAGCTACATCTGAGGTCGTAAGTCCCAGACATCAGAAGAAGTCAAATTTTAATGGTGTGGAAGATTCTGCGTCTGAAAAGACTAAACAATTGAGGTAATAGTTGGTTTGGTCTTGGATCAGTTATGGTGTCATGCGCTTTAGGGTACTAGGGTGTTAAGAAAAGACAAATAAATTATGCTGGCCACTGAATAAGAAAAGGATTGTGTGAGCCATTTCCACTTTTCAATACTTCAGGTTTATTGAATTTGTTAGTGTTACTATAATTAATACTTGACTAAATAAAAAAACGCGAAATCTTGAGGATTACCATTTTCAGAGCTGAGTGAGATGCGTAAAGCTGTGACAGAGAGGATGGGAGGGTATGTAGAAAAGAGCGGATCTCTCCACAGCTCAAGCAGCACGTGCAGTGCCGCGCACTCAAGCAACACGTGCAGTGCCGCGCACTCAAGCAGCACGTGCAGTGCCGCGCACTCAAGCAGCACGTGCAGTGCCGCGCACTCAAGCAGCACGTGCAGTGCCGCGCACTCAAACAGCAGTCTAAACGACTCAGGAATATCAGACACACCACCTACTCAGACAAGTGAGCATTTTCTAATTTAGCTGCTACAATTAAACGGTGTGACCATGGGGTAACGTTGCCCCCCCCCCCCCCCCCCTGAAAGCGCCCCTCCCCCTTTTTATTTGGCGCCCCTCTCTAAAATTGAACAAATTAGATGATTCTAGAGGATACGCCGGTAAAAACTCTATAAAAGTGTATTTCTAGATAAGAGCATTTCTAGATAAGAGCAAAACATGCAGTTTTGCTAGTAATATACCGTAGTTAAGTTTTTCCAAATTGTCCCACATTGAAACGACGATTTGGCGCCTCCCTAAGATAGCGCCCCTACCGATCAAATGTTTGTTGCATATACAACCATTAGGTTAACTGGGGTGGGATTTTACCCACAGCCGTATTTCGATCAGGCCAGTAGCCGAAGAATCGAAGGGTTCAGCATTTTCGTTACATAATTCTCTGGGTTGGGTCAGCGGTCTAAACACCGTAAATAAATAGTTAAAATTTTAGATATAAATATAACAGAAATGTAATAGGACACTCTCCTCAGTTGCACAAGAGAGTAATAGTTCGACCCAGGACACAGCCCCAGTGTCACGTGACCAGGACACAGCCCTAGTGTCACGTGACCACCTAGTAACAACACCCTCAGTTAGGAGACCGCTCCAAAACAGCCTCACACATTTCTCCAGCTCATGGGGTAGCCAGGGCTCAGGGCCCGGGCATTTGGATACACCCACTGGGCTATGTATCATCAACCAGACACAGGTAATCAATATAAAGTTCTTAAACCAGACACAGGTAATCAATATAGAGTTCTCAAACCAGACACAGGTAATCAATATAGAGTTCTCAAACCAGACACAGGTAATCAATATAGAGTTCTCAAACCAGACACAGGTAATCAATATAGAGTTCTCAAACCAGACACAGGTAATCAATATAGAGTTCTTAAACAGTTAAACCAGACACATGTCAGTTATTATGAATGATGACTGCTAAAAGTACCGCTTTTCAGATAGCTGTAGCAGATGCCGGTAATTGTAGAATTTGTATATTCGATTCCAATGGACACCTGGTCAACCTGTTTGGAAGAAGGGGCAGGTGAGCTAAAAATGTATCTTCGGAAAACGATAATCACCTTGACCATCCGAAAGTTACCAATTTAGAAAATTCATTTCTGATATTAATGACTTGTGTTTGTAAAGTTGAAGAATTCAATCGATGAGGCCAATAAGGTTAATTTTGTGTCTCAGTGGCTAATCCACGACAAAAGGACACTCGTAACACTTGTGTGGCTCTGCGAAAATAAAACGAGCTTACTAAGATCCCCCCCCCCCAATAAGGGGGCACGGGTAGCACTGGTTATATATACTACGGGTAACACTAGTATACTAATAATGTGGTGCCCAGGCTGACAGGCCAGTTAAACTGTCCTAACGCTGTAGCGAGCAGAGGAGATCGTATCTTTGTAGCAGACACTTACAATCACCGTATCAGCGTACACCGCCTAGACGGCTCCTTTCTCAGCTCTTTCGGTTCTAAAGGTTAGTAACTTACAATCACCGTATCAGCGTACACCGCCTAGACGGCTCCTTTCTCAGCTCTTTCGGTTCTAAAGGTTAGTAACTCACCGTATCAGCGTACACCGCCTAGACGGCTCCTTTCTCAGCTCTTTCGGTTCTAAAGGTTAGTAACTCACCGTATCAGCGATTAGTGATATGATAAGTAGTTAAGTGTTGTAAGTGAGTAGAGTTGACAGTATTACAACACCAATACTCTCTAGGAGGAATGCTGGGTGAGTTTGACAGGCCGATTGGAATTACGACTACAGAAAGTGAGGAAGTTATTGTAGCGGACACTTGGAATCACAGACTACAAGTATTCGACTTAGAAGGGAACTTTATCAGACACATCGGCAAACGTGGAACAGGTGAAAGTCAAACTTATCTTATCAATTTTAAGCTAACAAAATAACAGTTAATAATAATACGACTCCTCACCATTTGTTTATAGTTTGTGCGTGGCAGGCAGGGCAGGCGTGGTGTAATTAGTTGTGCAACTAGTTACACCCAGCGGCGCAACTAGTTACACCCGTGTAAATAATATGGCTGTTGGAATGTTCGAAGTAAAATAAGTGTTAGATTTTATTTAATTGCATAATGCACAATATATGAAGAAAAGCTGAGTTCCAAAACCCAAGGGATGGCCCAATACCAAAAAATACTATTAACACTTAAATTTAATAACTACTATTAAATCGCAAAATTGGGTTTTTAATAAAATTATACTTCAAAAAAATTAGTAAATTCAATTGCCAATATCTTAATAAAGGAGCGAGCTAGCAAAACTTTGCAGTAAATTTTCGGAATACTTAAACAATAATTGTCTAACCACTATATCGCCTCAAATTTTGGATTTAATTACTACTGTAAAATCGAAGTTATAAAAACGCTTAAATTGATGACGTCATGAAGTGTTGATGGCTTGCCAGCACTGTGACCTCTTCTTTTGATTGGTCAGCGTCGACAGTAAGCCTTCCTTACGGTGGCTTTCACAACGCGTCCCCATTCTCCAACTCCTGCTGCCGGAGAGAGAGACTCCCAAATTATATACCATAAATATATTAAACATAGATATCGACAACATACTCCGAGAGTCTTGAAGTTCTGTTACCACCGCCCCTGGTGCAACGACGGAGAGATAGGGACTTCCAGGGGAGGTCATGGCCTGCTGCGTGCAACTCGTAGGAGTATGCAATGTTCCTGTAATGTCACTGTAAACCGCTCCTTTATCGTTGTTTTGAGTGTCCGATCCAAAACCAAATCCTAGGGTACACGAGACGTGGAAGCCTGTGAGCGTGTTAGTTTCCTGCGGAAGGTGTTATTTGCCTGTGGGAAATGCGGTTATGCTGCGGTTCTAAGGTTAGTAGAGGCTATTAGAGCCTTTCCTTTGTTGTAGAGATGGCTAGTCCCTTCCTTTGCATAGGTTAGAAACACCTCCCGTTCGAGCCACCCACCCCACACTGCGTGGAGGTTCGGTGAGGTTTTTCGTGGGGCTCACTGTGACCTCATAATGTATAATGTAATTTGATGCATACCTTATCGGACATAATTGTCACGGACAAGTTTTTCACGGACCAAATTTTTCACGGACATAATTATTCACGCTCATGACCGCCCAGAGATTTCCAAAAAATTTTAAAATTTTTGGTGTTCCTTAATAAGTGTTTTACTCTTTTTCTGAACTCTAGAATGTGACTGATGATATTTGTCCAAGTATACTAATAAACTAACATAATAATCGGCTTTATTATTCAAGGACCTTAATGCGTGAAAAGTAATGTCCGTGATAATTATCAAAGTGCTGGCGAGAGAGAGAGAAAGAGAGAGAGATATATATATATATATATATATATATATATATATATATATATATATAGAGAGAGAGAGAGAGAGAGAGAGAGAGAGAGAGAGAGAGAGAGAGAGAGAGAGAGAGAGAGAGAAGAGAGAGAGAGAGAGAGAGAGAGAGAGAGAGAGAGAGAGAGAGAGAGAGAGAGAGAGAGAGAGAGAGAGAGAGAGAGAGAGAGAGAGAGAGAGACAGACAGACAGAGAGAGAGAGACAGAGAGACAGAGACAGAGACAGAGACAGAGAGAGAGACAGAGAGACAGAGAGAGACAGAGAGAGACAGAGAGAGACAGAGAGAGACAGAGAGTGAATGAATGGGAAAAGCGAGCGACTGATTTCATTCTCGGTATCATTTTGCATTTGCAGACGGCTAATCAAATTAATATCATTTCCTTTTGTTTGGGAAAGAGAGACACTGGCAGCGGTCCACTATATCCATGATTATGGGTTTTGGTCAAATGATTGACAAGGTATGTGTCTTCATTGTAACTTTATTTCAGGAGCAGGGCAGTTCCAGTGCCCCTGTGGAGTAGCAGTAGATAGTCGCGGACAAATATACGTGTGTGATCTGGACAACAAGCGAATCCAGGTGTTAGACAGCTGGGGACGATATCTGAGACACTTTGGGGCTCCCGGCACTCATCCCGGTGCTTTACACGTAAGCGTTTCCGCTAACTCTTGTCTTGTTGTCTTGTTTCCGCTAACTCTAGCCTTGTTGTCTTGTTTCCACTTACTCTTGCCTTGTTGTCTTGTTTCTGCTAACACATGTCCTTGTTGTCTTGTTTCCGCTAACTTTAGCCTTGTTGTCTTGTTTCCGCTTACTCTTGCCTTGTTGTCTTGTTTCTGCTAACACATGTCCTTGTTGTCTTGTTTCCGCTAACTTTAGCCTTGTTGTCTTGTTTCTGCTAACTCTTGCCTTGTTGTTTTGTTTCTGCTAACACATGTCCTTGTTGTCTTGTTTCCGCTAACTTTAGCCTTGTTGTCTTGTTTCCGCTTACTCTTGCCTTGTTGTTTTGTTTCCGCTAACTCTTGCCTTGTTGTCTTGTTTCTGCTTAGTTCGATGGGAGTAGTGTAGGAGGGATACACTACTAATGAGAGTAGCGTAGGAGGGATACACTACTAATGGGAGTAGTGTAGGAGGGATACACTACTAATGGGAGTAGTGTAGGAGGGATACACTACTAATGGGAGTAGTGTAGGAGGGATACACTACTAATGGGAGTAGTGTAGGAGGGATACACTACTAATGAGAGTAGTGTAGGAGGGATACACTACTAATGGGAGTAGCGTAGGAGGGATACACTACTAATGGGAGTAGTGTAGGAGGGATACACTACTAATGGGAGTAGTGTAGGAGGGATACACTACTAATGGGAGTAGTGTAGGAGGGATACACTACTAATGAGAGTAGTGTAGGAGGGATACACTACTAATGAGAGTAGCGTAGGAGGGATACACTACTAATGGGAGTAGTGTAGGAGGGATACACTACTAATGGGAGTAGTGTAGGAGGGATACACTACTAATGGGAGTAGTGTAGGAGGGATACACTACTAATGAGAGTAGTGTAGGAGGGATACACTACTAATGGGAGTAGTGTAGGAGGGATACACTACTAATGGGAGTAGTGTAGGAGGGATACACTACTAATGGGAGTAGTGTAGGAGGGATACACTACTAATGAGAGTAGTGTAGGAGGGATACACTACTAATGGGAGTAGTGTAGGAGGGATACACTACTAATGGGAGTAGCGTAGGAGGGATACACTACTAATGGGAGTAGTGTAGGAGGGATACACTACTAATGGGAGTAGTGTAGGAGGGATACACTACTAATGGGAGTAGCGTAGGAGGGATACACTACTAATGGGAGTAGTGTAGGAGGGATACACTACTAATGGGAGTAGTGTAGGAGGGATACACTACTAATGGGAGTAGTGTAGGAGGGATACACTACTAATGGGAGTAGCGTAGGAGGGATACACTACTAATGGGAGTAGTGTAGGAGGGATACACTACTAATGGGAGTAGTGTAGGAGGGATACACTACTAATGGGAGTAGCGTAGGAGGGATACACTACTAATGGGAGTAGTGTAGGAGGGATACACTACTAATGGGAGTAGTGTAGGAGGGATACACTACTAATGGGAGTAGTGTAGGAGGGATACACTACTAATGGGAGTAGTGTAGGAGGGATACACTACTAATGGGAGTAGCGTAGGAGGGATACACTACTAATGGGAGTAGTGTAGGAGGGATACACTACTAATGGGAGTAGTGTAGGAGGGATACACTACTAATGGGAGTAGTGTAGGAGGGATACACTACTAATGGGAGTAGCGTAGGAGGGATACACTACTAATGGGAGTAGCGTAGGAGGGATACACTACTAATGGGAGTAGTGTAGGAGGGATACACTACTAATGGGAGTAGTGTAGGAGGGATACACTACTAATGGGAGTAGTGTAGGAGGGATACACTACTAATGGGAGTAGCGTAGGAGGGATACACTACTAATGGGAGTAGCGTAGGAGGGATACACTACTAATGGGAGTAGTGTAGGAGGGATACACTACTAATGGGAGTAGTGTAGGAGGGATACACTACTAATGAGAGTAGCGTAGGAGGGATACACTACTAATGGGAGTAGTGTAGGAGGGATACACTACTAATGGGAGTAGTGTAGGAGGGATACACTACTAATGGGAGTAGTGTAGGAGGGATACACTACTAATGGGAGTAGTGTAGGAGGGATACACTACTAATGGGAGTAGTGTAGGAGGGATACACTACTAATGGGAGTAGTGTAGGAGGGATACACTACTAATGAGAGTAGCGTAGGAGGGATACACTACTAATGGGAGTAGCGTAGGAGGGATACACTACTAATGGGAGTAGCGTAGGAGGGATACACTACTAATGGGAGTAGCGTAGGAGGGATACACTACTAATGGGAGTAGTGTAGGAGGGATACACTACTAATGGGAGTAGTGTAGGAGGGATACACTACTAATGGGAGTAGTGTAGGAGGGATACACTACTAATGGGAGTAGTGTAGGAGGGATACACTACTAATGAGAGTAGCGTAGGAGGGATACACTACTAATGGGAGTAGTGTAGGAGGGATACACTACTAATGGGAGTAGTGTAGGAGGGATACACTACTAATGAGAGTAGCGTAGGAGGGATACACTACTAATGGGAGTAGCGTAGGAGGGATACACTACTAATGGGAGTAGCGTAGGAGGGATACACTACTAATGGGAGTAGTGTAGGAGGGATACACTACTAATGGGAGTAGCGTAGGAGGGATACACTACTAATGGGAGTAGTGTAGGAGGGATACACTACTAATGGGAGTAGTGTAGGAGGGATACACTACTAATGGGAGTAGCGTAGGAGGGATACACTACTAATGGGAGTAGCGTAGGAGGGATACACTACTAATGGGAGTAGCGTAGGAGGGATACACTACTAATGGGAGTAGTGTAGGAGGGATACACTACTAATGGGAGTAGTGTAGGAGGGATACACTACTAATGGGAGTAGTGTAGGAGGGATACACTACTAATGGGAGTAGTGTAGGAGGGATACACTACTAATGGGAGTAGCGTAGGAGGGATACACTACTAATGGGAGTAGCGTAGGAGGGATACACTACTAATGGGAGTAGCGTAGGAGGGATACACTACTAATGGGAGTAGTGTAGGAGGGATACACTACTAATGGGAGTAGTGTAGGAGGGATACACTACTAATGGGAGTAGTGTAGGAGGGATACACTACTAATGGGAGTAGTGTAGGAGGGATACACTACTAATGGGAGTAGTGTAGGAGGGATACACTACTAATGAGAGTAGCGTAGGAGGGATACACTACTAATGGGAGTAGCGTAGGAGGGATACACTACTAATGAGAGTAGCGTAGGAGGGATACACTACTAATGGGAGTAGTGTAGGAGGGATACACTACTAATGGGAGTAGTGTAGGAGGGATACACTACTAATGGGAGTAGTGTAGGAGGGATACACTACTAATGAGAGTAGCGTAGGAGGGATACACTACTAATGGGAGTAGTGTAGGAGGGATACACTACTAATGGGAGTAGTGTAGGAGGGATACACTACTAATGAGAGTAGCGTAGGAGGGATACACTACTAATGGGAGTAGTGTAGGAGGGATACACTACTAATGGGAGTAGTGTAGGAGGGATACACTACTAATGGGAGTAGTGTAGGAGGGATACACTACTAATGAGAGTAGCGTAGGAGGGATACACTACTAATGGGAGTAGCGTAGGAGGGATACACTACTAATGGGAGTAGTGTAGGAGGGATACACTACTAATGGGAGTAGTGTAGGAAGGATACACTACTAATGGGAGTAGTGTAGGAGGGATACACTACTAATGGGAGTAGTGTAGGAGGGATACACTACTAATGAGAGTAGCGTAGGAGGGATACACTACTAATGGGAGTAGCGTAGGAGGGATACACTACTAATGGGAGTAGTGTAGGAGGGATACACTACTAATGGGAGTAGTGTAGGAGGGATACACTACTAATGGGAGTAGTGTAGGAGGGATACACTACTAATGGGAGTAGTGTAGGAGGGATACACTACTAATGAGAGTAGCGTAGGAGGGATACACTACTAATGGGAGTAGTGTAGGTCGAGTTAGTACTCACATGTTATTCAGCAATCCGTTCTTCAGATGGTAATGATACGCGCATATCATGAATTATTTACCGAACAATTACAAATGAAATGGATGTATAACTAGGAGGTACACTAGGAGGTACACTAGGAGGTGCACTAGGAGGTACACTAGGAGGTACACTAGGAGGTACACTAGGAGGTACACTAGGAGGTGCACTAGGAGGTACACTAGGAGGTACACTAGGAGGTACACTAGGAGGTACACTAGGAGGTACACTAGGAGGTACACTAGGAGGTGCACTAGGAGGTACACTAGGAGGTACACTAGGAGGTACACTAGGAGGTGCACCAGGAGGGGCACTAGGAGGTACACTAGGAGGTACACTAGGAGGTGCACTAGGAGGTACACTAGGAGGTGCACTAGGAGGTGCACTAGGAGGTACACTAGGAGGTACACTACCTAGTATAACTAATTGAAGCCTTTTTTTTCTCAGGCTCCTCGAGCGATTGCTATTGATAATAACGACTACGTTTATATTACCGAGTACGAAAAGCATTATTTTCAGGTCAGTTAGAAAATTTTCATAGTTTTTTGTTTTACATGTTTTTACTTACTGGGCCGCGCTCAGCCTGTCATTACGCCTAATCTCTATTTATGAACATAATAGCCTGAGGTCCCCAGGTAAGTTTTTACTGGAACCCAAAATTTGGCAAAGTGAAGCGTGCTAAATCACTCCACAAAGCCTTGATAGTTGATACCAACTTGAATCGATGTATTTTCGGACGCTGATTCCGAATCATCCCCCATCTCAATATAAGGTTAAAATTCTCGGGTTAGGGTTAGGGTTAGGTTTGGGATCAAATTAGAGGGTCAGGGTTTCGAATACTCGTCCAGCTAGGGCCAGCTAGAGAACAAGAATTGAAAAAGTCACGTGACAGTCGAGTGTAGAGTGATTAATCATCGTCCACTATTTTGCTTTAACTAGAATTAGATATATAGTAATATACACCAATATATATTCAATATTACTAAAAGTAATGACCAAAAAAGGGTAACTTCTCGATATGCCTCAGGTTTTCGACTCTCAGGACGACTTTGTTTCGCGGTACGGTAGTCATGGTAATGGACCTGGACAATTCGACAAGCCGTGTGGAGTATCCGTGGACACGTGCGGAAAAGTTATTATCAGTGACAGTTTCAACCACAGACTGCACATATTTTGATATCTGTGACCATTAATAAAATATATATTATTTGGGTACTGGTAAGCCCACCCTGTATTCTTTTTTTTATAGTCTATTAAATAAGCGCTGTGAGTTTGCACAGACATTTTTTAGGTCCGGGACTCTACGGCGTGAGACTCTAACCCTAACCCTAACCCTTCACATAGTCATGTGTCTACACGTACTATATATATACTGCGTGACGCGCTTCCCGGCTCAAGCTTATATTTATAACCCTATTTGAGTATTCCCTAACCCTTATCCTTACCCTTACACTTACCCTTACCCTTACCCTTACCCTTACCCTAACCCTATCCCTAGCCCACCGTAGAGTCTCACGCCGTATTAAAACGTTTTACGCCGTAGAGTCCGGTCCAGACCCCAACTTTTTTCTTCCGGTTTTGATAAATTTTGAACCAAAAGTTGTTTTAAAATGTAATTAATACAAATTTACCTTGCAGAAATTGTTGCTAAAAATGCTTTACGGCGGATAATGATTAATTACTTTACATTCGAGTCTCGACTGTCACGTGACTTTTTCAGCCTGTTCTCTAGCTGGCCCTGAACAACTATTTAAAACCCTAACCCTCTAATCTGATCCCAACCCTAATCCTAACCCAATCCTTAACAAAAACATATGTTGAAACCCTAACAGTAATCCTAACGAGAAATTAGATCAACTTCCTTATATGGTCATATCACGTGATCGAGACAGTTTTCGCCAATATCTCGCCATTGTCATACGTTGTATGACCCGCCGCGCTTACCTGGGGACATCAGGCTATCATGTTTCTAAACATAAACCGAATAGAAATTAGGCGGAATGACAGGTTGAGCGCGGCCCAGTAAGACAATTAATGTTTGACGGATGTTACTCGTCTAAATTTCTTCGAAGTATGAAGTAGCGCGCGCCGCTTTCTTCTCGACGGCAAGTGCTACGAAGTAGCACGCGCCGGGCGAAACCATTAACAATGGTCAAATTAATGTTAGACATTAGAGTCAGAGTTGCGGTTACGGTTATAGTTATGGTTATGGTTATGGTTATGGTTATGGTTATGGTTATGGTTATGGTTACGGTTGAGGTTACGGTTACGGTTAGGGTTACGGCTACGCGGTTGAGTTATGTAATCAAAGTAACGGGTTATTTAAGGTGGGATAGCTATAGATCGACATGGGCTCTTTACTTCACATAGCCATATGTATACGCGTACTGCGTGACGCGCTTGTTTCACAAGTAGTACTGCAAGCGAGAGGGCTCTGGTTAGAGCAAGCTCTTTACATAGCCTAACAAGACGCGCACCAAGATGGGCTCGACAGTCCATATTTTGAACATGTTGTATTATTGTTAATGGATTAACCTGGTGTTTACCTGGGGACCCCAGTCTATTATATTCATTAAAATAGCCCTACCTGGGGACCTCAGGCTATCGGCTTTTACTAATTCGCTCGCCCAAAAATTTCACGTGACTTTGGTTTTTATGGTTTTGCAGCCGTACAAAACGGTTTTACATAAACCCTAATCCCAACCCTAGCCCTAACCATAACTTGTATCACGTGGTGACCCCCACGGTCGCTTCACTATAGTGTAGCGTCTCGACGGATTGACATCGTCAATCAAGAATCAGCGTTCAAAAATACACCGATCTAGACCACTTTCATGCCCAAAGGGCCTTTCACAAGAATTTTCTTAAAATTTGGGCGAGCGATTTAGTAGGAGCGCAGGCTATCATATTCATAAAAATAGAGATTCGGCGGGAATGATAGGCTGAGCGCGGCCCAGTAAAAATAGCCTGGCGTAATTGAAACGATTATGTGACTGCTGGTCTTACCTGGGGACCTCAGGCTATTATGTTCATAAACATATAATAGAGATTCAGCGGAATGACAGGCTGAGCACAGCCCAGTAACTGCTGGTCACGTGTTCTAGCATCAATTGAGCATCCGCACTTTTTCAGGGCGATGGAAGTCGTAATTCACTCAGCTCGAATAGAGATTCGCCCAGTAACTTACCTTATTCGGGAATATTATGACTGGGATAGAGTGGTGGGTTTTGGAAAATTCCGCCATATTTTCCCGGTCATTAATTTTCCCAGTCATAAATTAACCCGCTATAATGTTCCCGAGTAAGGTAAACTAATAGTAATACATTTTAATGCTTGGTGGGTTTTGGAAAATTCCACAGGAGGAGCAAAGTCCAAAGAAACTGCCACAAACTGCTACAAACTGCTACTAACTGCTACTAACTGGCACTAACTGCCACAAACTGCTACAAACTGCTACAAACTGGCACTTACTGCCACAAACTGCTACTAACTGCTGCAATCGCGCCCACGCATTTGTGTTCATTAAAATAGCCCTACCTGGGGACCTCAGGCTATCGGCTCTTACTAAATCGCTCGCCAAAATTTAAAGAAAATTCTTGTGAAAAGGCCTTTTGGGTATGAGATTGATCTAAATCAGTGTATTTTTAAAAACTGATTCCCAACAATTACCGCCCATGACGTAGGGTAAAAATGCTTCCCTGGAGAGTTATGGGCAAAAAACCGTTTTGGTCACGTGACAGGCTAGTAAAACATGAAATCGATTGTTTAGGGCTCGGGTTAGGGTTAGGGTTGTGGTAAGGGTTATGGATAGCTTCGGGGTTATGGTTAGGGTTAGGGTTGGGAGAACAGATAAGGGTTTATGTAAAACCGTTTTGTACAGCCGCAAAACCATAAAAACCGAAGTCACGTGAAATTTTTGGGCGAGCGAATTAGTAAGAGCCCTTCTTTACATGTTGGCGCCCCATCCCCGTTCAGCGACCGTCGCTTAAATTGGATAAATTAGGTGATTTTAGAGGGTACGCCGGTAAAATCTCTAAAAAAGTGTGTTTCTAGAGCAAAATGTGCAGTTTTGCTAGTACCTCAGTTAAGTTTTTCAAAATTGTCCCACATTCAAACAACAATTTGGCGCTCCCTGAGATGCCCCCCCTCCTGCACAGGGGGGTCAGCAGGGCCCTTCGTTACGCCACTAGCTAACCGTAACCTTAACCACATCTCTACACTTACAAGCAAATTTGTGTTTTATTATCCTGTCATGTGTGACTAAAACAGTGTTTCCCATTTAACTCTTCAGGGAAGCGTTTTTACTTTACGTCATGTGATTGATTCGTAATCAACGTTCATAAATTCTCCAATTGAAGTCACTTTTATACCCTCAGGGTCTTTTAACGAGATTTTAAATACATTTGGGCGAGCGATTTAGTGAGGGTAATGCACTAATGAAAATGATGGAATCCTTTTTAACATGATCAGGGTGATGATGATTTCCTGTAGCTCTTTTTGACAATGTCACAGTGCAGTAGCACTGCAGTTTTCTGACAAAAGTGCTTAAGTTCACTCCACAATCAGAGGTTTTAAGCACTTGTCACTTTTTTGGCCAATTTGCGTTGTCATTTCAGGGGGCTTCCAAAACAAGCAGAGGCAATGTTCAGGTGTGGCAAAATTTTGCAAAAAAGTGCAATACGGCAAATTTGGTAAATACTGCGACTCAGGTGCAGCAAATATTGAAGAAATGTGCAGCAAATTTTGTTCAATTATGTAGGTTTTTTGTGTGAGAAAGCTGCTCGAACATTACTTTATGAGGTAAGCTAATGATAATTCTTTCTATTGTCAAGCTTGTTAAGAGTAGAATGGAACGCGTTGAGTAGAATGAAATGCGCTGATACAATCACAATTACATACACAAATACATAATACTTCCTACATGGGAGTGATGGTTAATTATAAGGTGAAATGTATTAGACTAAAATATAATATATAAAAGGCCCCTGACACTATAAGAACAAACGTCAAATTATTTTAAGACCTGTCCAAAATTTTAGAGTAGCCTTCAGTTAGGTTTTGGTGATGTGACCTAAGCCTTGCGATGATGAGATCCCTTACCCCCAGAAGAGTTTGACCCCACTTATGTAAAAAGATTTTCCAAATTTCTGGGCTCTGGATGAAGCAGAGTTGTCACCTTGTTAGGAAGAAACTTTAGTCTTCTTAGCAGCTGGCAAAAATGGTAAGTTTCAAGAACCAATTGATCATAATTAAATGTATCCGATAACAAGTGAACATGGATTACGATAAAAAGCTGTAATCAAGAACAACAGTAACACTCTAACAAGCTAACCAGACTGAAGGCATGGTATCAAGGATCCTTTAGCATGCAGGTGTCAAACAGTAGAAAGTCATCCCAGAATTTCAGTCTAAACTGTACATAGGTGTCCAAAGTCACCCCAGATTTCAAGTCAAAAACAGGTGTTTAAACTCTAAACTCACCCCAGTTTTTTGATAGATTGTTGGTTTTTACACTTAAAACTATGGAAACAGTTTAAAGTGCAAATATATGCAGGAGACTGCTTAAAGTGCAAGTCCGCACCCGTCGCACCTAAATGCTGCCTCTGAAGGACAGTTGGCCCTGATGGTTTCTGACGGTTTTGGAAATATTTCTTGGCCCAAGAACTAATCGTTTCTCTTGAACTCCAATAGGTAAATTGGAGTGCACTGTAATTGTAAACACTACATGATGTTCACAATCATTAATGAGGGATTGCATTTCAGATTATGCCATGGAACGAGAAAGATGAATGCAGTTCAGAGTCTGATTACGAATTAGCTAGTGAATCAATTGATCATGATTATATTGACCAGGTTATAAGCAAGACAATTGGTTGTGAACCAATAGAAAATTCTAACCTTGATGAAAATGTTGACCTATGCGCAGAAACCAATGTTAAACAATCTAAATCAGAGATGAATGAGGGGATAAAAGAAGTGGATACACAAGAAAATGAATATTCTGATGAAGATCTGATTGCTGTTAAAGATGAGGTTCTTTCTTTAAAAACTAAGGGTAACGAAATTTATAAGTGTGGAGATTACAATAGTGCAATGCAAATTTATTCAAAGGCCATTGTATTGTGTCGGAGCCAGTTAAATGATTTACGTTCAATACTTCATGCAAATCGTGCAGCATGCCATGTTTCAGAATCAGAATACAAAATAGCTGAAGAAGATTGCAGCATTTCCATTGAACTCAATCCTCAATACCTGAAGGCAATTTTACGTAGAGCCCAAGTCAGAGAAAAGCTTGAAAAGTTGAGTCCAGCCTTGGAAGATTATAAACGAGTAATTGAACTTGATTTTCGGCAAGGAATCGCAGTAGAAGCTGCTAAACGGTTGCCAAAAGAAATTGAAATTCAACAAGAAAAAATGAAAGAGGAGTGCATGTCTAAATTGAAAGACTTGGGAAATCTTGTTTTGAAGCCCTTTGGTTTAAGCACAGAGAATTTTAACATGGTTCAGGATCCAAATTCTGGAGGATACAACATTCAGTTTTCACAGGACAAATAAGAATCTCTTGATACACCTTCTCCTTCAGCTCAACAAAGTTTCTAGAAAATGCCAATAATTCAGACCAGATTGTTATGATACAAGTTACCATGTTCTATTTCTTAATCAGCCCATTTTAGCTGCTGTCAATAGCTACTAGCTAGTACAGCCCTTTTAATTTCAAGGGTGGTCTGACACTCCAAACATGCTCAATGATCTGAAAGAGAGGAACAAAATTACTTTTCAAGGATTCTTACAAATTTAATTTTCAGTGACAAAATGTGAACTTGATAAATTTTAAGTAAATAGTTCATCATATTTACTCTGAGCTTTGCTTATCTCGTTTATTCAAATTGGAGTATAGAATGTGTAATTTTTTGTAAAATTAATGAATTATTGAAACAGATAATTGTTTTTTTTTAAATCTGCAATAGTTTATGAAATTTAGATGCCAGTTTATTCTATAGTTCAAGGGGGCTATATTTATGAGTCGCATTTGAACTTGATTTTTCTTGGAGAAGTTATCTTTTGACTCTTAGGTTGCGAACAAAATGAAGAAGCAGACTTTAGGCTAGAAACTTTATTGAATTGAAATAAAGTTTCTAGCCTAAAGTCTGCTTCTTCATTTTGTTCGCAACCTAAGAGTCAAAAGATAACTTCTCCAAGAAAAATCAAGTTTATTCTATTATGTAACTCTTTTACAATTTAAAATTTGAAGTCAATTATAAAAAGTCTTTTGATTCACTTAGCTTCTGTAGATAATTATTATTGATTATCAAGTTTGTTGGTTAGAAAATGGCTGCTGTTACTGTTGATGATTTTAAATCAGAGAAGGTATCTAAGAAAGAGGCTATAGCTTTTCTACAAGAAAATGCCACAGTTCAGGTAAATTTAGATAAATATAGTATATATATTCTGATTATTTCCCTAGGAATATGATTATTATATCTCAATTTGGCTTTAAGTAGGGTGCCCCGCTAAAAGAACTGGATTCTTCCAGGAAGCATCCCGTGCACAGAGCTTGGTCTACATATATATTAAATTATTAACCATTCATTCTGTATGTGCACGAAAATTTATTTCAATCAATAGTTAAATATATATATATAGATATAGATAAATCCATAGACACAGTATTTCGTCCTATTAGGACTCATCAGTATGGCTCAAATCATCAGGGTTGATATAGATAAATATAGATGAATATAGATAAATATAGATAAATATAGATAAATATAGATAAATATAGATAAATATAGATAAATATAGATAAATATAGATAAATATAGATAAATATAGATAAATATAGATAAATATAGATAAATATAGATAAATATAGATAAATATAGATAAATATAGATAAATATAGATAAATATAGATTTAAAATATAGTTAAGTGTAGATAAATATAGATAAATATAGATAAATATAGATAAATATAGATAAATATTGATAAATATTGATAAATATTGATAAATATTGATAAATATAGATAAATATAGATAAATGTAGATAAATATACTCAAATATAGATTTAAAATATAGTTAAGTATAGATAAATATAGATAAATATAGATAAATATAGATAAATATAGATAGATATAGATAAATATAGATAAATATAGATAAATATAGATAAATATAGATAAATATAGATAAATATAGATAAATATAGATAAATATAGATAAATATAGATAAATATAGATAAATATAGATAAATATAGATGAATATAGATGAATATAGATAATTATAGATAAATATAGATAAATGTAAATAAATATAGAGTAGTACCAGTCCTATAGAAATATGAAACTCTGACTCAGGTTGCTGGGTGGCCCCAGATCAGTTTTAGTTGAATGATGTTGTTCATCGTCGTCAGTTTCGATTAATTATGAAATATGCTCACGTCATGTCCTCAACAAGCGCAGTTTTCATACTAAGCCAGTTTTAATAATACTAAGCCAGTTTTAATAATACTAAGCCAGTTTTAATACTAAGCCAGTTATAATACTAAGCCGGTTATAATAATACTAAGCCAGTTATAATACTAAGCCAGTTATAATACTAAGCCAGTTATAATACTAAGCCAGTTATAATACTAAGCCAGTTATAATACTAAGCCAGTTATAATACTAAGCCAGTTATAATACTAAGCCAGTTATAATACTAAGCCAGTTATAATACTAAGCCAGTTATAATACTAAGCCAGTTATAATACTAAGCCAGTTATAATACTAAGCCAGTTATAATACTAAGCCAGTTATAATACTAAGCCAGTTATAATACTAAGCCAGTTATAATACTAAGCCAGTTATAATACTAAGCCAGTTATAATACTAAGCCAGTTATAATACTAAGCCAGTTATAATACTAAGCCAGTTATAATACTAAGCCAGTTATAATACTAAGCCAGTTATAATACTAAGCCAGTTATAATACTAAGCCAGTTATAATACTAAGCCAGTTATAATACTAAGCCAGTTATAATACTAAGCCAGTTATAATACTAAGCCAGTTATAATACTAAGCCAGTTATAATACTAAGCCAGTTATAATACTAAGCCAGTTATAATACTAAGCCAGTTATAATACTAAGCCAGTTATAATACTAAGCCAGTTATAATACTAAGCCAGTTATAATACTAAGCCAGTTATAATACTAAGCCAGTTATAATACTAAGCCAGTTATAATACTAAGCCAGTTATAATACTAAGCCAGTTATAATACTAAGCCAGTTATAATACTAAGCCAGTTATAATACTAAGCCAGTTATAATACTAAGCCAGTTATAATACTAAGCCAGTTATAATACTAAGCCAGTTATAATACTAAGCCAGTTATAATACTAAGCCAGTTATAATACTAAGCCAGTTATAATACTAAGCCAGTTATAATACTAAGCCAGTTATAATACTAAGCCAGTTATAATACTAAGCCAGTTATAATACTAAGCCAGTTACAATACTAAGCCATTTTTATAGAGTGGACACTAATCAAAAATACCATCAAAATGTAAATGTCATCCCGACCTTGAAAATTCCCGAATAACGATTAACGAAGACTCAAGACATTTTATGGTGCTTTCTCCAAAAAAGTTTCTTTAGGCAGTCTTTACTAAAATAAAGGATCTTTACTAAAATAAAGGGTCTAAATTTCTTAAATTCGATCATACATAACGTTTCCAAAAGTCATTTCGAAATTTTATTCTTTAATGTTGTAATAAATATTACAGTTCCTGAAAGACCAAAAGCTATTTGGGAAGCTACAAGCTATTGCAAAAGGATCATCTAAAGACAAAGTGCTTAATGCATTAACTGCATTCGAATCAGATCCCGTAGTAAGTCTATCATAAAATCAATAGCTCTCTCTCTCTCTCTCTCTCTCTCTCTCTCTCTCTCTCTCTCTCTCTCTCTCTCTCTCTCTCTCTCTCTCTCTCTCTCTCTCTCTCTCTCTCTCTCTCTCTCTCTCTCTCTATCTCTCTCTCTCTCTCTCTATCTCTCTCTATCTCTCTCTCTCTCTCTCTCTCTCTCTCTCTCTCTCTCTCTCTCTCTCTCTCTCTCTCTCTCTCTCTCTCTCTCAACTAAGTTATTTTTCAGGCTAGAAAAGGTGATGAAGATGCAGATCTTGCTGAAGCTCTTGAGCAGACTAAAGCTCTCAAAATCAAAGAAGATGAAGCTAAGAAAAATCAGAAAGAAGCTGCTAAAGAGGTGAGTACGGAGTACCATGATATCGATATTAAAATATCACCACACCCCCCCCCCCCCCCCCCCCCAGTAATATTACTCAGAAGAGTTTAAAGCCACCAGTGTAACGCTTGTTATACGAAAGTCTCTTCAGGATGCTGCAGTAACTGACGAGAAGGTAGGATTCACTAAGAAGATAATAAAGAAAGGAAAAACTCACATGAAACCGGAGAAAGGCTCAGTAGTGAGCGTGTGGTATACTGGTGAGAAATATAATCCAACTCTGCTACTATACTCTATACTATTACTTCTACCCCATACTACAACTGTACTACAACTCTGCTACTATACTCTATACTATTACTTCTACCCCGTACTTTTATACTGTTATTTTATTTCTTTAAATCCCACAAATTTTATCTACCATCGTATTTATATTGTCGTTTATAGGTCAATTAGAAGACGGGACAGTATTTGATTCAAATGTGGAAAACTCGCGGAAAAAGGATCGTAAAGCTCTTAAGTTCAAAGTTGGCACAGGTGGGCATATTAATCGTCATATTCTAAATATAACATTGTGCTAATCACATGATACTGGCAATGTTGTGATAACATTGTGTTGATCACATGATACTGGTAATGTTGTGATAACATTGTGTTAATCACATGATACTGGTAATGTTGTGATAACATTGTGTTAATCACATGATACTGGCAATGTTGTGATAACATTGTGTTAATCACATGATACTGGTAATATTGTGATAACATTGTGTTAATCACATGATACTGGTAATGTTGTGATAACATTGTGTTGATCACATGATACTGGTAATGTTGTGATAACATTGTGTTGATCACATGATACTGGTAATGTTGTGATAACATTGTGCTAATCACATGATATTGGTAATGTTGTGATAACATTGTGTTAATCACATGATACTGGTAATGTTGTGTTAACATTGTGTTAATCACATGATACTGGCAATGTTGTGATAACATTGTGCTAATCACATGATACTGGTAATGTTGTGTTAACATTGTGATAATCACATGATACTGGTAATGTTGTGATAACATTGTGTTAATCACATGATACTGGTAATGTTGTGATAACATTGTGTTAATCACATGATACTGGTAATGTTGTGATAACATTGTGTTAATCACATGATACTGGTAATGTTGTGATAACATTGTGTTGATCACATGATACTGGTAATGTTGTGATAACATTGTGTTAATCACATGATACTGGTAATGTTGTGATAACATTGTGTTAATCACATGATACTGGCAATGTTGTGATAACATTGTGTTAATCACATGATACTGGTAATGTTGTGATAACATTGTGTTAATCACATGATACTGGCAATGTTGTGATAACATTGTGTTAATCACATGATACTGGTAATGTTGTGATAACATTGTGTTAATCACATGATACTGGCAATGTTGTGATAACATTGTGTTAATCACATGATACTGGTAATGTTGTGATAACATTGTGTTAATCACATGATACTGGCAATGTTGTGATAACATTGTGTTAATCACATGATACTGGCAATGTTGTGATAACATTGTGTTAATCACATGATACTGGCAATGTTGTGATAACATTGTGTTAATCACATGATACTGGTAATGTTGTGATAACATTGTGTTAATCACATGATACTGGTAATGTTGTGATAACATTGTGTTAATCACATGATACTGGTAATGTTGTGATAACATTGTGTTGATCACATGATACTGGCAATGTTGTGATAACATTGTGTTGATCACATGATACTGGCAATGTTGTGATAACATTGTGTTAATCACATGATACTGGTCATATTGTGATAAAATTGTGTTGATCACATGATACTGGTAATGTTGTGATAACACTGTGTTAATCACATGATACTGGTAATGTTGTGATAACATTGTGTTAATCACATGATACTGGTCATATTGTGATAACATTGTGTTAATCACATGATACTGGTAATGTTGTGATAACATTGTGTTAATCACATGATACTGGTCATAATGTGATAACATTGTGTTGATCACATGATACTGGTAATGTTGTGATAACATTGTGTTAATCACATGATACTGGTAATGTTGTGATAACATTGTGTTAATCACATGATACTGGCAATGTTGTGATAACATTGTGTTAATCACATGATACTGGCAATGTTGTGATAACATTGTGTTAATCACATGATACTGGTAATGTTGTGATAACATTGTGTTGATCACATGATACTGGTCATATTGTGATAACATTGTGTTGATCACATGATACTGGTAATGTTGTGATAACATTGTGTTAATCACATGATACTGGTAATGTTGTGATAACATTGTGTTAATCACATGATACTGGTAATGTTGTGTTAACATTGTGTTAATCACATGATACTGGTCATATTGTGATAACATTGTGTTGATCACATGATACTGGTAATGTTGTGATAACATTGTGTTGATCACATGATACTGGTCATATTGTGATAACATTGTGTTATCACATGATACTGGTCATATTGTGATAACATTGTGTTGATCACATGATACTGGGCAGTATCGAGATAGCCCGACCACGGTCCGCGGACCACGGTCCGCGGACCAGTGGTCCGCGGACCACTGTCTGCGGACCGTGGTCCGCGGACCACTGTCTACCAGATCATATTACTGTATAATAACAGTATCCCCTGAATCAAGCAACAGGTGTTTGTGAATAGTTGATTGGTTACCAGATCATATGAATGGTATGTATGGTATCTTGGATGCAATTAGTTACGACTAGCATAATTAATTGTAGCGTAGTAAATTACTGGATCAAACTATTGATTACGATTCAAATGTGGTCTCTCGGATATAATTAGTTACGACTAATATTGATTGCTCAATGAAATAAATGATTACGATTAAAATGTGGTATATAAGTCGTTCGTTTTTGGTAGCAGGGATGTTTGTGATCCTTGCTGTGTAGTTGGGCTAGTGAAGGGTTCAGCGTTGTCTCTATCTATCGTGTCTTGAGGAGTTGGTGGAATGGAGTCCGGGAGTTGATGCTCAGGACAAAGCTTTGTTATCTTTTTTGTAGTAGAATGTAGGATCCCATCGAGGACTGAAGATTCTCTGTGGACATTCGTAACAACGCAGTTGTTACATTTGGAGCGGACACGAGGAGCATGAGCAGAGGAGTTAGCAAGACCTCCGGCATCAGAAGATGCTACAGGGTCATGAGCAGCGCATGATATACCAGCATGCCTCTTGTTGCAGAAAACGCAGAAGCTTGGGTTGGCTCTGGAGACGATGAGGGTTTTACCAGCTTGAGTCCACTTGTCGAGAGGTGAGATAGGTTTGCAGATAGGGTCGCAGGGTAGGGCTGAGTTCATCCGTTTCGTTTTCTCTGAGACCATAGTTGTAGTTGTTCAAGAAGGAGTTGATGATAGAAATGATTGATGCAGTCTGATAATAGTTATTCTTTATATATTGCATGATGTGAACTGATCTCGTAAGGTTGCTTAATCGTTTAATAAGCCTTGACACCACCGCTGATTGGAATTCGCGTGCGATGATGTGAACCCTGCTTGACTCAGGGGATGATGTGAACCCTGCTTGATTCAGGGGATACTGTTATTATACAGTAATATGACAGTGGTCCGCGGACAGTGGTCCGCGGACCACTGGTCCGCGGACCACTGGTCCGCGGACCGTGGTCCGCGGACCGTGGTCGGGCTATCTCGATACTGCCTGATACTGGTCATATTGTGATAACATTGTGTTAATCACATGATACTGGTAATGTTGTGATAACATTGTGTTAATCACATGATACTGGTAATGTTGTGATAACATTGTGTTAATCACATGATACTGGTAATCTTGTGATAACATTGTGTTAATCACATGATACTGGTAATATTGTGACTTTTTATTTCTTGCAGGTCTTGTGATAAGGGGATGGGATGAGGCTTTATTAACGATGACCTATGGTGAGAAAGCAGAGATAACAATAGACCCTGACTGGGCCTATGGAAAGAAAGGAATGCCAAACGCGGGGATCCAGCCCAACGCTACTCTCATATTCGAGGTGGAGCTAGAAGTTCCAGCCAACATCGGGGTTTAGCTTCTCAGATAGTTGTAGGGTAATCACGTGACAAAAACCTGAAGCTGGTATCTTCCTCTTCTTGATTCAGGTCCTGATTTTATCGGAAAAGTCTGGCTTCGACTTATAAGAGACATTTTTGTCGGTTGCATAAATTCTCAGTTGGAGAAACTTTTTAGATCTATTATTAGATCCAGCGATTTCGAAATTCTTTCGATAATATCTTTTTAGTTTTTAGAAATTACAGAATTTTTGAAGAAGGACAACTGCTCTGAGCATGTGCCTCCTGCCTAGGTCGGACATTATCTGTAGCTGTAGGGACTACCATCCGTAGTCCCTACATTATCTGGTACACTGAACCTATTTCTGTGCTGCACTTTTTTATTTATTTAATGTTTGGTGAATGGTAAATTTTATCTTAAATTGAGGAAGAGAAATTCTTTAAACTTTTTTTATGTAATGTTCCAGCAGTTGATAGTTTTATACCATTCTGCTTACCCCTGAGTCGTTATTGTAAGTAGATCTGTAACATTAGTAACTCTTAAACTGTTGCTACCTTCTCACAGTGTGGTCTATTATTTTAATATAATTTATAATATAATATATTATTATATTATATTATTATAATAATACAATATTATGTTATATTATCTACAATATTATTATATTATATATATATTATCATAATATAATATTTCATTATTCCTTAAAATATACATTTAATAAATCTATAAAAACAACAGGAAATGAAAGGAATATTAGACGATGGATTCAGGGAGCCGTTCAGAGAGCCACTAATAGAGGCGCCCTCCGAAGAAGACTATATCAGTTTACATGCTACAGATCCCAACCCTTATCTAGAAGAGGAAGATGAGGGGAGTGTAGTGAGCGATATTATTACAGATGACCTTGGAACTGCGTATGATGATTTCCAGACAGTGGACTGGCTGAGAGATCAGGCAAATGACCGGGCGAGACACAAGCACACGATGACACAAGGGTTCCTGTACAAGGGTCTAGATGCAGCGTCTGGGTGGATGGTGGTGTTTATTATAGGAGTGTTGTCAGGCCTGGTAGCTGGTGTGGTGGAGATTGGGGCTAAGTGGCTTATAGACGTTAGGGAGGGATACTGCGGGGATGGCTGGTTCCTGGACAAAGAGGCCTGTTGTTGGAGCAACTCTACCATAATAGCACAGGATTACTGCTCTAACTGGTTACGTTGGTCCGAGCTAATAGTGGGGGGAGATAACAAGGTTATCAGATACGCTGTCAATTATTTCTGCTACATTTGCATAGGAACCTCCTTTGCGATGCTGACAGTCATCTTTGTGATGGTCATTGCCCCGTATGCTAGCGGAAGTGGTATTCCCGAGGTTAAAACTATACTCAGTGGTTTCATCATCAGGGGATACTTGGGTCTATCCACTCTGATGACCAAGTCAGTGGGTCTGGTACTTTGTGTGGCATCAGGCCTCTCGTTAGGAAAGGAGGGACCCATGGTGCACGTAGCCTGCTGTATTGGTAATGTCTTTGTGAGACTCTTTCCAAAGTTTACAAAGAACGAAGCAAGAAAGAGAGAAGTGCTATCTGCTGCAGCAGCAGCAGGAGTGTCAGTAGCATTTGGGGCCCCTCTTGGAGGCGTACTGTTCTCTCTTGAGGAAGTGAGCTACTACTTCCCCCACAAGACTTTGTGGAGGAGCTTCTTCTGCGCCATGGTTGCGTCTGTAGTGCTGCAGAGCCTTAACCCTTATAGCACTGGACAATCCGCTCTATTCTACATAGAATACGACTATGCCTGGCATTTCTTCGAGCTTATCCCATTTGTAATCCTGGGCTGTATTGGAGGGGTACTAGGAGCCCTCTTTATCAAATGCAATATTTACTGGTGCATTAAGAGGAAAACATCTAGACTTGGGCACCACCCCTTTATTGAAGTAGCGGCGGTGGCTTTAGTAACAGGTATTATCAGCTTTGTAAACCCCTTTACAAGGAAGTCTACTTCAGGTTTAATAAAAGAGTTATTTGCGGTGTGTGAATGGGAAGATAACTCCGATCTTTGCGACTACAACTCCACTGAGAAGACCACTTATAACGGGACTGCACAAGCTAGTAACATAGCGTGGGGGGCTCCTAATGCGGGCCTCAAGACGGCTATATGGGAGCTTATGATGGCTGCAATTGTCAAGTCTGTTATCACAGTATTTACCTTCGGTCTAAAGGTGCCTGCAGGATTGTTTATTCCCTCGCTAGCAGTAGGTGGCTGTATTGGTAGAGTTATGGGTGAGCTAGTGCAGTACATCACATATCTGAATAGAGACTCTAGCTTCCTACAGAGTATCTGTCCTGACATGTCAGTGTGCACCCTAACCGGGCTGTACGCTATGGTGGGAGCAGCTGCAGTACTTAGTGGTGTCACCAGAATGACAGTGAGTTTAGTGGTGATCATGTTCGAACTGACAGGAGGGATAACTTACATAGTCCCTATCATGGTGGCAGTAATGACAGCTAAGTGGGTAGGTGACTTTATCACACCTAATGGGATATACGACGCTCATATCACTATTAACGGTTACCCCTATTTGGATGGTAAGGACCGGTTTATGCATACCAGTGTGTGTGAAGATGTTTGTAAGACTAAGAAAGTAAAGGAGCTGCAGATGATAGATGCTAACACTGTGATAGTGCAGGATCTAGAAGTGCTGCTGGAGACGACTACTTACCACGGATATCCTATTGTAGCAGACACGCAACTTAACATTGTCATAGGATATGTCAGCAGGAATGATTTGATACGCGCTCTCAAATGTGCACGAGATAAACACATTGATTTGGTGAACGCTAGTAGAGTGTATTTCTCTGACGGGCTAATGCGCTCTAATGCTGGCGGGGGTCCTATATCTGTTTCCCTGGGCAAGTTTGTGAACCATGATCCTATCTGCATAGAGCCTAAAACTCCTCTAGCTCACACTATAGACATGTTCACTAAACTAGGCCTCAGTCAGGTCCTGATTACTCACCGGGGCAAGTTGAAGGGAGTGATCACCAGAAAAGATGTTCTCAGACATATTGACTATTTAAAGACAACAGTTAATGGTCACCATTTGTTTTAAGTTTTGATTTAATTTAATTTTTAAAGGTTTCAGCCATTGCTCCTCGTCAGTATTTTCAATTCGAAATTACCTTTAAAAATGTATTGTACTTAACGATGCAAATTACATAATATTAACTGTCCATTTAGCTACCCCTGTAGTAACCACCTAGTAACCACCCTGTCCATTTAGCTACCCCTGTAGTAACCACCTAGTAACCACCCTGTCCATTTAGCTACCCCTGTAGTAACCACCTAGTAACCACCTAGTAACCACCTAGTAACCACCCTGTCCATTTAGCTACCCCTGTAGTAACCACCTAGTAACCACCTAGTAACCACCTAGTATCCACCCTGTCCATTTAGCTACCCCTGTAGTAACCACCTAGTAACCACCTAGTAACCACCCTGTCCATTAAGCTACCCCTGTAGTAACCACCTAGTAACCACCTAGTAACCACCCTGTCCATTTAGCTACCCCTGTAGTAACCACCTAGTAACCACCTAGTAACCACCCTGTCCATTTAGCTACCCCTGTAGTAACCACCTAGTAACCACCTAGTAACCACCTAGTAACCACCCTGTCCATTTAGCTACCCCTGTAGTAACCACCTAGCCTAGTAACCACCTAGTAACCACCTAGTAACCACCCTGTCCATTTAGCTACCCCTGTAGTAACCACCTAGTAACCACCTAGTAACCACCTAGTAACCACCTAGCAACCACCTAGTAACCACCCTGTCCATTTAGCTACCCCTGTAGTAACCACCTAGTAACCACCTAGTAACCACCTAGTAACCACCTAGTAACCACCCTGTCCATTTAGCTACCCCTGTAGTAACCACCTAGTAACCACCTAGTAACCACCTAGTAACCACCTAGTAACCACCCTGTCCATTTAGCTACCCCTGTAGTAACCACCTAGTAACCACCTAGTAACCACCTAGTAACCACCTAGTAACCACCCTGTCCATTTAGCTACCCCTGTAGTAACCACCTAGTAACCACCTAGTAACCACCTAGTAACCACCTAGCAACCACCTAGTAACCACCCTGTCCATTTAGCTACCCCTGTAGTAAAGAGTGTCAGGAGTTCTTCAATTAGACCATTTGAAGATATTCCAGTTTATAATGTGTATATTTTTAATGTTACTGCATGATATTTTGCTGCATTTTGTTAGAATTCGTTAATTAAACGTTTTTGTATTTTTTTGTTATGTTTGTTTTGATTTATTGCTGATTCGCCAAATTAAAGCTGTTCATGAATTTTCTATAATTTCGGCGTCTAAAAAAATTATAAATATGTTAAAATATTCGGTGTCCACGTGCAATGTACAAATACTGACTATCTTATTGTTCTTAGTGCATTGATTTCCTTTCTTCTTGAGTTGTACCTACCACTTTATAGGTAAACTTTTTAAGGCCTGGGTATAAACAGATAATTATACTTACTTAACTCTTAAATACTTAATAAACAGATAATTATACTTACTTAACTCTTAAATACTTAATAAACAGATAATTATTCTTACTTAAATACTTAAATACTTAAAAAGCATTGATAATTAGAGGCTTTTCTTTAATCTAACAATTTCCTGGTTTCTCTTCAATAGTGATACTTAACTACTATTAACTTATAATATTTCTCCCTCTCTCTATTATTGTCATTAAAAGCTATCTTGAATAGCTGGGGGGGTGAGTAGCCGGGGGATAGCTCCCCCAACTACTCGCCCCCTCCCGGGATAGCTGGGGGGGGGGATAGCTCGTCATTTCTTCTTATCCCTCTTTTAACCCTCCTCGTTCACAAATCTTAGATAAAACAAACAGTAGTAACCACCTAGTAACCACCTAGTAACCACCTAGTAACCACAGTAAAACAAACAGTGTTGAGCCAACTGTTGAGTTTAACTCTCAACATATTGGCTGAATATTGGGAATGTTAATTTCTTTAATCATCTCTTTAAATACACACAGCTGACTTTATACTGGAGGGTAATAGTGTACCTACACTACTGAGAGTATATTATATACACAGGGTGGGCCACAAAAGACTACCCATCCTTATCTCTTAAAATTGTAACAGCTCGCTGAGATCTCACTAATTATTTTTTAAACAAAAAGTGGCATAACTTATGTTCTGCTAAATATTTTTGCTTCTAAATTTCACAGAATGTTAATAACAAGTAGCTAAACCTGTGTGGCAAGTTTTGTGTGATTGCGAGCTTCACTGAGCTTATTTAACCAATTTAGCCCCTGAGCGAGCTAGCTTGAATTTCTCACACAGAACTGTTAACATTGGTTAATAGAAACCACCAACAAAAATCCTGGGTAAAAAAATTAAAAAACCACCGATTTATTCACGTTTTATCAATTCTATTCACCATGATCCATCGCACATTCCATTCTCTCTATATTTTAACTAATAAGGACTATCACAGATGATCCGTCCTGCTTGTTTATATCGTTCTTCTCACATGGAATGTGCGATGAATAGAAATGGTACAAATGGGTAGTCTTTTGTGGCCCACCCTGTATATATACATATCCGAACTGTTGTTTCATTTTACATCAATTTGGAAAAATGTGGCACACTTTTAAATTTGAAGCGTGAACTACTAGCATGGGCTAGTTATGAGCATAACTATAGTATCTAACCTCTAATATTTCAACTATATAGAGTAACCATGGCAACCTCACTTGGAGCGAACACTTACAACCGTATGAACTGGGAGACAAGTGATTTCCCAATTCTGTGCCAGACGTGTCTAGGTGATAATCCGTACATGAGGATGATACGTGAGACGTACGGGAAGGAGTGCACTATCTGTAACCGTCCCTTCACTGTCTTTAGGTAAGTTATACATCCCCTGTGTAGTGTGTTGGTGTGTTGCCCGCTCCAATCTAACAAATAATATTTCAGATGGTGCCCCGGTGCTAAGATGAGGTACAAGAAGACAGAGGTGTGCCAAACCTGCGCAAAGACAAAGAACGTCTGTCAGACTTGTTTACTAGACTTAGAATATGGGCTTCCTGTGCAGGTGTATACTATAAGACATTGTTAGATAAGGAATATGCTGCATATTACATGTTACATATAACATATTACATATTACTCTGTCAACATGTGTACATATTTTCTAATCTGAATATTATTTGAGGTGAGGGACGCTGCCCTCAAGATGCAAGACAATATACCAAAATCCGATGTGAACAGGGAATATTACCAACAGAACAACGAATCTGCCTTAGCAAAAGCTGGTGGATCAGGTATGCACGCTTTATAATAGTTTAACTCAGCCTCCTTCTCAAAACGATCAGGATTTTCGGACGGTTGTGGAGTTGGACTTTTTGTACTAAACTGTACCAAGGTATAATATTTGGTACCAAGGCATTTATCTCGAGATCGTGTTGATCAATTTTCTTTAAACTTTCCAGATAGTAAAATAACTATAATAGGAACAATCTGATCGAGTTTGGGCGAATTTCTATGTGCCAAACTTGAGATATCACTTCAAACACAAGAAAATATCTCAAAATTTGTGGTTATATTTTCTTGTGTTTGAAGTAATATTTCAAGTTTGGCACATAAAATTCACCCAAACTCGCACAGAATATTCCTATTATAAGTATCTTACTACCTTACAAGACTTTTTTGTGGCGGACCAATTTGCGACGACCGAAATTTTGGCGGTCCGAAAATATGGCGAAATTGAACAAAAACCGTCTCATTTCGGACGTCACAGAAAATAAGGGTATTTTTCATCATTTTTGTGACAGTAAGCAGTAAGGAAATTTCTGAAATTCGGTAAAATCATGTTCAAACTTAGTCTGTATTAAGAGTTAAGACTGTAAGACTTTCATGTTAGCACATACATGTATTTTAATGCAAATTTAAACTGTATTGCTTGACATTCAATTCGTCATTGGTGTGGTGATAATTTGTCCCAAGATGCCAGAATTTATTTATTTATTTTACTTGATATTACTTTTTAGAAACAAAATAAAGCAGTGAAGGCACAGTCATTGAAATAAGCTAAAAGATAATGCGACGGATTCTATTACGACGACCGAAATTTTGGAGGTCCGAAAATATGGCGAAATTTTCGGAAAACCGCCACATTTCGTACGTTATAAATATGTCTTGTAAGGTATCTGAAAAGTTTCAAGACATTTGTATTACCATTTTATTTGGTACAGTTTTGTGGGAAGTCCTTCTGCGGTGTGGAAAAATCGTTATATTCGTACCGCGCATATATAAAATAATAACTAAATATAACTTCCGCGCACGTACAATCCTGTAGCACGTACGTACACAACAATTATTTGTTTCTAATTGTATCTTTGTTATACAAAATGACCTACTAATCTGACAGGAGGAGCAGGAGGTAAGGCCCCTAACGAATTGCTCATGAAATTAGCACGAACTACCCCTTACTACAAACGAAATCGTGCCCATATCTGCTCCTTCTGGGTGAAAGGGGAGTGTAAGCGGGGAGAGGAGTGCCCGTACCGACACGAGATGCCTACTGACCCTAACGACCCGCTTGCTAATCAGGTATTACTCAATTTGTCATGGCCTTGTTTCAGTTGTGTTCCTTCGCCTTGCAGTGTTCAGATTTTATCGATTAATTCCAACATTGAATAATACTACAATAACAAGACTACTGTATACGCTACTAGCCCTGTCAGCCCTGTACAGGGCCACACAGCGTTTCTTATTTTATAAGCAAAGAGATCTCTTTCAGAACATAAAGGATCGTTATTACGGTGTTGATGACCCAGTGGCGGACAAGTTGTTGAAGAGAGCGGCTGATATGCCCAAACTAACCCCACCTGCTGATAAGACCATTACTACAGTCTACGTGGGGGGACTGGACGCTAACATTAAGGAACAGGACTTGAGGGATATCTTTTATCAGTATGGTGAGATCCGTAACATAAACATGGTCACTAAAAGTGGGTGTGCATTTGTTAACTTCTCTCAGAGAGAGTCTGCAGAGAAAGCAGTCCAGGGAGCCTTTAACAAGCTCATAATTAAAGGAAGGAGGTTAAAGATCCTGTGGGGGAGAGGTCAGGGAGCCCCGGCTATAAAAGCACAGGAGGAACCCCGCCCACTGCCCCCTGTCCCTGGTTTACCTCCTGCTCTTCCTCAACCTCCTGCCGAACTGCTAGCTCACGACTTCTTTGGGCTTCGTGCTGACAACGTGCCTCAGCCGCCCGTTCTGCGCGCGCTGGCTGGCAGCGTCCTACCCCCCCTTCCTGGCCCTGCCGGAATGAGGATGCCACTGATGGCCCCTCCGGGAACTCATGTCATACATTACCCCTCCCAGGATCCTCAGAGATTGGGAACCAGCAAGAGCAGGGGAAACGACAATTAGTCTTATCTGCTTTCATTTAAGTTAGTGGTGTAACATTTCATATAGCCCCCCCCCCCCCCCCCCCCCCCCCCCTTGCTACCATAGTGCCCCCCGGCCCCCCTGGCTACCATAGGCCCCCCCCCCCCCCTTATAAAGTAGAAATTAGGTGACATCATGTCTAAAAATACACTTTTTAGACCAAAACGCGCAATTTCAATCAATAAGCAGCGCCCTTTATTATCCACTGATTTAAATTATAATTTAAAAACAACTTTAACAATATGACTAGTAAATCTGCAATGTGATTTAAAATTGTAATTAGTGTGTTAACAATTCTGGAGTCAGCATTTTATTTTATTTCTTGAAATATAGCTCTGCGGAGGTTGTTAAACATGTATTATGTATTATTTATCCTTCTAGCACTCATTTTCCATTATGTATTGGTTTTACTTACAGAAAATGGAATCTTAGATTATTCTGCAATGAAATGTAAGAGCATGTGAATGGAATGAACTGTTAAAGTTGATAAGTTCTAACATTGGTAGATTAAGAAAGCTAATGATAACCCAGTAACACCCAGAGCAATGTCACACCGGTTTGCCTGCTAATGATAACCCAGTAACACCCAGTAGAGCAATGTCACACCGGTTTGCCTGCTAATGATAACCCAGTAACACCCAGAGCAATGTCACACCGGTTTGCCTGCTAATGATAACCCAGTAACACCCAGAGCAATGTCACACCGGTTTGCCTGCTAATGATAACCCAGTAACACCCAGAGCAATGTCACACCGGTTTGCCTGCTAATGATAACCCAGTAACACCCAGAGCAATGTCACACCGGTTTGCCTGCTAATGATAACCCAGTAACACCCAGAGCAATGTCACACCGGTTTGCCTGCTAATGATAACCCAGTAACACCCAGAGCAATGTCACACCGGTTTGCCTGCTAATGATAACCCAGTAACACCCAGTAGAGCAATGTCACACCGGTTTGCCTGCTAATGATAACCCAGTAACACCCAGAGCAATGTCACACCGGTTTGCCTGCTAATGATAACCCAGTAACACCCAGAGCAATGTCACACCGGTTTGCCTGCTAATGATAACCCAGTAACACCCAGAGCAATGTCACACCGGTTTGCCTGCTAATGATAACCCAGTAACACCCAGTAGAGCAATGTCACACCGGTTTGCCTGCTAATGATAACCCAGTAACACCCAGAGCAATGTCACACCGGTTTGCCTGCTAATGATAACCCAGTAACACCCAGAGCAATGTCACACCGGTTTGCCTGCTAATGATAACCCAGTAACACCCAGAGCAATGTCACACCGGTTTGCCTGCTAATGATAACCCAGTAACACCCAGAGCAATGTCACACCGGTTTGCCTGCTAATGATAACCCAGTAACACCCAGAGCAATGTCACACCGGTTTGCCTGCTAATGATAACCCAGTAACACCCAGAGCAATGTCACACCGGTTTGCCTGCTAATGATAACCCAGTAACTCCCAGAGCAATGTCACACCGGTTTGCCTGCTAATGATAACCCAGTAACACCCAGAGCAATGTCACACCGGTTTGCCTGCTAATGATAACCCAGTAACACCCAGAGCAATGTCACACCGGTTTGCCTGCACCAGGAACGCTAAGCTCCTTGTCACTTCACGGCAGTGGGTCCTGCTAGACGCTACTGGTCAGCAGTTAGAGGGCATAGCAAGGACAGTCTGCAAACTACTGGAGGGCAGACACAAACCTATTTACAGTAACGTTATGGTTTGTGACAATTTGTGTTATTTACAGTAACGTTATGGTCTGTGACAATTTGTGTTATTTACAGTAACGTTATGGTTTGTTTGATAATGTTGTCTACTTTTTAGGAGTGAGCAATGATAAATCATATAATTTATAACCATCTTACTATATATAGGGGGGGGCCAATGGCATAAATGGAGAAAATGGAGAATTACTCATAGGTTTTTCCATTTTCTCCATAGAAATAGTCTCCATTTTATGCCATTTTATGCCATTTTATGCCATTTTATGCCATTGAAAACCTGAAAAATTTGGAATTTCGAGAAAAATTATTTTAAAAAAAGATATTTTCGGCCAATAATGAACAGAGTATCATGAAACATGGAGAAAAGTGGTTTTCAGAAAAACTTTGAAAAATGTTGACTTAGAAAATTTTCGGTCCGAGTCATTTTCGATACGTACATCCCGTATCGAGAACTCCCGATTCCGAGCTCGTGTTGCAAAGGGGAGGCCTGCCTTCCGAGATCGCATTACCTCGAGTCCAAAATTGTGTATGGAGGGGAAAAAAATATTTTCGGCAAATAATGAACAGGGTAGCATGAAACGTGGTTTTCAGAAAAAATTTGAAAAATTTTGATCGAAAAAATATTTTCGGCTTATAATGAACAAAGTAGCATGAAACGTGGAGAAAAGTGTTTTTCAGAAAAACTTTGAAAAATTTTGACTAAGAAAATTACCCCTCGGTACACAATTTTGGACTCGAGGCTTCCCCCTGGTAATGCGATCTCGGAAGGCAGGCCTCCCCTTTGCAACACGAGCTCGGAATCGGGAGCTCTCGATACGAGAGGTAAGTGGTTTCTAAAAACCACTTTTCTCCACGTTTTATGCTACCCTCTTCATTATTAGCCGAAAATATTTTTTTGGTTTTTCGGTTTATCGAAGTCTGCACCTACCCCTCGATATAATAGTCGATACACAAATTTGGACTCGAGGCTTCCCCCTGGTAAAGCGATCTCGGAAGGCAGGCCTCCCCTTTGCAGTGCGAGCTTGTTTCGACTTGCGAGGATGTAGGTCTCACTTCTCAGTGCCTATTACTCTCCCCTATTACGCACTCCTGCTGTAGCCTAGCCTGTAGAAATAACTTTACACTAGGCTTGAGTAATTATGAGTTTGCCTGAAGTGTGCCTCTACTAACCTAGTATAAGCATCTAGTAGCCTACTATGAGCTTTCATAAGCTTGTTACGCCCCTAGTAAGCGTAAATAAACATGTTAGGATGTCCAATTTAGGTGTTAAATGGTGTTAAAGATGAAATTTCGAAGACAAAATTCATGGCATAAAATGGAGAAAATGGAGAATTACTCATGGGTTTTTCCATTTTCTCCATAGAAAAAGTCTCCATTTTATGCCATTTTATGCCATTGGCCCCCCCCCCCCCTATATATACTAGTGGTTATAAACACTAAACAGATGTTAACATGGTTAAAAGGAGACTCTGTTGCAGGACGCTGGAGATCACGTGGTAGTTATAAACACTAAACAGCTAGTAGTACCAGATAAGAAGGTACTGTGGTGGTACTCCGGCTACGCGCAAGGACACAGACACGTCTACTCCAAAGACTTCCATATATTCAGACCTACTGAGTGTCTTCGTCTACAGGTTTGATTATTGGGGTGAGAGGATGGGGAGAGGTATAGAGGGGCTGTGATGGTTAAAGAGGGGCAGGGCGAGGTATAGAGGGGCTGTGATGGTTAAAGAGGGGCAGGGCGAGGTATAGAGGGGCTGTGATGGTTAAAGAGGGGCAGGGCGAGGTATAGAGGGGCTGTGATGGTTAAAGAGGGGCAGGGCGAGGTATAGATGGGCTGTGATAGTTAAAGAGGGGCAGGGAGAGGTAAAGAGGGGCTGTGAGGGGTAAAAAGGGGCAGGGAGAGGTATAGAGGGGCTGTGATGGTTAAAGAGGGGCAGGGCGAGGTATAGAGGGGCTGTGATGGTTAAAGAGGGGCAGGGCGAGGTATAGATGGGCTGTGATAGTTAAAGAGGGGCAGGGAGAGGTAAAGAGGGGCTGTGAGGGGTAAAAAGGGGCAGGGAGAGGTATAGAGGGGCTGTGATGGTTAAAGAGGGGCAGGGAGAGGTATAGAGGGGCGGTGATGGTTAAAGAGAGGCAGGGAGAGGTATAGAGGGGCTGTGAGGGGTAAAGAGGGGCAGGGAGAGGTATAGAGGGGCTGTGAGGGGTAAAGAGGGGCAGGGAGAGGTATAGAGGGGCTGTGATGGTTAAAGAGGGGCAGGGAGAGGTATAGAGGGGCTGTGATGGTTAAAAAGGGGCAGGGAGAGGTAAAGAGGGGCTGTGATAGTTAAAGAGGGGCAGGGAGAGGTATAGAGGGGCGGTGATGGTTAAAGAGAGGCAGGGAGAGGTATAGAGGGGCTGTGAGGGGTAAAGAGGGGCAGGGAGAGGTATAGAGGGGCTGTGAGGGGTAAAGAGGGGCAGGGAGAGGTATAGAGGGGCTGTGATGGTTAAAGAGGGGCAGGGAGAGGTATAGAGGGGCTGTGATGGTTAAAAAGGGGCAGGGAGAGGTAAAGAGGGGCTGTGATAGTTAAAGAGGGGCAGGGAGAGGTAAAGAGGGGCTGTGATAGTTAAAGAGGGGCAGGGCGAGGTATAGAGGGGCTGTGATGGTTAAAGAGGGGCAGGGCGAGGTATAGAGGGGCTGTGATGGTTAAAGAGGGGCAGGGCGAGGTATAGATGGGCTGTGATGGTTAAAAAGGGGCAGGGAGAGGTATATAGGGGCTGTGAGGGGTAAAAAGGGGCAGGGATGGCCGCAGGGGGTTAGTGGTATATAGGGGCGGCCGCGGGGTAAAGACTCAAGAGGGGTGGTGAGGGGTATAGAACCTATTCTGGGTTGGGAGTGCCTCAACGTGGCGAACTTATCAAATTGTGTTTACTTTCACGCTAATTTGTATACTTTAGTGACTATATAAATAGTTTGATGAGTGATAAGCTAAATACGTGGTCTCAGGTTGAGTTGAAGTTACCTGAGAAGCACGCTTTACAGGAGAGGCTGGCAAGGTTACATCTCTTTCCAGGACACAACTACCCCTACGCTGCCAATATTTCAAAGGTATTATACATATTATATATGTATTTATGATGTTTGTTTGGAGAAATCCAGTTTCAAGAGTGCTCTATCCGGGAGGGGAGCGTTGTACAAGAAAAACAACGATTCTACAAACTTAAAGTTTCATGCAAACGCAATCATCATATATAACAACACTACTATATAATATATTAGTGTTGAAAGTATTAAATCTTATTTAATACTTTCAGCACTACTATATATAGTAGTATTGTTATATATAACAAATAATGTGAGCCTGAAGATGGCGTTGACGCCTAAAATTTGCCTACATTTCTAACTTCCTGTTTCATTTGTCCTTGTCTTTTCCAACCGGATATTATCCAACTATCAGTATTTCAATCATGAGACTAATAAACAGCGAACTACTCCGTTATTTGATATTCCGCAATCATCAGTGTCAGAATAATTTACTATTACTAAATTAATATTTTCCTTACAAGCGCCTTCATAAATTAACTAAACTAAACTAAATCAAAATCAAAATCAAAACAAAACGAAACGAAAAACGAGAACAAAAACAAAATAAAATAAAATAAAATATTCTTAGAAACATTTCTTGAGCATAAATTTGTTGGTGTGCCTACATTTGCTAATAAGTTTTTTCTCCTATTTAGTAGATTGTCGTCTTTAAAAAAATAATATAAAGTTTTTCAGTAAGGCAGAGATGACAATCTTTCGTACCCCCTTGTACGGATGAGCATGTTGGATTATTTTCCAAGATATTTTATATGGGGTTTGTTTATATTTCAACTCCCATATTTTCTTAGATAGCTCCGTCTGGTTTCGCAGCTTCTCGAGTTTGAAAGAGCTTGTTAGAAAGTGAAACGGGTTTTAAAAGTGTTTTCAGTTAGCCCAATATATTTGTGCTCTTTCTTTTCCTTTTCCACTGCAATAGTTGCTTCATATATCACTGCTGCTTCCAGGCATTGTCCTTTCAGTGGGCACATTTCCGGCTTTCTGCAATTGCACATTTTCGCCTTTATAGTAGGTTCTTTCTGAGCTTGGTGTCTGGTGCTCGCTAAGATGGATCCTACGTTGGGTAGGCAGCTGTAGGATAGCTTAATTGTGTTTCTGTTGAACAGCTTGTGGAATTGGTGTCCTCTGGGGAAGTGTTTGTCTAGTAATCGGAGGAAGCTTTTGCCTATTAATGCTTTTCATACAAAGTTACAACGAATTCTTCATGTCGTGCATCCTGGGTTTGGACAGGATATGCCCGCTTAAAATAATATTTCCATCACGTTACATTACATATTCTGAAACATATATTATATTTACAATAAATTATGCAATATCACAACATTACAATCAAAACAATAAATTTAATCGCAGAATCTCAGGTACAAATAATCGTAAATTTAACACAAAAAACAGATTAAACAAGCAATACATGAATATACAAATTCGCATCTACTGACAACTTACTCCTTCATAAATTTTACTTTTGACAATAATTTTTTCAGACGGTAATATAATGGTTACTAATTTATAAGTCACAAATAATAAATCAATACAAATTAATCACAAATACTAAAATGATTAATTGATATTAGGTAACTTTATAACTGAAAAACGATATATGTCGATACAAATTACAAAATAATATTAGGTGATTGAAACATTTCAATAAATTCATCATAAATATCACTACCATATTTACCCCAAATATTTGATCTTGATTTATAAAACTTGAAAAACTTGTTGCGCAATGCAGCTAACTTAAATCCTTGCGCAACCAATTTACCTAAAAGTTCGGTAACACAATTTTTGAAACCCTTAAGTGTCGAATTAATTCTGAAATAAATATTCCGTAAGACAAATTATTTGGAACGTTTCCATCTAAAAAGGGATAAGATATAACTTTAAAATTATAATCTTTTCTTTTATCATATAATGTCACTCTAAACTTCCCTTGATAAATACTTATGTTTAAGTCTAGATAACAACTTTTACGAGCCGAAATATTAGTATTTTTTACTATCATTTCTTTCGGATAAATAGCTTCTAATACATTCTGTTATAAGTATATTATGTATATATATATATATCCTACTTTCTCATCTTATTTTTTCACATTTAGTTATGTAACTTAAATAGCAGTAGTAGTATGGCTAACTTAAATAATTAAATAATTAGTGAGAGCAATCCCATTACCCATTTATTCCTCAACTTTTGGTCAAATGGACATAATGGGGTTGATGCGTCCTTTACAGGTTTACAGTTTAGAGAATTTCAGAAAACAAATGTCATCATTATATATTAACCAATCGGGGTATATATTACTGTTTTAACCATTTCAGTTTTTTGTCCGTCAAACATTTTTTTCGTAGATAAACAAGTTTAATTTAAATTTCTCATGAAAACCCCGTGTACCCAAAAGGTAATAATCCGAAAAGTAATATTTAAACCCTAAAAGTCTTTCTAGAACTTGAAAATAAAGTTCTCAACATGAGTGGTATATGAGCTGTGTTAAGAAGACGAGAGAAGAGAAGAGAAGAGAGCGCGTTTCAGCACCAGAGCCCGGAGCCTTAACTTCGTCCAACTTCTCACAGTTCTTACCATCACTATCACAGCTGTTCAGCATACCTGGGGTAGTGTGTAAACTGTAACTAACTAATAGTGGTTAGTTGACGTGTAATGCGCGTGTAACTAACTAAGAGTGGTTAGTTGACGTGTAATGCGTGTGTAACTAACTAACAGTGGTTAGTTGACGTGTAATGCGTGTGTAACTAACTAATAGTGGTTAGTTGACGTGTAATGCGTGTGTAACTAACTAATAGTGGTTAGTTGACGTGTAATGCGTGTGTAACTAACTAACAGTGGTTAGTTGACGTGTAATGCGTGTGTAACTAACTAATAGTGGTTAGTTGACGTGTAATACGTGTGTAACTAACTAATAGTGGTTAGTTGACGTGTAATACGTGTGCAACTAACTAACAGTGGTTAGTTGACGTGTAATGCGTGTGTAACTAACTAATAGTGGTTAGTTGACGTGTAATGCGCGTGTAACTAACTAAGAGTGGTTAGTTGACGTGTAATGCGTGTGTTACTAACTAACAGTGGTTAGTTGACGTGTAATGCGTGTGTAACTAACTAATAGTGGTTAGTTGACGTGTAATGCGTGTGTAACTAACTAATAGTGGTTAGTTGACGTGTAATGCGTGTGTAACTAACTAACAGTGGTTAGTTGACGTGTAATGCGTGTGTAACTAACTAATAGTGGTTAGTTGACGTGTAATACGTGTGCAACTAACTAACAGTGGTTAGTTGACGTGTAATACGTGTGTAACTAACTAATAGTGACGTGTAATGCGTGTGTAACTAACTAATAGTGGTTAGTTGACGTGTAATGCGTGTGTAACTAACTAACAGTGGTTAGTTGACGTGTAATGCGTGTGTAACTAACTAATAGTGGTTAGTTGACGTGTAATGCGTGTGTAACTAACTAATAGTGGTTAGTTGACGTGTAATGCGTGTGTAACTAACTAACAGTGGTTAGTTGACGTGTAATGCGTGTGTAACTAACTAATAGTGGTTAGTTGACGTGTAATGCGTGTGTAACTAACTAACAGTGGTTAGTTGACGTGTAATGCGTGTGTAACTAACTAATAGTGGTTAGTTGACGTGTAATGCGTGTGTAACTAACTAACAGTGGTTAGTTGACGTGTAATGCGTGTGTAACTAACTAATAGTGGTTAGTTGACGTGTAATGCGTGTGTAACTAACTAATAGTGGTTAGTTGACGTGTAATGCGTGTGTAACTAACTAACAGTGGTTAGTTGACGTGTAATGCGTGTGTAACTAACTAATAGTGGTTAGTTGACGTGTAATGCGTGTGTAACTAACTAACAGTGGTTAGTTGACGTGTAATGCGTGTGTAACTAACTAACAGTGGTTAGTTGACGTGTAATGCGTGTGTAACTAACTAACAGTGGTTAGTTGACGTGTAATGCGTGTGTAACTAACTAATAGTGGTTAGTTGACGTGTAATACGTGTGTAACTAACTAATAGTGGTTAGTTGACGTGTAATACGTGTGCAACTAACTAACAGTGGTTAGTTGACGTGTAATGCGTGTGTAACTAACTAACAGTGGTTAGTTGACGTGTAATGCGTGTGTAACTAACTAATAGTGGTTAGTTGACGTGTAATACGTGTGTAACTAACTAATAGTGGTTAGTTGACGTGTAATACGTGTGTAACTAACTAACAGTGGTTAGTTGACGTGTAATGCGTGTGTAACTAACTAATAGTGGTTAGTTGACGTGTAATGCGTGTGTAACTAACTAACAGTGGTTAGTTGACGTGTAATGCGTGTGTAACTAACTAATAGTGGTTAGTTGACGTGTAATGCGTGTGTAACTAACTAACAGTGGTTAGTTGACGTGTAATGCGTGTGTAACTAACTAATAGTGGTTAGTTGACGTGTAATGCGTGTGTAACTAACTAATAGTGGTTAGTTGACGTGTAATGCGTGTGTAACTAACTAATAGTGGTTAGTTGACGTGTAATGCGTGTGTAACTAACTAATAGTGGTTAGTTGACGTGTAATGCGTGTGTAACTAACTAACAGTGGTTAGTTGACGTGTAATGCGTGTGTAACTAACTAATAGTGGTTAGTTGACGTGTAATGCGTGTGTAACTAACTAACAGTGGTTAGTTGACGTGTAATGCGTGTGTAACTAACTAATAGTGGTTAGTTGACGTGTAATGCGTGTGTAACTAACTAATAGTGGTTAGTTGACGTGTAATACGTGTGTAACTAACTAATAGTGGTTAGTTGACGTGTAATGCGTGTGTAACTAACTAACAGTGGTTAGTTGACGTGTAATGCGTGTGTAACTAACTAATAGTGGTTAGTTGACGTGTAGTGCGTGTGTAACTAACTAACAGTGGTTAGTTGACGTGTAATGCGTGTGTAACTAACTAATAGTGGTTAGTTGACGTGTAGTGCGTGTGTAACTAACTAACAGTGGTTAGTTGACGTGTAATGCGTGTGTAACTAACTAATAGTGGTTAGTTGACGTGTAATGCGTGTGTAACTAACTAATAGTGGTTAGTTGACGTGTAATGCGTGTGTAACTAACTAAGAGTGGTTAGTAGACGTGTAATGCGTGTGTAACTAACTAATAGTGGTTAGTTGACGTGTAATGCGTGTGTAACTAACTAACAGTGGTTAGTTGACGTGTAATGCGTGTGTAACTAACTAACAGTGGTTAGTTGACGTGTAATGCGTGTGTAACTAACTAACAGTGGTTAGTTGACGTGTAATGCGTGTGTAACTAACTAATAGTGGTTAGTTGACGTGTAATGCGTGTGTAACTAACTAACAGTGGTTAGTTGACGTGTAATACGTGTGTAACTAACTAACAGTGGTTAGTTGACGTGTAATACGTGTGTAACTAACTAATAGTGGTTAGTTGACGTGTAATGCGTGTGTAACTAACTAATAGTGGTTAGTTGACGTGTAATACGTGTGTAACTAACTAATAGTGGTTAGTTGACGTGTAATACGTGTGTAACTAACTAATAGTGGTTAGTTGACGTGTAATGCGTGTGTTACTAACTAAGTTTTAACTTACAAGCCAACATATCGATCTCAGGAACAGGTTCCTTCGCCTTCTCTGCTTCTTCTTTAGCTCCCTCTACTATCATTGCTGATATTACTTTACAAGTTGCCTTCTCTTTTTCCAAGCAACCCTTCATTATCATAGGAGCGATCATCACAACGTCTACCACACCAACTCCTTCTTGCGTCACGGACATAGTGTAACTGAGTGGGGGGGGGGGTTAAATCAATTGTTAAACTATACCCCTACTATATTAGATATAGTGTAACTGAGTGGGGGGAGGGGCATGGTGAGGTTACCCCCCCCCCTGGCCCCCCCCCCCCCCCCCCTCCCCGGCCCCCTAATCCTACTAACTCACTCCATGGTAAGGTTACCCCCCCGGCCCCCTAATCCTACTAACTCACTTCATGGTGAGGTTACCCCCCCCGGCCCCCTAATCCTACTAAATCACTTCATGGTGAGGTTACCCCCCCCCCCCCCCCCCCCCCCGGCCCCCTAATCCTACTAAATCACTTCATGGTGAGGTTTCCCCCCCCCCCCCGGCCCCCTAATCCTACTAACTCACTTCATGGTGAGGTTACCCCCGCCCCTAATCCTTCTAAATCACTTCATGGTGAGGTTACCCCCCCCCCCCCCCTCCCGGCCCCCTAATCCTACTAAATCACTTCATGGTGAGGTTACCCCGGCCCCCCCGGCCCCCTAATCCTACTAACTCACTTCATGGTGAGGTTACCCCCGCCCCTAATCCTACTAACTCACTTCATGGTGAGGTTACCCCCCTCCCCCCCCGGCCCCCTAATCCTACTTACTCACTTCATGGTGAGGTTACCCCCCGGCCCCCTAATCCTACTTACTCACTTCATGGTGAGGTTACCCCCCGGCCCCCTAATCCTTCTAAATCACTTCATGGTGAGGTTACCCCCCCCCCCCCCCGGCCCCCTAATCCTACTAACTCACTTCATGGTGAGGTTACCCCCCGGCCCCCTAATCCTACTAACTCACTTCATGGTGAGGTTACCCCCCCCCCCCCCTCCCGGCCCCCGGCCCCCTAATCCTACTAACTCACTTCATGGTGAGGTTACCCCCCCCCCCCCCCCCCCGGCCCCCTAATCCTACTAAATCACTTCATGGTGAGGTTACCCCCCCCCCCCCCCGGCCCCCTAATCCTACTAAATCACTTCATGGTGAGGTTTCCCCCCCCCCCCCCCCCCCCCCCGGCCCCCTAATCCTACTAACTCACTTCATGGTGAGGTTACCCCCGCCCCTAATCCTTCTAAATCACTTCATGGTGAGGTTACCCAACCCCCCCCTCCCGGCCCCCTAATCCTACTAAATCACTTCATGGTGAGGTTACCCCGGCCCCCCCCGGCCCCCTAATCCTACTAACTCACTTCATGGTGAGGTTACCCCCGCCCCTAATCCTACTAACTCACTTCATGGTGAGGTTACCCCCCCCCCCCCCCCCCCCCCTCCCGGCCCCCTAATCCTACTAACTCACTTCATGGTGAGGTTACCAGATCCGCAGACTGCGTCTGCAGTTTCACAAGTCTCATCTGTAGGAGCTGAACACAACGCTGGAATAGTGGGATCAATCAGTGGGTAATAGTGAAATGTTAAAAATATGAAATAATGCGGTTAAATAGTGGGTAGAACGCTAAATATGTTAATTTATTCTTGTAATCAGTCTCTTATGGCCTACTCTTATGGCCTACCGTTGTCGTCTACTTTGGCTTCCAGATCCATCATCTCCTTGCTAAATGTCATGCTGATCCCCATTACACTGGCGCTACCCTTAGCATTGTCTACATCCATCTCTACACAGGATTGACACTTCTTATTTTCTGAGTACACAGCGCCCACCACACAACATAACACTACACACAGCAGTCTCATCCTTCACTGGGGGCTCAGTATTAGTGGCATGATAATACACTATTCTAACTGCGTATAATAATATAAAACACTATTCTAACTGTGTATAATAATATAATACACTATTCTAACTGCGTATAATAATATAATACACTATTCTAACTGCGTATAATAATATAATACACTAATCTAACTGCGTATAATAATATAATACACTATTCTAACTGCGTATAATAATATAATACACTATTCTAACTGCGTATAATAATATAAAACACTATTCTAACTGCGTATAATAATATAATACACTATTCTAACTGCGTATAATAATATAATACACTAATCTAACTGCGTATAATAATATAATACACTATTCTAACTGCGTATAATAATATAATACACTATTCTAACTGCGTATAATAATATAAAACACTATTCTAACTGCGTATAATAATATAATACAATATTCTAACTGCGTATAATAATATAATACACTATTCTAACTGCGTATAATAATATAATACACTATTCTAACTGCGTATAATAATATAAAACACTATTCTAACTCCGTATAATAATATAATACACTAATCTAACTGCGTATAATAATATAATACACTATTCTAACTGCGTATAATAATATAATACACTATTCTAACTGCGTATAATAATATAAAACACTATTCTAACTGCGTATAATAATATAATACACTATTCTAACTGCGTATAATAATATAATACACTATTCTAACTGCGTATAATAATATAATACACTATTCTAACTGCGTATAATAATATAATACACTATTCTAACTGCGTATAATAATATAATACACTATTCTAACTGCGTATAATAATATAATACACTAATCTAACTGCGTATAATACACTATTCTAACTGCGTATAATAATATAATACACTATTCTAACTGCGTATAATAATATAATACACTATTCTAACTGCGTATAATAATATAATACACTATTCTAACTGCGTATAATAATATAAAACACTATTCTAACTCCGTATAATAATATAATACACTAATCTAACTCCGTATAATAATATAATACACTAATCTAACTGCGTATAATACACTAATCTAACTCCGTATAATAATATAAAACACTATTCTAACTGCGTATAATAATATAAAACACTATTCTAACTGCGTATAATAATATAATACACTAATCTAACTGCGTATAATACACTAATCTAACTCCGTATAATAATATAAAACACTATTCTAACTGCGTATAATAATATAAAACACTATTCTAACTGCGTATAATAATATAATACACTAATCTAACTGCGTATAATACACTATTCTAACTGCGTATAATAATATAATACACTATTCTAACTGCGTATAATACACTATTCTAACTGCGTATAATAATATAAAACACTATTCTAACTGCTTATAATAATATAATACTATTCTAACTGCGTATAATACACTATTCTAACTGCGTATAATACACTATTCTAACTGCGTATAATAATATAATACACTATTCTAACTGCGTATAATACACTATTCTAACTGCGTATAATAATATAATACACTATTCTAACTGCGTATAATAATATAATACACTATTCTAACTGCGTATAATAATATAATACTATTCTAACTGCGTATAATAATATAATACACTATTCTAACTGCGTATAATAATATAAAACACTATTCTAACTGCGTATAATAATATAATACACTATTCTAACTGCGTATAAAACACTATTCTAACTGCGTATAATAATATAATACACTATTCTAACTGCGTATAATAATATAATACACTATTCTAACTGCGTATAAAACACTAATCTAACTGCGTATAATACACTATTCTAACTGCGTATAATAATATAAAACACTATTCTAACTGCGTATAATAATATAATACACTATTCTAACTGCGTATAATAATATAATACACTATTCTAACTGCGTATAATAATATAATACACTATTCTAACTGCGTATGATAATATAATACACTATTCTAACTGCGTATAATAATATAATACACTATTCTAACTGCGTATAATACACTATTCTAACAGCGTATAATAATATAATACACTATTCTAACTCCGTATAATAATATAAAACACTATTCTAACTGCGTATAATAATATAAAACACTATTCTCACTGCGTATAATAATATAATACACTATTCTAACTGCGTATAATACACTATTCTAACTGCGTATCATAATATAATACACTATTCTAACTGCGTATAATAATATAATACTATTCTAACTGCGTATAATAATATAAAACACTATTCTAACTGCGTGTAATAATATAATACACTAATCTAACTGCGTATAATACACTAATCTAACTGCGTATAATACACTAATCTAACTGCGTATAATACACTATTCTAAATGCGTATAAAACACTATTCTAACTGCGTATAATAATATAATACACTATTCTAACTGCGTATAATAATATAATATACTATTCTAACTGCGTATAATACACTATTCTAACTGCGTATAATAATATAATACACTATTCTAACTGCGTATAATAATATAATACACTATTCTAACTGCGTATAATACACTATTCTAACTGCGTATAATAATATAATACACTATTCTAACTGCGTATAATAATATAATATACTATTCTAACTGCGTATAATACACTATTCTAACTGCGTATAATACACTATTCTAACTGCGTATAATAATATAATACACTATTCTAACTGCGTATAATAATATGATATACTATTCTAACTGCGTATAATACACTATTCTAACTGCGTATAATAATATAATACACTATTCTAACTGCGTATAATAATATAATACACTATTCTAACTGCGTATAATAATATAATATACTATTCTAACTGCGTATAATACACTATTCTAACTGCGTATAATAATATAATACACTATTCTAACTGCGTATAATAATATAATATACTATTCTAACTGCGTATAATACACTATTCTAACTGCGTATTATAATATAATACACTATTCAAACTGCGTATAATAATATAATACACTAATCTAACTGCGTATAATAATATAAAACACTATTCTAACTGCGTATAATAATATAATACACTATTCTAACTGCGTATAATAATATAATATACTATTCTAACTGCGTATAATACACTATTCTAACTGCGTATAATAATATAATACACTATTCTAACTGCGTATAATAATATAATACACTATTCTAACTGCGTATAATAATATAATATACTATTCTAACTGCGTATAATACACTATTCTAACTGCGTATAATAATATAATACACTATTCTAACTGCGTATAATAATATAATACACTATTCAAACTGCGTATAATAATATAATACACTAATCTAACTGCGTATAATAATATAAAACACTATTCTAACTGCGTATAATAATATAAAACACTATTCTAACTGCGTATAATAATATTAAACACTATTCTAACTGCGTATAATAATATAATACACTATTCTAACTGCGTATAATAATATAATACACTATTCTAACTGCGTATAATAATATAATACACTATTCTAACTGCGTATAATAATATAATATACTATTCTAACTGCGTTTAATACACTAATCTAACAGCGTATAATAATATAATACACTATTCTAACAGCGTATAATAATATAATACACTATTCTAACTACGTATATTAATATAAAACACTATTCTAACTGCGTATAATAATATAATACACTATTCTAACTGCGTATGATAATATAATACACTATTCTAACTGCGTATAATAATATAAAACACTATTCTAACTGCGTATAATAATATAATACACTATTCTAACTACGTATATTAATATAAAACACTATTCTAACTGCGTATAATAATATAATACACTATTCTAACTACGTATATTAATATAAAACACTATTCTAACTGCGTATAATAATATAATACACTATTCTAACTGCGTATAATAATATAATACACTATTCTAACTGCGTATAATAATATAAAACACTATTCTAACTGCGTATAATAATATAATACACTATTCTAACTGCGTATAATAATATAATACACTAATCTAACTGCGTATAATACACTAATCTAACTGCGTATAATACACTATTGTAACTGCGTATAAAACACTAATCTAACTGCGTATAATACACTAATCTAACTGCGTATAATACACTAATCTAACTGCGTATAATACACTATTCTAACTGCGTATAAAACACTAATCTAACTGCGTATAATACACTAATCTAACTGCGTATAATACACTAATCTAACTGCGTATAATACACTATTCTAACTGCGTATAAAACACTAATCTAACTGCGTATAATACACTAATCTAACTCCGTATAATAATATAAAACACTATTCTAACTGCGTATAATACACTATTCTAACTGCGTATGATAATATAATACACTATTCTAAATGCGTATAATAATATAATACACTATTCTAACTCCGTATAATAATATAAAACACTATTCTAACTGCGTATAATAATATAAAACACTATTCTAACTGTGTATAATAATATAATACACTATTCTAACTGAGTATAATACACTATTCTAACTGCGTATAAAACACTATTCTAACTGCGTATAATACACTAATCTAACTCCGTATAATAATATAAAACACTATTCTAACTGCGTATGATAATATAAAACACTATTCTAACTGCGTATAATAATATAATACACTATTCTAACTGCGTATAATAATATAATACACTATTCTAACTGCGTATAATAATATAATACACTATTCTAACTGCGTATAATAATATAATACACTATTCTAACTGCGTATAATAATATAATACACTATTCTAACTGCGTATAATAATATAATACACTATTCTAACTGCGTATAATAATATAATACTATTCTAACTGCGTATAATAATATAATACACTATTCTAACTGCGTATAATAATATAATACACTATTCTAACTGCGTATAATAATATAATACACTATTCTAACTGCGTATAATAATATAATACTATTCTAACTGCGTATAATAATATAATACACTATTCTAACTGCGTATAATAATATAATACACTATTCTAACTGCGTATAATACACTATTCTAACTGCGTATAATAATATAATACACTATTCTAACTGCGTATAATAATATAACACTATTCTAACTGCGTATAATAATATAATACACTATTCTAACTGCGTATAATAATATAATACACTATTCTAACTGCGTATAATACACTATTCTAACTGCGTATAATAATATAATACACTATTCTAACTGCGTATAATAATATAATACTATTCTAACTGCGTATAATAATATAATACACTATTCTAACTGCGTATAATAATATAATACACTATTCTAACTGCGTATAATAATATAATACACTATTCTAACTGCGTATAATAATATAATACTATTCTAACTGCGTATAATAATATAATACACTATTCTAACTGCGTATAATAATATAATACTATTCTAACTGCGTATAATAATATAATACACTATTCTAACTGCGTATAATAATATAATACACTATTCTAACTGCGTATAATAATATAATACACTATTCTAACTGCGTATAATAATATAATACTATTCTAACTGCGTATAATAATATAATACACTATTCTAACTGCGTATAATAATATAATACACTATTCTAACTGCGTATAATAATATAATACACTATTCTAACTGCGTATAATAATATAATACTATTCTAACTGCGTATAATAATATAATACACTATTCTAACTGCGTATAATAATATAATACACTATTCTAACTGCGTATAATACACTATTCTAACTGCGTATAATAATATAATACACTATTCTAACTGCGTATAATAATATAATACTATTCTAACTGCGTATAATAATATAATACACTATTCTAACTGCGTATAATAATATAATACACTAATCTAACTGCGTATAATAATATAATACACTATTCTAACTGCGCATAATAATATAATACACTATTCTAACTGCGTATAATGCGATTACTCTGTTAATCGCACAAGGAGAAGCCGAGTGCGATGACTGGTGTAATTGTATTATACAATATCAGGGGTGTAGGGTGTATCCCTGTACAATATACATGCAATTAGATTCGCATATAACTCCACGCTTCTGGTGTTATAACCAATGGAAATAGTTTATAATCGTACCGACTATTATATGCTGTCAGTTGCTCTCAAAAAGTGGAGTTATATTAAAACTTACGAAGTAATACGAGAGGGGTGTTTGAGTAACGTGTTGTAAATACTTAACTCTGATTGGTTGCTTGTTTCAGGTGATGTAAATACTTAGCTCTGACTGGTTGCTTGTTTCAGGTGATGGAAGGGCCTGATAACGTGTTTAAATCCCTGACCGAGTATTCAGGAGAAGAGAGAGATATGTTCGTGAAGGCCCCTGACTGTAGGGTAAAGAAAGCTACTCCGCTCTACGACTGGGATGATCTTAGCTGAGATCACTTGTTACTGTATCTGAGATCACGTGTTACTGTATCTGAGATCACGCGTTACTGTATCTGAGATCACGTGTTACTGTATCTGAGATCACGTGTTACTGTATCTGAGATCACGTGTTACTGTATCTGAGATCTCGTGTTACTGTATCTGAGATCACGAGTTACTGTATCTGAGATCACGTGTTACTGTATCTGAGATCACGTGTTACTGTATCTGAGATCACGTGTTACTGTATCTGAGATCACGTGTTACTGTATCTGAGATCATGCGTTACTGTATTTAAGATCACGTGTTACTGTATCTGAGATCACGTGTTACTGTATCTGAGATCACGTGTTACTGTATCAGACATGAAACTCAGTGTGAGAGTTGGATAGATGTTTTACGAAATTTATACGAGTAATTTTATTACTGTGCTATTTCAAACACTGTACTTTCTTTTTTGTACCACGAACAGAATTTGCTTATCGCGAAAATCTTTTAAGATTTTTTGCTAAATCGATTAATAGTTGACATGCCCCCCCCCCCCCCCCCCCCCCCCAGTAGGGTTGCCAACCGATATTATCGGCCGATAATTTCCCAAAAATCGTTATCGATTATCGCGATAATTTTCGAGAATTATCGCGATAATCAACAAATTTTTATTAGGGTAAAATGGCCAACATTTAACATATTTTTCGAATCCATTTCTCTGTTTGTAAAGTTAAAACCCAGTGCTAGCATAATTTGCAGTGTACTTGGAGGTTGTATGGTCAGACCTCGTTATTGTTGTTTGTTGAAGCACGAAAAGGAACTTGCAGACTGCAACGAGACTACTAAACCCGTTGGAGCTCGCTGTGCAGTATGTTGGAGAGATATGACCGGATAACTGATGCAGTGCACGGAATTTTAGATGACTTGGAGCTAGGCAATCTAAAACTGGATGTAGAAGAGACTGAGTTAGCTATAAAAGACATTACCAAGACTCTCGCACCGTTCAAGATTGTAACTGAGTTTTTGTGTAAAAGAGACAGCATGCTCGCTCAAGCAGAAGTGATTATTTAGTTTATTGACAGCAAGATAGAAGAGATCTGAGATAGACTCGCCAGTTTCTCGAACCCTTCTAGATAGGCTACGTACACGATATGCCAAGAGAAAGGGCCTTCACTTCGTATCGCTGGTAAAGTTCTACTCGGACCCCGGTATTCTAGATGAAGATGTAGGACAAGAATACAGAGTTATCACAAAGTCAACCTTGATACGTAACTCTAAGTCTCTGCACCAGCGGTTGTTCAAGCAGAAAGAGACAAACAGCGATTGAGCTTCGCATGTAGTTCGACGATTGGTCCTCAGGACTCACAGGCGACTCCCACAATTTAAGATACCAGATTCCAATCCTATCCCGCTGACAAAAGAATTATCAGACCTACATTAGGGCAGCGATTCGACTACGGTAGCAAGGACAGATACCCTTGCACGGGAGATAAGTCTGTTCACAGCTAACAGGCAGGAAACTGACACTATCAAAGAAATACGTCGTGCATGTGCTGATTTATTTTTTTTAATTGTTTGCTAGAAGCAATAACATATTTTGTCTATGAAATTTGGGCTTGTTAAATAAAAGGGCAATATTGCAACTGATTCTTTAACAAAGCAATCAGCACAAGATGTAACATAGCATATGAGCATAATTCAAGTATGCAGAGTGCATATAAATATTACTTCAATTATATTGCCAAATTTATCGCCGATAACCGATATTATCGCGATAATTTTGAAAAAATTATCGATTATCGCGATAAAAAATTTTGTACCGATAATGGCAACCCTACCCCCCAGTAGTTTACCATCTTCCTTATCTTGTTTCAGTTCTTTAGTTGACTAATAGATTCCTTATAACAAGTTGACTAACATCTTGTTTAGGTGTGATGAGTAAATATGCGGTAGAAACTTCATTTCTAGGACACCGTGTCCCTAAAGAAGTTAAACTTTTGCTCAAACAGCTGAAAAATGTGAAAAAGGACGTATTTTCCGCCTCAATTGGTAAAACTAAAGCTTTTTTAATTAATTCGACTGATAGTTAATATTTCAAATTGTGAACCGAGAATTGCTAGTTTAAATAATGTTAACGGATTGGTTCCTCTCATACAATGCTCTTCAGACTCAGTTATAAACTACTTGGCACACGGCCAGGTTCCTGATTTTAGCACTGAACTGGATGCAAGCCGAGCAAGGACTTTGTTCGGAGGTTTCTACTGTATTATAACGAGAGCAGTACGACACATGGAACAAATGCAACAAACTACATTTGTAACTAGTCTAAAGGATATCAACCTACCAGACCAGGTCAGACTACATTTGTAACTAGTCTATCCTACCTGACCAGGTTAGACTACATTTGTAACTAGTCTAACCTACCTGACCAGGTCAGACTACATTAGTAACTAGTCTAACCTACCTAACCAGGTCAGACTAAATTTGTTACTAGTATAACCTACCAGACCAGGTCAGACTACATTTGTAACTAGTCTAACCTACCTGACCAGGTTAGACTACATTTGTAACTAGTCTAACCTACCAGACCAGGTCAGACTACATTTGTAACTAGTCTAACCTACCAGACCAGGTCAGACTACATTTGTAACTAGTCTAACCTACCTGACCAGGTCAGACTACATTTGTTACTAGTATAACCTACCTGACCAGGTCAGACTGCATTTGTAACTATTCTAACCTACCTGACCAGGTCAGACTACATTTGTAACTAGTCTAACCTACCAGACCAGGTCAGCCTACATTTGTAACTAGTCTAACCTACCAGACCAGGTCAGACTACATTTGTAACTAGTATAACCTACCAGACCAGGTCAGACTACATTTGTAACTAGTCTAACCTACCTGACCAGGTCAGACTACATTTGTAACTAGTCTAACCTACCAGACCAGGTCAGACTACATTTGTAACTAGTATAACCTACCAGACCAGGTCAGACTACATTTGTAACTAGTCTAACCTACCAGACCAGGTCAGACTACATTTGTAACTAGTCTAACCTACCAGACCAGGTTAGAATACATTTGTAACTAGTCTAACCTACCTGACAGTAAAGTAACTGTAAAAAACAAAACTGTTAACTTCAAATATCTGTGAATTTAAAACAGCTTACACTTTATTCGACACAAGGCTTACACTATAATTAATAATACCGGGGACGGACCTCACTTTACTATATCGTCAATTATACTACACTTAAATCATATCCCAGTGTCAACATCACGTGACTAAACTAGCCTATCAGAGGACTGTGTTTGAACCACGTGACCATTTATCAGTTATTTGCTGACACATCAAGAATAGCTTGTTATCAATGTTAATCCAATAATAATAATGACTGGAAAATTCATCTTAATTTAATCTTCAGATGATGAAATGGGCCCCTATAAATAATATGACCTGTTTAGGTGACGGATAAGCTAAGGCCCCTATAAATAATATGACCTGTTTAGGTGACAGATAAGCTAGGGCCCCTATAAATATGCCCTGTTTAGGTGACGGATAAGCTGGTAGCAGTACTGTACACTAGTTCCCAGCTCACCAGGACAGACAGCCGGCCGGCAGCTAGATTTAGAGAGCTAGATTGGAGACTAGATGTGATCCTCAGTAACAATTACCTGGCTAAAGTTCTGCAGCCTGAGGTAGGTACTGGGTAGTTACATTACATATCCTGAGGTGGGTACTGGGTAGTTACATTACATATCCTGAGGTGGGTACTGGGTAGTTACATTACATATCCTGAGGTGGGTACTGGGTAGTTACATTACATATCCTGAGGTGGGTACTGGGTAGTTACATTACATATCCTGAGGTGGGTACTGGGTAGTTACATTACATATCCTGAGGTGGGTACTGGGTAGTTACATTACATATCCTGAGGTGGGTACTGGGTAGTTACATTACATATCCTGAGGTGGGTACTGGGTAGTTACATTACATATCCTGAGGTGGGTACTGGGTAGTTACATTACATATCCTGAGGTGGGTACTGGGTAGTTACATTACATATCCTGAGGTGGGTACTGGGTAGTTACATTACATATCCTGAGGTGGGTACTGGGTAGTTACATTACATATCCTGAGGTGGGTACTGGGTAGTTACATTACATATCCTGAGGTGGGTACTGGGTAGTTACATTACATATCCTGAGGTGGGTACTGGGTAGTTACATTACATATCCTGAGGTGGGTACTGGGTAGTTACATTACATATCCTGAGGTGGGTACTGGGTAGTTACATTACATATCCTGAGGTGGGTACTGGGTAGTTACATTACATATCCTGAGGTGGGTACTGGGTAGTTACATTACATATCCTGAGGTGGGTACTGGGTAGTTACATTACATATCCTGAGGTGGGTACTGGGTAGTTACATTACATATCCTGAGGTGGGTACTGGGTAGTTACATTACATATCCTGAGGTGGGTACTGGGTAGTTACATTACATATCCTGAGGTGGGTACTGGGTAGTTACATTACATATCCTGAGGTGGGTACTGGGTAGTTACATTACATATCCTGAGGTGGGTACTGGGTAGTTACTATAATGGCGCAGGAGGGTCAACCTGAAAAGAACATTGCTTGACCCTCCTGCCCCACCGCATGGATCAGGAGGTTCATTTCAGAAACAGTGCTTGACCCTCCTGCCCCACCACATGGATCAGGAGGTTCATTTCAGAAAAAACAGTGCTTGACCCTCCTGCCCCACCACATGGATCAGGAGGTTCATTTCAGAAAAAACAGTGCTTGACCCTCCTGCCCCACCACATGGATTACGGGGGTCATTTGAACCCACAAGACCATGTGCACTTATTTCTACATCGCGCGCGATACGTGAGTGCGTGATTACATGAAATCTTACCGCGCCCTACGCCAAGTAGACGAAAAGCGTGGTCGAAGAGCGAGAGTCGGTACAATAAATAAAACGAGAGTTGGTACATTTAACTGGCATTTTTTAACCGTGGTACAATCAGAATTGCATACAGCCGACACAGGATGAGGGGGGGGGGGGGGGGGCAATGACTACTGATGGAGACTTTTGAGCACCAATGGGGACGAAAATCATAGGGACTGAAGGTCAAATCGCTGGTGAAATTTTCCATTTGTCCCCATAAGTACCCAAAGTTTTGGCGAGTTTTATGTAGTTTTGATATTATCTTTTATTAAATGACTTCTAAAGGAGACTTTTGGGTACCAATGGGGGCTAAAAATCTTGGAGACTTGAGGTTAAATTGCTGGCGAAATTCTGCACTTGTCCCCAAAGTACCCAAAGTCATTGGCTCCCCCCCCCCTCCCCCGGGTGAGGTGACGGAGAAAAATAAACTGAGCTCAAGGCTACATTTCCAGATATCCCGCCAGGGCACCGTCGCTCATGCTGCAAAGTGTGTTGAGAGATGCCCACGTCATCACACGTAAACTGTGTCACGAATACCTGAAATGCAGACGTGCATCAAGAACAAACATAACTCTGATCTATATTTTTCATAAAACTTTCAGGATTTGCCAATGAGGGAAAAGACAGCACTGTCCGAGAAGCTAGAAATGCATGAATCATAGGTGACATGGATAGGGGTAAGAAGTTTTTAAAGTAGTAGTAGTAAATCTTTCAAAGTACGAAATATCTCTTTAAAAGAGCATCCTAGGCACCTTATAGATATTAAAACGCATAAAAAAGAAAACAAAAACATCAACCATCTTCTAACTTCTTCCATTCCTCCCTATCTAAAGCCAAAAATCTAAGGTCTTCGAAATCAGTCAAATTCTTAAGTCTAATATCAAGATTTCTACTAGTCAAGTCTTTTCTAATAACATCTAATAAGTTTAAACATGGTCTACCCCGTCTCCCTTCCATAAAAATATCAGAATTTATAGAAGTTTTTAAAAAACATGAAAATTGTGAAAGGAAAAGAAGTAGAAATGAGAAAGGGTAGATTTAAAATGTTTGAGAATCGATTTTGTGCTGAAGAACTCCGTCCGCAGGACGGGCTTCCGGCTACTTATGATAATTCGAATAAATTTGAGATTCAAACAAGCTACGAATACGAATGCTTATAGCAGTGGCAAGCTCGTGGCAAGCTCTTGTTTGCTGCGCATTGGCTGCAATGTATAACCGCAGTATGAACTGTCAAAATATTTGAATTTGCTTACCTAGTGGCTTTGTTTGATAAAGCATACATACTTTATATACCGATAAATCAATAACTCCTTTTGATTCTTCGGTTTGAGAATTGTGCGGTCACACATCTCTGCAATGTCTGAAAAGGTGGCAGGGAAGTATTGAAACTTACTTAACACTATATTTACAGTTAAACCTTGAACTACTATAACTAGGGCAGTAGGAAACGCCAAAAAGTAGATCATCTGACTAAAACAACTTAACTTCATCCAAGAGTCTAGTTAGCAGCATTGTAGCGATAAGATACCACCATAGTTTGAGCTGTCGACACTGAAATAAAACAAACAATTTACTTTTCACTACTGCAGGGGAATGCATGTAACATATAAAGAATAAAGATATAATATATTGTATGTTTTTCATCGTGGCCTCAGGGGAGAAGGGCAGCTCGAAAAACCGAAAAAAGTCTAAAAAACCGTGTTGGAGCTGGTGAGTTAAAGCTACCGATCTCGATCGTGAGAGTCAGATGATCAGATCGCATGTAACGTGAGTTTCGCCCGCCTGAATAAGGCAACATGAAATCATATTGCTGGTGACAGGTCTCGACCAAGATGTAAAATAAAGATACCCCAAATTTGTTATTTTTAAGCCGATTCACATCGACCCAAGTCTCTGCTTTGACCCTAAATGCTCAAACTTCGTTAATAGATTGGAAAATCGTGTTATGCTTGTTACTAATAACTGTTGTTTGTGAGAGGACAATGTCCTCAGGACATCTCGATTTCCCGGATCAGAGGATCACACCAATGAGGGGTTGATTGTGCATGTGTGAACTTGACTAAATTTTCAAATTGCCCGATTTTTTTTCAGTAGGTCACATTACTCGTGACGTGCAAATGTATCTTTTGTCTTTTAATAGGTCAAGCTCAGAGCTTTAAAGCTTTAAAGACTTCTCCGTGACAAAGACGGCCGACATATATCTTTACTCCAGGAAAAGTCAGAACTCTTTCCACACCACATTCTTAAATGTACACGACAGCAGAACGACGATGTAGCCCCACGCCGCAGTAAACTTTAAATTTCTGACCCGGAACGAGCCCAGCAACTGTAGACAGCTGCGTGAGCTATGTACGGTTAGCAGATTTAAGAGCTTATGCAATAAGCAGTCACCGTTCACTCTCATTTTTGACTTTTCTTCTTTTGAACAACAAATGTCCATTGAATGATGCCAAGCTAAGCGATTATGATTAGAAAAGTACCGTGATTTACACTGATGGCTCATACAAGGACTTGTTGGACTTCGTGAATTTGGAGGACCTGCAGCTGTAATCAGTACTTCACTACCAGATGTGCGAGGCCGAGGTTCCCGTTTGACAACATTACAAGTGGACCACCCAGGCCGGGATGATCACGCGCTAGTTGACATGAGATCTGATTCTCCCGGGAAAATTGGGCGAGATGACCGGTGTCCTGTCAGAGGTCACGGATACAAGGATACAAAAATATAAAAATTTTATTGTACAATTACAATAGTCGTATAAACTTGACAAATTCGCCTACCATCACGTGACCCTCGTCAACGAGCAAGTGAAAAATGTGTTCACAGCATTTATATTATACGGTAACTACACTATAGATTGACAAGCTAAGCGTACAGAAAAACGTCCAACTCCGGACTATAATAAAACTCCGGTATACGGGTAAATGCCTCACAGAATGGCTAGCCTCACAGAATGGCCAAATTTGTAAATGTTTTTGTAACTAATTTTTTATATAAGACTGGTAGGTTTTGTGGATACCATATGAAACAAAAGTCTTCTGGCAACACTTCCTGTGGTGAAATCATTAACTAGGACCACATTTTCTGGCATAAATATGACTGTTTATGTAGAAATTTTGAGCACTGAAAAATTTGTTTTCAAATTTTTGAACTAAGTTTGCATTTTGGTGAGAACTTCTGGCACCAGTATGACAGAAGATGTTTAAAGAATAGTATTCATCAAACAAAACGAACATTGTTCAATATAGGAAGAAACAAAATGCTAAAATGGCTATACGCCTCACAAAATGGCCAAAATATGCCTCACAAAATGGCCAAAATTTAAAACTCCTTTTATTCAATGAAACAATAAGTCTAAAGTATTCACAAGCTATTTATCATACAATAACACCCCAGATGGAGTGTTTTTACAGCCGAATGAAGGTTATAAATCATGAAATCAGGGAATATGAACAACGCCACACAAAATGGCCATTTTTGGTGTAGGAAATTATGCCCTTTTTATTCAGTTCTAAGAAATTTAGCCTATATGGGGGTGTTAACAAGGCATATTAATACCAGCAGCATGCCTGAAACAAGAGCCAAAGGTTTTAGAAAAATAAAATTTTCTCGTTTTCTTTTTTTTTTTGGCCATTTTGTCAGGCATTTTTTCTTTTTTGTGAAATAATTTTTCACAGCTCAGTTTTTTCGTGAGTTTTAGGTTATTACCCCATTCCTTAATAGGTTTTCTAACAACGTTTGGTGATAGAAATTTAAAAAGTATCTCCATCAAAAAATTATAGAAATTCAGATTTGGCCATTCTGTGAGGCATGTTTTTTTGGAGGAAGATTTTCCGGCCAATTTTTCTCAAAGAAAAAATGGTTATGAGATTAAATCAACCCCCGGGAAGAAAAATATGAGTGTCAACTTAGCTTCTTATGAGATAAAAACTGGAATAAAGTGTGTTTTGTGATTTTGAGAGACCTTCCTTTTTTTTGGCCATTCTGTGAGGCAAATACCCGTAATAGCGTTTTTGACGGAGCAATTTAATGGCCTGGAGTAGGAAACTTTGTTGACCGGAATAAATTGATCCGAAAGGCGAAAGATACATATGAGAGGCCATCATAAGATGGTACCAAAATATCTCTGTGAAAAGTCCTTTTTACTTTTTTAAGCGTCAAAAGTCGGTGCACTTACTTTATCCATCGAAAAAAGGCATCCCCTGGTGGCTCGTAAAGTATCGATTTTAGCTGTCTAGTAGCCATCTTCTGTGCTCTCTGGCAGTCTAAGAAGAAACATTATATACGACTCTATACAAATAATCTTATTATAAAACAGGATCATACATAGTTAATAGAACTCCATTAAGAAAACATCTTAACTACGTAATCTGTGCCTAGTACAACAGTTTCCAACACTTCCTACAGCTAGCAATATCCCTTATTTCATTTAAATCACTCAAATTTCTAAGTTCTAAGTTTCTATATTTAAGGTCATCAACAAGCATATTTGATATAAGTTTGTATTAGGTCTACCAACACGCCCTTTAAATTTACCACTACTATTTAACACAAATTTCTCTTTGTGATGAAAAAGTTTAAAGAAGCTTTACAACTTAACTCAAACTAATGCTTCTGTCTGTCTGCTGCATTTGAGTTTATTTCTAAATGATTCGCAGCTTTCGGTAGCTCCATGTTCAGCCCACCATGCCTGAAAAAATTTGGTTCACAATAACTTTGGTTCCCATAAATATTATGGTTACCATAATATAAGTCACAAATTTTGTTAATTTCAAGTCAACAACAATATCAGTCGTATTTTTAAGACCATTTTTCCATATCATTTAATTTTTTTAAATTTATTCAGCTAGCTTTTTTGACTAAAATATTTTCGATCTGGGAAATTATTTAAAGACGAGTCAACATTACATACATCAATTACATAGCATCACATACATTTACCTATAACACGCAGTAGCGACTTGTATAAATTTAACGATACTTAAATTCGTTAAATCATATATCATGTATATGCTCTGCTGAAATTTTAGTCTCCTTTAAAATAAGTCCTCCCATGAAATTTAGTTTACAACAATTTTAGGCAATTGTTTGACTTAATTTATGGTATAATAGATTTTTCGTTCCTGAGGAAAGGGAATTTCGGCGGATATAGTAACACCAGAAAATATTGGTTTATGTAAATTGAGTTTACGTTGTTTATCAATGATTCGAGGGCACTGCAACGAGAATTAGAACAATTAATCAAAAATTACTGCCTAAACATTTAATGAGCAAAACCTAACGAGCTTAACCTCTGTCACTCTTTTTCGGAGATTCAATATCATTTGACACAACTCTATGGATTAACTATATGATTTTTTAAAATAGGAAAACTAATCTGGTTGTTTTTTTTTATTTGAAAATTCAATTAATCATTATATATATAAATCAAGCGTTACATTTCAGCCATGCAAAATTACAATGACATATTTTGATATACTAAATGATAAATGGTACTGCAATATAAGTTGCTTAATGTTTGGCCGGATGACAACTAACGAGAAAAATAAACTTGAATATATAATAATTAATTCGGCTGAACCAACACATAGCAAGAGCCACATTAACGTTGGGGCCGTCTAAAATTATATCCTAGCAGAACTGATTATTATATACGTTAAGAACAGTGTCAGCTGGAATATTCAAGTAAGGTCATTTGTGTGCTTTCTTTTACAACAGAAACAAGGAATTGAAATATCATTGTAAACTAAAACTGACAAGGGTAATCATAACATAACATTGTGCTCACAGTGTCACTACATTCCTGAAAAAAGCCCATTTTCTTCCAATAAGACAACAAATAGAGTATATGATTGCTCTAACCGTGTTCAAATGTGTCAACAACGTAGCTCCAAATTATATCACCAAATGCACCAACATTAAGAGTCAACCTGTACGTGTACTACGGACTGAACAAGACTATTTCCTCCTAAATGTTCCTACTGTTTCAAATTATAGTAAAACTGAGAGAAGCTTTAGTTACTGTGGACCCTTTGTTTGGAATCAGCTTCCTTAGCAATTGAGAACATTAACCGATATCGTCTTGTTTAAAAAGAGAATAAATACGCATCTCTTTGAAAAAGCATTCATATAAGTAGCATATAATAACTTTCTCATAAAACCCAAACTTCATAAAAATAAGCTCTAATGTACATATTCATGAGTCGCTTTAGATGGCTTGAACTGAATCTTTACTTAGCTGTCATTAGTTTAGTGCTCAGTGTCAACAAGAATTGTCATTATATTTTCCCTGTGATAATATTCAATTTCAAGTCAATATATCATAGTTATTGAATGCCTATATATATCCTGAAGTTAGGACTATGATTTGACCTGCCCATCCCCTAATTTTGGAAGTTTATATGCTCCTATCGTGAAAATGAGGTTAATTGAATGAAGGCTTTCATGTTATTCTGTATTATCACGTCATCTTACATCACATTATCAGGTCCAGTATATCCATAATTAAGACACCAATTGAATAATGAATGTGAATTTGTTTAGAGAATAAAATTTAGGTCGAAAATTTCGATCCTTCCCCCCCCCCCCCCCCGCCCCCCTCTGGCCTTATTTCATTAAATCCATAACACCTGATCTTGAAGTTACTCACAAGGCGAGGAACATCCTAGCCTGTCCAGCATCTGGGAGGTCTACACAGGAAACAGTAGCTCATTTAGCTCTAGGTCACCAGGCTGTGACAGTAGTCTTGATGTCCATTGTCCAACCAGTTCTGCGATTTACAGGTAACATCTAGGTAAAGAATAAGATTAAGTTGAATGTGCTTATGATGGGACCCCGGAGGGCAAGATCAGGTTATAATAATATAACACCTTGAATTTTTAATGTACTATATACTATAATATCTGAAAGAATCTCTTCGAATATTTTTCTGTGACAAGTGGATCTTGAATCTTTGAATAGAGTTGGTGGTTACTGTCTGGTGACATTACACACTCACTTAATCTTCCTCTTGGTCCAAGGGATGTTTTAAGAAGGGCATTAATAACTTCCCTTACTGACATACTTACAACAAAATAGCTGCATTGCTTTGGACTTGTCAGTAGAATGCCTGAAGATCGGTTACCCAACTGTCTACTTGAATGACAACCCAAAAATAGGAAGAGATCAAGAGGCAGGTCTATAGGAAGAGCTTAAATGTAGTAGAAATGTTACCTACCCTCCGAAGATGTATAAGTAAAGTAATAAAACAGCTCGCGCAGACTAATCTTTTTGGATGGAGATCTCGCTAGAGTAACATGTTACTTGGTTCAATCCAATAACATATAAAATTAAAGAGTTTAAGAGTCCAAAATAGGAATTTAACACAAATATATATTAAATTCATTCACTGCAACAATCACTCCATAAAATCATGTAGGAGTATTGATAAGATTGAGTTCCAGATCACCTATATATTGCTGTGGATACTAAAATCCTGACACCTCTATAACCCCTAAAAGAAACTATACATGTCATGGGTAATGGATATCATTAGTAGGTAGTTATTGCAAACAGAGTGCTACCAAGTGCCACGTCTTATGATTTTCTAGAAATCAGAAACAAAAAGTAAAACTCTAATCAAAATGCTGAGCAGGATGAAGCAAAGACTTGAAGAAGAACTAAGAGACAACCAGAATGGCTTCAGACCTGGTTGCTCTACAACTTCGCACATTCTTGTTCTGTGAAGAATTATATAGGGTCTAAAGGCCATGAGTGTGAAGGCCACTATGGTGTTTATAGATTTTAATAAAGCCTTTGACAGTGTACATAAAGGTTTGCTTATTAAGACCAGCCATGACTTATGTTGATAGCCTACGAGCTGACACGGGTCTCAACGACACTGGAGAAATGGGCGGACTTATGGCGGATAGAGTTTTATGGAGACAGCGCATCAATACTCGGACGCTGAAGCCGCCTTAAGTCAAGTAAGTCAGAGTTATTAAGATACTTAAAGCAAATGGTATACCAGAATAGATGGTATTACAGGGGTCTTCGAAGTCCTGGTAGGATCGGGATTCGGGAGTACTGCAAAGAGACACCTCATACTTGTTCATCATCGTGATTGACTATATCATGACAGTGGCTATAGATGATGACTCAGACTCTGGGTTCACTCTTAAGCCTGCACAGGGTGTAGATGGATTTGTGCTGAAAATATCGCATATGTCAAATTCTCAGATGATGGTGCCCTTATCACTGATATAATTGAATGGGGCAAAACTACTCCTGGACAGGCTATAGGAAGCAGCAAAAAGTGTGGGGTTAGTCTTGAACAACTCTAAAACAAATCTCATGACTCTAAACACTACAGAGGAAAGTAGACTTTAAAGCTGTTCTGGAAACCAGCTGGAAAACGTACCTTGGGGGCATAGATATCAACAACTGAGAGAGACTTTAGAGAGACTTTTCAAGAGCAACTATGAAGATCCAAGAGCGTAGGATGCAACTAGCTTTGCCATATACACTGGCACCTTGAACTAGTTGCTAAGTGTGGGGTACTTAATGAACCTAACCATGGTGTGCTGAGCAGGGGAAGAACAGTCATAACTTATGTTGATAGCCTAAGGGCTGATACGGGTTTGAGTAACACTGGAGAAATCACGGGACTTATGGAGGATAGAAATCTATCGAGACAGTGCATCAATACTCGGACGCTGAAGCCTAAATTAAGAGAAGTTTAAAAGTTCACAATCATAATTATTATTTAAAATTGCCTCTAATAGCTACCGATAATCAGCTTGATAGTCGTCTTCCAGCCAGTTTATCAGAAATAAATAAAATGCAGAACCTAACAAAAGGACTAAAATAACTCCAAGATATATTTCATGAAAATTACTAAATTTGCATTGGCGCTCGATTCCAAAGAATTTTTGTTAATGATGCGTTGACAAAATGCGCGGCGCGCAAAAATTATCATTTAAATTGTTTGTTGTTCAAACATATTTCATAAAATAATCTGTAATATATAGTTCTAATAGTGTATAAAAAAGAATAATCTCAAAATATAACACTAAACAGAGCAAAAACGAGGATCGCGCAAAAATCATATCTATTTTGACAATTTCCGGGATTTTGAACAGGAACATATGGCTATATGAAATGTTTATACATTTAGTATAATAAATAAAATACGCAAACCGTTAATTTATTGATCCTTAAATTTTTAAATTCTTTATATTTTCGTATATAAAATTATTTTTGCAAACTATTGACCGGGGACTCTACAATTAAAAATTTATGGATCAAGATTTTAATGGTTTGCGTATTTTGTTCACATATATTTAAATGGTTCCTATTTAAAATCGCGGAAATTGTCAAAATAGATATAATTTTTGCGCGATCCTCGTTTTTGCTCTCTTTAGTGTTATATTTTGAGATTATTCTTTTTTATACACTATTAGAACTATATATTACAGATTATTTTATGAAATATGTTTGAACAACAAACAATTTCAAATGATAATTTTTGCGCGCCGCGCATTTTGTCAACGCATCATTAACAAAAATTCTTTGGAATCGAGCGCCAATGCAAATTTAGTAATTTTCATGAAATATATCTTGGAGTTATTTTAGTCCTTTTGTTAGGTTCTGCATTTTATTTATTTCTGATAAACTGGCTGGAAGACGACTATCAAGCTGATTATCAGTAGCTATTAGAGGCAATTTTAAATAATAATTATGATTGTGAACTTTTAAACTTCTCTTAATTTAGGCTTCAGCGTCCGAGTATTGATGCACTGTCTCGATAGATTTCTATCCTCCATAAGTCCCGTGATTTCTCCAGTGTTACTCAAACCCGTATCAGCCCTTAGGCTATCAACATAAGTTATGACTGTTCTTCCCCTGCTCAGCACACCATGGTTAGGTTCATTAAGTACCCCACACTTAGCAACTAGTTCAAGGTGCCAGTGTATATGGCAAAGCTAGTTGCATCCTACGCTCTTGGATCTTCATAGTTGCTCTTGAAAAGTCTCTCTAAAGTCTCTCTCAGTTGTTGATATCTATGCCCCCAAGGTACGTTTTCCAGCTGGTTTCCAGAACAGCTTTAAAGTCTACTTTCCTCTGTAGTGTTTAGAGTCATGAGATTTGTTTTAGAGTTGTTCAAGACTAACCCCACACTTTTTGCTGCTTCCTATAGCCTGTCCAGGAGTAGTTTTGCCCCATTCAATTATATCAGTGATAAGGGCACCATCATCTGAGAATTTGACATATGCGATATTTTCAGCACAAATCCATCTACACCCTGTGCAGGCTTAAGAGTGAACCCAGAGTCTGAGTCATCATCTATAGCCACTGTCATGATATAGTCAATCACGATGATGAACAAGTATGAGGTGTCTCTTTGCAGTACTCCCGAATCCCGATCCTACCAGGACTTCGAAGACCCCTGTAATACCATCTATTCTGGTATACCATTTGCTTTAAGTATCTTAATAACTCTGACTTACTTGACTTAAGGCGGCTTCAGCGTCCGAGTATTGATGCGCTGTCTCCATAAAACTCAATCGCCATAAGTCCGCCCATTTCTCCAGTGTCGTTGAGACCCGTGTCAGCTCGTAGGCTATCAACATAAGTCATGGCTGGTCTTAATAAGCAAACCTTTATGTACACTGTCAAAGGCTTTATTAAAATCTATAAACACCATAGTGGCCTTCACACTCATGGCCTTTAGACCCTATATAATTCTTCACAGAACAAGAATGTGCGAAGTTGTAGAGCAACCAGGTCTGAAGCCATTCTGGTTGTCTCTTAGTTCTTCTTCAAGTCTTTGCTTCATCCTGCTCAGCATTTTGATTAGAGTTTTACTTTTTGTTTCTGATTTCTAGAAAATCATAAGACGTGGCACTTGGTAGCACTCTGTTTGCAATAACTACCTACTAATGATATCCATTACCCATGACATGTATAGTTTCTTTTAGGGGTTATAGAGGTGTCAGGATTTTAGTATCCACAGCAATATATAGGTGATCTGGAACTCAATCTTATCAATACTCCTACATGATTTTATGGAGTGATTGTTGCAGTGAATGAATTTAATATATATTTGTGTTAAATTCCTATTTTGGACTCTTAAACTCTTTAATTTTATATGTTATTGGATTGAACCAAGTAACATGTTACTCTAGCGAGATCTCCATCCAAAAAGATTAGTCTGCGCGAGCTGTTTTATTACTTTACTTATACATCTTCGGAGGGTAGGTAACATTTCTACTACATTTAAGCTCTTCCTATAGACCTGCCTCTTGATCTCTTCCTATTTTTGGGTTGTCATTCAAGTAGACAGTTGGGTAACCGATCTTCAGGCATTCTACTGACAAGTCCAAAGCAATGCAGCTATTTTGTTGTAAGTATGTCAGTAAGGGAAGTTATTAATGCCCTTCTTAAAACATCCCTTGGACCAAGAGGAAGATTAAGTGAGTGTGTAATGTCACCAGACAGTAACCACCAACTCTATTCAAAGATTCAAGATCCACTTGTCACAGAAAAATATTCGAAGAGATTCTTTCAGATATTATAGTATATAGTACATTAAAAATTCAAGGTGTTATATTATTATAACCTGATCTTGCCCTCCGGGGTCCCATCATAAGCACATTCAACTTAATCTTATTCTTTACCTAGATGTTACCTGTAAATCGCAGAACTGGTTGGACAATGCACAGTGTGCCCAGAGGCTGCAAAAAGTATTTAGGATGATATTTGCTTTCCAGATAAGTTTAGCCTGATCTGATCAGAAGTAATCTGAATTTTCTAACAAAAAAAGAATTAAGGGGCTATCATTTTTGGTTCTTGAGATATCTTGAATCATATACACCAAATTGGTATGAAATTTATGAATAAAATTCAATAGGATAAGAATTAATGGATGAATTGGTCGCATATAAACTAGAATAATAATCTCTAAACATGTCTAAAACCATAAACATTGTTTTTCATCATTATTATATGGAGTTAGGGGCCAGATCCAATAAAAATTGGGTTAAAAATACGAAATTTTGATTTTTGCAGGCAAAATTCGATGTTTTCATCATTTTTGAAGGACAAAATTTCGTTCGCATGGTACCAAAGTGCAGAATCAACTTCCAGATCCCAGTTTTGGGAACTATTAACTAAGTTATTTGTTATGCCTGATACCTTACATTGACAGAAAAAACATAATGGGGAACCCAAATTTGTCATCTGACACCTTCCCATGGCCATAAGTACCCCCAGCCTCCCTCAAAAAATTTGACTGCCAAAATATGGGGATATCACTATTTTACCCTTAACTAATCATGGGGGCAGTTTAAGAGTCTCCACATGTGTTTTAAAGTAACCCTTAGGTATGGTTATGCCTAAGAATGACTATTTGGGAACTATTTTTAGCTACTGCCCTAAAATTTTGGTAATTTTATTGAAATTAGGGTCCTTTAAAGTTAAAAAAGGGCTAAATCTACCATTTTTAGACCTTAAATTGCAAAAATAATGATTTCTGAACTGTTTGAGAGAATCAAGATTGCTTTTTAAGTGTTTTTGGTCATTGTAAGGTCCGGAAACACTTGTTGAGGTGATTTAAAAGCTTTAAAAAAGAAAATATCAGCAATTTGGGGCTAAATTACCTTATTTTGTAAGCGCGTAACTCAATTTAGCTCAAAATAACATTGTTTTTGTCCAAGAAAATTCGAATTTTGATCAAAAGCCATGTATGGAGGTATCAAATGAAAGCTCTTGATAACATTTGCCACATTTTGACTACTTAGACACCATCTGGTCAAGAACATATAAAAAACGACTAGGAGAGTTAGATATCATGTACAAAAAGGTTGCTAAAATAGCCCTAGATGTAAACATCAGAGAGAGGTCGGTTAATGTATACAAAAATATGGGATGGCTTCCTCTCCATTTGAGACGACAGGTTCATCTTAGCTCATATATGTACCGTATAATCAATGAAACATGTCCAAAGCATTTTATCGGGAAATTCTCGTATATTTCTGGTGGATCACGTGAGGCAGAAAACTGCAATCTTTATACGGTACTCCTAAAGGTACTCCTAAGGTACCGTACTCCTAAATCAAGATCTCACAAGGAGTTTAACTATCTAGGAACTAAGGCCTGGAACATATTACCAAAGTCCCTTAGAGAGTGTGACGACGTTAAGAAATTTTCTAAGTTATACAAAGAAACTCTTATGAATATGTTGCTAACTGATGAGAATTACCAAGGGGATAACTCTTACGATAAATTCATGATCCCACCCAACACTAGCCAATGTATCTAGGCAGTTATGACTTATGTTATTTCGGTTAAGTTATCTCAGTACATAAGTGAATCCAATCTATCCCCTGCAATCAAAGTATTTCCATGCCTATTAAGCTATTACAGGAAATTAGGAACATCAGTGGAAAGGTGCACTGTCAATCATTATTGCTCCATACCTCCAGTCCTCCTGTTATGTGCAATTCTCACTGTATGCTCCTCATTTGTATCAATTATATTGATGCTACATTGTTATTGAATATGAAATAATTTTCAACCGTATTAATTTATTAACTTATTGTAAATAGCAAGTTTGACAAAGGGATTACGTTTATTTTACCCGGAGTTCGTTTAAGTTTAGTATTGTAAATAGTTAATTTGACGAAGGGAATACGTCTATTTTACCCTGAGTTATGTTTTAGTTCAATCTTGACACAATTTTAAAATTATAATTTAATTATTTTGTATATATGTATTGTCCATAACTAGGGTGGCCTGCTAACAGAACCATGATCTGCCTTGATTCATCCTTCAGCACAGAGAAAAGCTCCTTTTTTTATACATTATGATTACAGAGGATCTGATATTTAGATATATATTGCTGTGCTGTAAAAATTGACTTTATTTATTTATTTATTTATTTATTTATTTATTTATTTATTTATTTATTTACCTCTTTCCATTTAAAACACAAAGAAGTAGTTTATAATTGATATAAGTGATAAAATGGTCTAAAAATGGAATCAAAAAGTCCTAAAATTCACAAAATTTCTGTCTAATCTTAAACCTTTGATGGCCCATAAAAAAATCATGCCACAATATCACACTGTAAATTTTTCTGAGATTACTCTAAATGTCCTATACTTACAGATAGCGTAAATTATGGATGCTCATCAAAGTGAATTTGTCACTTATTTTTGTAATTTGTTCAAAAATATGGCAAAAAACGGCAAAAAAATGTAATTTTACACCAAAAATCAGGTTAAATCAATATATGAGGTCAAAAATCCTTCTAATCATCTTGAAAACCCCTTTAAACGATTTCTCATGCAATTTTAGGTTGGATAGGGTAGTTTTAAATTGAAAATAGGCTGGTTGAAGAAAAATACTGACTTTTTGCAGAAAATCGGGCTCGCGGGCACACTGTGCAATGGACATCAAGACTACTGTCACAGCCTGGTGACCTAGAGCTAAATGAGCTACTGTTTCCTGTGTAGACCTCCCAGATGCTGGACAGGCTAGGATGTTCCTCGCCTTGTGAGTAACTTCAAGATCAGGTGTTATGGATTTAATGAAATAAGGCCAGAGGGGGGCGGGGGGGGGGGAAGGATCGAAATTTTCGACCTAAATTTTATTCTCTAAACAAATTCACATTCATTATTCAATTGGTGTCTTAATTATGGATATACTGGACCTGATAATGTGATGTAAGATGACGTGATAATACAGAATAACATGAAAGCCTTCATTCAATTAACCTCATTTTCACGATAGGAGCATATAAACTTCCAAAATTAGGGGATGGGCAGGTCAAATCATAGTCCTAACTTCAGGATATATATAGGCATTCAATAACTATGATATATTGACTTGAAATTGAATATTATCACAGGGAAAATATAATGACAATTCTTGTTGACACTGAGCACTAAACTAATGACAGCTAAGTAAAGATTCAGTTCAAGCCATCTAAAGCGACTCATGAATATGTACATTAGAGCTTATTTTTATGAAGTTTGGGTTTTATGAGAAAGTTATTATATGCTACTTATATGAATGCTTTTTCAAAGAGATGCGTATTTATTCTCTTTTTAAACAAGACGATATCGGTTAATGTTCTCAATTGCTAAGGAAGCTGATTCCAAACAAAGGGTCCACAGTAACTAAAGCTTCTCTCAGTTTTACTATAATTTGAAACAGTAGGAACATTTAGGAGGAAATAGTCTTGTTCAGTCCGTAGTACACGTACAGGTTGACTCTTAATGTTGGTGCATTTGGTGATATAATTTGGAGCTACGTTGTTGACACATTTGAACACGGTTAGAGCAATCATATACTCTATTTGTTGTCTTATTGGAAGAAAATGGGCTTTTTTCAGGAATGTAGTGACACTGTGAGCACAATGTTATGTTATGATTACCCTTGTCAGTTTTAGTTTACAATGATATTTCAATTCCTTGTTTCTGTTGTAAAAGAAAGCACACAAATGACCTTACTTGAATATTCCAGCTGACACTGTTCTTAACGTATATAATAATCAGTTCTGCTAGGATATAATTTTAGACGGCCCCAACGTTAATGTGGCTCTTGCTATGTGTTGGTTCAGCCGAATTAATTATTATATATTCAAGTTTATTTTTCTCGTTAGTTGTCATCCGGCCAAACATTAAGCAACTTATATTGCAGTACCATTTATCATTTAGTATATCAAAATATGTCATTGTAATTTTGCATGGCTGAAATGTAACGCTTGATTTATATATATAATGATTAATTGAATTTTCAAATAAAAAAAAACAACCAGATTAGTTTTCCTATTTTAAAAAATCATATAGTTAATCCATAGAGTTGTGTCAAATGATATTGAATCTCCGAAAAAGAGTGACAGAGGTTAAGCTCGTTAGGTTTTGCTCATTAAATGTTTAGGCAGTAATTTTTGATTAATTGTTCTAATTCTCGTTGCAGTGCCCTCGAATCATTGATAAACAACGTAAACTCAATTTACATAAACCAATATTTTCTGGTGTTACTATATCCGCCGAAATTCCCTTTCCTCAGGAACGAAAAATCTATTATACCATAAATTAAGTCAAACAATTGCCTAAAATTGTTGTAAACTAAATTTCATGGGAGGACTTATTTTAAAGGAGACTAAAATTTCAGCAGAGCATATACATGATATATGATTTAACGAATTTAAGTATCGTTAAATTTATACAAGTCGCTACTGCGTGTTATAGGTAAATGTATGTGATGCTATGTAATTGATGTATGTAATGTTGACTCGTCTTTAAATAATTTCCCAGATCGAAAATATTTTAGTCAAAAAAGCTAGCTGAATAAATTTAAAAAAATTAAATGATATGGAAAAATGGTCTTAAAAATACGACTGATATTGTTGTTGACTTGAAATTAACAAAATTTGTGACTTATATTATGGTAACCATAATATTTATGGGAACCAAAGTTATTGTGAACCAAATTTTTTCAGGCATGGTGGGCTGAACATGGAGCTACCGAAAGCTGCGAATCATTTAGAAATAAACTCAAATGCAGCAGACAGACAGAAGCATTAGTTTGAGTTAAGTTGTAAAGCTTCTTTAAACTTTTTCATCACAAAGAGAAATTTGTGTTAAATAGTAGTGGTAAATTTAAAGGGCGTGTTGGTAGACCTAATACAAACTTATATCAAATATGCTTGTTGATGACCTTTTTTTATCTCAACTCTTATTTTACTTCGGACATTCCAACAGCCACATTGTTACACAAGTGTGTAACCAGCCAATTACAGGAAGCCGAAGGATTCAATTATACATTAGGCCAGTGACGGTTAAGGTAGTGTGTACCATACTTTCTTCGCCCGAGACTTTGCTGCAATGGGCAGCTCCTCATTTAACCCTCACACCCGATTTCTCGAGTATTTGGCTGAGTGGACCGGGGGGCTGCATAGACCACTCAGGATCCTTAGCTGAGCGTCGACGACGCTCACCCCACGGCTAGTGACAGAGTCGGGAATCGAACCTGGTACCTCAAGCAATACCAGGCCCGGATTAACCAACTGAGCCACTAAGCCGTTAAATACCTTAAATATAGAAACTTAGAACTTAGAAATTTGAGTGATTTAAATGAAATAAGGGATATTGCTAGCTGTAGGAAGTGTTGGAAACTGTTGTACTAGGCACAGATTACGTAGTTAAGATGTTTTCTTAATGGAGTTCTATTAACTATGTATGATCCTGTTTTATAATAAGATTATTTGTATAGAGTCGTATATAATGTTTCTTCTTAGACTGCCAGAGAGCACAGAAGATGGCTACTAGACAGCTAAAATCGATACTTTACGAGCCACCAGGGGATGCCTTTTTTCGATGGATAAAGTAAGTGCACCGACTTTTGACGCTTAAAAAAGTAAAAAGGACTTTTCACAGAGATATTTTGGTACCATCTTATGATGGCCTCTCATATGTATCTTTCGCCTTTCGGATCAATTTATTCCGGTCAACAAAGTTTCCTACTCCAGGCCATTAAATTGCTCCGTCAAAAACGCTATTACGGGTATTTGCCTCACAGAATGGCCAAAAAAAGGAAGGTCTCTCAAAATCACAAAACACACTTTATTCCAGTTTTTATCTCATAAGAAGCTAAGTTGACACTCATATTTTTCTTCCCGGGGGTTGATTTAATCTCATAACCATTTTTTCTTTGAGAAAAATTGGCCGGAAAATCTTCCTCCAAAAAAACATGCCTCACAGAATGGCCAAATCTGAATTTCTATAATTTTTTGATGGAGATACTTTTTAAATTTCTATCACCAAACGTTGTTAGAAAACCTATTAAGGAATGGGGTAATAACCTAAAACTCACGAAAAAACTGAGCTGTGAAAAATTATTTCACAAAAAAGAAAAAATGCCTGACAAAATGGCCAAAAAAAAAAGAAAACGAGAAAATTTTATTTTTCTAAAACCTTTGGCTCTTGTTTCAGGCATGCTGCTGGTATTAATATGCCTTGTTAACACCCCCATATAGGTTAAATTTCTTAGAACTGAATAAAAAGGGCATAATTTCCTACACCAAAAATGGCCATTTTGTGTGGCGTTGTTCATATTCCCTGATTTCATGATTTATAACCTTCATTCGGCTGTAAAAACACTCCATCTGGGGTGTTATTGTATGATAAATAGCTTGTGAATACTTTAGACTTATTGTTTCATTGAATAAAAGGAGTTTTAAATTTTGGCCATTTTGTGAGGCATATTTTGGCCATTTTGTGAGGCGTATAGCCATTTTAGCATTTTGTTTCTTCCTATATTGAACAATGTTCGTTTTGTTTGATGAATACTATTCTTTAAACATCTTCTGTCATACTGGTGCCAGAAGTTCTCACCAAAATGCAAACTTAGTTCAAAAATTTGAAAACAAATTTTGTGAGGCATATTTTGGCCATTTTGTGAGGCGTGTAGCCATTTTAGCATTTTTTTTCTTCCTATATTGAACAATGTTCGTTTTGTTTGATGAATTCTATTCTTTGAACATCTTCTGTCATACTGGTGCCAGAAGTTCTCACCAAAATGTAAACTTAGTTCAAAAATTTGAAAACAAATTTTTCAGTGCTCAAAATTTCTACATAAACAGTCATATTTATGCCAGAAAATGTGGTCCTAGTTAATGATTTCACCACAGGAAGTGTTGCCAGAAGACTTTTGTTTCATATGGTATCCACAAAACCTACCAGTCTTATATAAAAAATTAGTTACAAAAACATTTACAAATTTGGCCATTCTGTGAGGCTAGCCATTCTGTGAGGCATTTACCCGTATACCGGAGTTTTATTATAGTCCGGAGTTGGACGTTTTTCTGTACGCTTAGCTTGTCAATCTATAGTGTAGTTACCGTATAATATAAATGCTGTGAACACATTTTTCACTTGCTCGTTGACGAGGGTCACGTGATGGTAGGCGAATTTGTCAAGTTTATACGACTATTGTAATTGTACAATAAAATTTTTATATTTTTGTATCCTTGTATCCGTGACCTCTGACAGGACACCGGTCATCTCGCCCAATTTTCCCGGGAGAATCAGATCTCATGTCAACTAGCGCGTGATCATCCCGGCCTGGGTGGTCCACTTGTAATGTTGTCAAACGGGAACCTCGGCCTCGCACATCTGGTAGTGAAGTACTGATTACAGCTGCAGGTCCTCCAAATTCACGAAGTCCAACAAGTCCTTGTATGAGCCATCAGTGTAAATCACGGTACTTTTCTAATCATAATCGCTTAGCTTGGCATCATTCAATGGACATTTGTTGTTCAAAAGAAGAAAAGTCAAAAATGAGAGTGAACGGTGACTGCTTATTGCATAAGCTCTTAAATCTGCTAACCGTACATAGCTCACGCAGCTGTCTACAGTTGCTGGGCTCGTTCCGGGTCAGAAATTTAAAGTTTACTGCGGCGTGGGGCTACATCGTCGTTCTGCTGTCGTGTACATTTAAGAATGTGGTGTGGAAAGAGTTCTGACTTTTCCTGGAGTAAAGATATATGTCGGCCGTCTTTGTCACGGAGAAGTCTTTAAAGCTTTAAAGCTCTGAGCTTGACCTATTAAAAGACAAAAGATACATTTGCACGTCACGAGTAATGTGACCTACTGAAAAAAAATCGGGCAATTTGAAAATTTAGTCAAGTTCACACATGCACAATCAACCCCTCATTGGTGTGATCCTCTGATCCGGGAAATCGAGATGTCCTGAGGACATTGTCCTCTCACAAACAACAGTTATTAGTAACAAGCATAACACGATTTTCCAATCTATTAACGAAGTTTGAGCATTTAGGGTCAAAGCAGAGACTTGGGTCGATGTGAATCGGCTTAAAAATAACAAATTTGGGGTATCTTTATTTTACATCTTGGTCGAGACCTGTCACCAGCAATATGATTTCATGTTGCCTTATTCAGGCGGGCGAAACTCACGTTACATGCGATCTGATCATCTGACTCTCACGATCGAGATCGGTAGCTTTAACTCACCAGCTCCAACACGGTTTTTTAGACTTTTTTCGGTTTTTCGAGCTGCCCTTCTCCCCTGAGGCCACGATGAAAAACATACAATATATTATATCTTTATTCTTTATATGTTACATGCATTCCCCTGCAGTAGTGAAAAGTAAATTGTTTGTTTTATTTCAGTGTCGACAGCTCAAACTATGGTGGTATCTTATCGCTACAATGCTGCTAACTAGACTCTTGGATGAAGTTAAGTTGTTTTAGTCAGATGATCTACTTTTTGGCGTTTCCTACTGCCCTAGTTATAGTAGTTCAAGGTTTAACTGTAAATATAGTGTTAAGTAAGTTTCAATACTTCCCTGCCACCTTTTCAGACATTGCAGAGATGTGTGACCGCACAATTCTCAAACCGAAGAATCAAAAGGAGTTATTGATTTATCGGTATATAAAGTATGTATGCTTTATCAAACAAAGCCACTAGGTAAGCAAATTCAAATATTTTGACAGTTCATACTGCGGTTATACATTGCAGCCAATGCGCAGCAAACAAGAGCTTGCCACGAGCTTGCCACTGCTATAAGCATTCGTATTCGTAGCTTGTTTGAATCTCAAATTTATTCGAATTATCATAAGTAGCCGGAAGCCCGTCCTGCGGACGGAGTTCTTCAGCACAAAATCGATTCTCAAACATTTTAAATCTACCCTTTCTCATTTCTACTTCTTTTCCTTTCACAATTTTCATGTTTTTTAAAAACTTCTATAAATTCTGATATTTTTATGGAAGGGAGACGGGGTAGACCATGTTTAAACTTATTAGATGTTATTAGAAAAGACTTGACTAGTAGAAATCTTGATATTAGACTTAAGAATTTGACTGATTTCGAAGACCTTAGATTTTTGGCTTTAGATAGGGAGGAATGGAAGAAGTTAGAAGATGGTTGATGTTTTTGTTTTCTTTTTTATGCGTTTTAATATCTATAAGGTGCCTAGGATGCTCTTTTAAAGAGATATTTCGTACTTTGAAAGATTTACTACTACTACTTTAAAAACTTCTTACCCCTATCCATATCACCTATGATTCATGCATTTCTAGCTTCTCGGACAGTGCTGTCTTTTCCCTCATTGGCAAATCCTGAAAGTTTTATGAAAAATATAGATCAGAGTTATGTTTGTTCTTGATGCACGTCTGCATTTCAGGTATTCGTGACACAGTTTACGTGTGATGACGTGGGCATCTCTCAACACACTTTGCAGCATGAGCGACGGTGCCCTGGCGGGATATCTGGAAATGTAGCCTTGAGCTCAGTTTATTTTTCTCCGTCACCTCACCCGGGGGAGGGGGGGGGGAGCCAATGACTTTGGGTACTTTGGGGACAAGTGCAGAATTTCGCCAGCAATTTAACCTCAAGTCTCCAAGATTTATAGCCCCCATTGGTACCCAAAAGTCTCCTTTAGAAGTCATTTAATAAAAGATAATATCAAAACTACATAAAACTCGCCAAAACTTTGGGTACTTATGGGGACAAATGGAAAATTTCACCAGCGATTTGACCTTCAGTCCCTATGATTTTCGTCCCCATTGGTGCTCAAAAGTCTCCATCAGTAGTCATTGCCCCCCCCCCCCCTCATCCTGTGTCGGCTGTATGCAATTCTGATTGTACCACGGTTAAAAAATGCCAGTTAAATGTACCAACTCTCGTTTTATTTATTGTACCGACTCTCGCTCTTCGACCACGCTTTTCGTCTACTTGGCGTAGGGCGCGGTAAGATTTCATGTAATCACGCACTCACGTATCGCGCGCGATGTAGAAATAAGTGCACATGGTCTTGTGGGTTCAAATGACCCCCGTAATCCATGTGGTGGGGCAGGAGGGTCAAGCACTGTTTTTTCTGAAATGAACCTCCTGATCCATGTGGTGGGGCAGGAGGGTCAAGCACTGTTTTTTCTGAAATGAACCTCCTGATCCATGTGGTGGGGCAGGAGGGTCAAGCACTGTTTCTGAAATGAACCTCCTGATCCATGCGGTGGGGCAGGAGGGTCAAGCAATGTTCTTTTCAGGTTGACCCTCCTGCGCCATTATAGTTACATTACATATCCTGAGGTGGGTACTGGGTAGTTACATTACATATCCTGAGGTGGGTACTGGGTAGTTACATTACATATCCTGAGGTGGGTACTGGGTAGTTACATTACATATCCTGAGGTGGGTACTGGGTAGTTACATTACATATCCTGAGGTGGGTACTGGGTAGTTACATTACATATCCTGAGGTGGGTACTGGGTAGTTACATTACATATCCTGAGGTGGGTACTGGGTAGTTACATTACATATCCTGAGGTGGGTACTGGGTAGTTACATTACATATCCTGAGGTGGGTACTGGGTAGTTACATTACATATCCTGAGGTGGGTACTGGGTAGTTACATTACATATCCTGAGGTGGGTACTGGGTAGTTACATTACATATCCTGAGGTGGGTACTGGGTAGTTACATTACATATCCTGAGGTGGGTACTGGGTAGTTACATTACATATCCTGAGGTGGGTACTGGGTAGTTACATTACATATCCTGAGGTGGGTACTGGGTAGTTACATTACATATCCTGAGGTGGGTACTGGGTAGTTACATTACATATCCTGAGGTGGGTACTGGGTAGTTACATTACATATCCTGAGGTGGGTACTGGGTAGTTACATTACATATCCTGAGGTGGGTACTGGGTAGTTACATTACATATCCTGAGGTGGGTACTGGGTAGTTACATTACATATCCTGAGGTGGGTACTGGGTAGTTACATTACATATCCTGAGGTGGGTACTGGGTAGTTACATTACATATCCTGAGGTGGGTACTGGGTAGTTACATTACATATCCTGAGGTGGGTACTGGGTAGTTACATTACATATCCTGAGGTGGGTACTGGGTAGTTACATTACATATCCTGAGGTGGGTACTGGGTAGTTACATTACATATCCTGAGGTGGGTACTGGGTAGTTACATTACATATCCTGAGGTGGGTACTGGGTAGTTACATTACATATCCTGAGGTGGGTACTGGGTAGTTACATTACATATCCTGAGGTGGGTACTGGGTAGTTACATTACATATCCTGAGGTGGGTACTGGGTAGTTACATTACATATCCTGAGGTGGGTACTGGGTAGTTACATTACATATCCTGAGGTGGGTACTGGGTAGTTACATTACATATCCTGAGGTGGGTACTGGGTAGTTACATTACATATCCTGAGGTGGGTACTGGGTAGTTACATTACATATCCTGAGGTGGGTACTGGGTAGTTACATTACATATCCTGAGGTGGGTACTGGGTAGTTACATTACATATCCTGAGGTGGGTACTGGGTAGTTACATTACATATCCTGAGGTGGGTACTGGGTAGTTACATTACATATCCTGAGGTGGGTACTGGGTAGTTACATTACATATCCTGAGGTGGGTACTGGGTAGTTACATTACATATCCTGAGGTGGGTACTGGGTAGTTACATTACATATCCTGAGGTAGGTACTGGGTAGTTACATTACATATCCTGAGGTGGGTACTGGGTAGTTACATTACATATCCTGAGGTGGGTACTGGGTAGTTACATTACATATCCTGAGGTGGGTACTGGGTAGTTACATTACATATCCTGAGGTGGGTACTGGGTAGTTACATTACATATCCTGAGGTGGGTACTGGGTAGTTACATTACATATCCTGAGGTGGGTACTGGGTAGTTACATTACATATCCTGAGGTGGGTACTGGGTAGTTACATTACATAACCTGAGGTGGGTACTGGGTAGTTACATTACATATCCTGAGGTGGGTATTGGGTAGTTACATTACATATCCTGAGGTGGGTACTGGGTAGTTACATTACATATCCTGAGGTGGGTACTGGGTAGTTACATTACATATCCTGAGGTGGGTACTGGGTAGTTACATTACATATCCTGAGGTGGGTACTGGGTAGTTACATTACATATCCTGAGGTGGGTACTGGGTAGTTACATTACATATCCTGAGGTGGGTACTGGGTAGTTACATTACATATCCTGAGGTGGGTACTGGGTAGTTACATTACATATCCTGAGGTGGGTACTGGGTAGTTACATTACATATCCTGAGGTGGGTACTGGGTAGTTACATTACATATCCTGAGGTGGGTACTGGGTAGTTACATTACATATCCTGAGGTGGGTACTGGGTAGTTACATTACATATCCTGAGGTGGGTACTGGGTAGTTACATTACATATCCTGAGGTGGGTACTGGGTAGTTACATTACATATCCTGAGGTGGGTACTGGGTAGTTACATTACATATCCTGAGGTGGGTACTGGGTAGTTACATTACATATCCTGGTTAACTTGAAGCTAGAAGGTGATGATGACGTATTGTTAAATTTCAGATCCTGGTTAACTTGAAGCTAGAGGGTGATGATGACGTATTGTTACATTTCAGATCCTGGTTAACTTGAAGCTAGAAGGTGATGATGACGTATTGTTACATTTCAGATCCTGGTTAACTTGAAGCTAGAGTGTGATGATGACGTATTGTTACATTTCAGATCCTGGTTAACTTGAAGCTAGAGTGTGATGATGACGTATTGTTAAATTTCAGATCCTGGTTAACTTGAAGCTAGAGTGTGATGATGACGTATTGTTAAATTTCAGATCCTGGTTAACTTGAAGCTAGAGTGTGATGATGACGTATTGTTAAATTTCAGATCCTGGTTAACTTGAAGCTAGAGGGTGATGATGACGTACTGTTACATTTCAGATCCTGGTTAACTTGAAGCTAGAGGGTGATGATGACGTATTGTTACATTTCAGATCCTGGTTAACTTGAAGCTAGAGGGTGATGATGACGTATTGTTACATTTCAGATCCTGGTTAACTTGAAGCTAGAGGGTGATGATGACATATTGTTACATTACAGATCCTGGTTAACTTGAAGCTAGAGGGTGATGATGACGTATTGTTAAATTTCAGATCCTGGTTAACTTGAAGCTAGAGGGTGATGATGACATATTGTTAAATTTCAGATCCTGGTTAACTTGAAGCTAGAGTGTGATGATGACGTATTGTTACATTTCAGATCCTGGTTAACTTGAAGCTAGAGGGTGATGATGACGTATTGTTACATTTCAGATCCTGGTTAACTTGAAGCTAGAAGGTGATGATGACGTATTGTTACATTTCAGATCCTGGTTAACTTGAAGCTAGAAGGTGATGATGACGTATTGTTACATTTCAGATCCTGGTTAACTTGAAGCTGGAAGGTGATGATGACGTATTGTTACATTTCAGATCCTGGTTAACTTGAAGCTAGAGGGTGATGATGACGTATTGTTACATTTCAGATCCTGGTTAACTTGAAGCTAGAAGGTGATGATGACATACTGTTACATTTCAGATCCTAGTTAACTTGAAGCTAGAGGGTGATGATGACGTATTGTTACATTTCAGATCCTGGTTAACTTGAAGCTAGAGTGTGATGATGACATACTGTTACATTTCAGATCCTAGTTAACTTGAAGCTAGAGGGTGATGATGACATATTGTTAAATTTCAGATCCTGGTTAACTTGAAGCTAGAGTGTGATGATGACATACTGTTACATTTCAGATCCTAGTTAACTTGAAGCTAGAGGGTGATGATGACGTATTGTTACATTTATCACAACACGAGTTCCACTCTCTGCGACAATCCACTGCAAAGCTTTTGCACGACATGTGTCAATTAAGGGAGAAAAAGTTTATGAACGCCAGCTGAGGTATAGAAATGTCACATTAGTACATACTGGACACTCTTTTTGCTAAAAACTGATTTTTTGTTTCACAGCTGGAATTTTTTTACCATTGTAACTATATGTTACCATGGTAACTGGAATGTCGCCACCATTTTTAATTCGGATTTCTTCTTTGTGTTACTGAATGTTTATTACGTATTCTTATTTCATATTTACAGGTTTTCAGTAAGGGGTCGTTCAGATATTACGTAATCAGCCAAGGGTAGGGGAGTTTCCAAATGATAACGATAGTGTAATTTTTACAAAAAGCTATGTGTAAAACTGATTACAGAGGGGGGAGGGGAGATAACAAATTATCCAAAAAGTGATTACGTAACATGTGAACGACCCCTAACGCTTGTATTGTGTTTTTTGTTATTGATATTTTTTGTTATTGATTATTGATTCAAAATTATGTACTCAGACTTATTCTGAGGTATTCAGTCGACTGTTTATTTTGCTTTATAATTATGATCGAAAGATAAAAGGGACCCTACAAACTAGGACCGGTGACCGAACTTTTGAGGGGGTCCCGGACCTCAACCGCCAAACGGTGCCCGCGGGGGAGCCACGCCCATATTTGGTCCAAATTAGGCCCAATTTAGCCAAATACCCTGAACATACCAAAAACCTAGATTTCAGGTGCTCACAGCAGAAATCTTAAGAAAACGAATAGTTGTATTTTCAAAACTCTGTCCCATTTTCAGATGTGAAAAATTCTGAACGCACATTTGACAGATTGGATGAAATTTTTAACCACAAACCAATTAGTTAGTTAATTGATGATGGTATGAAACCAAATTGGGGTACTGAGGTCAAAATCTCGAAAAAATATTGGGAAAATCATACTGTTTCCCCTACCTGTC